>NC_134088.1:125637385-126004051 GCF_000715075.1 Nicotiana tabacum | reverse complement strand
TAATATTTTGATGATGCAACCGCTCTCATCACTTGATATCACCTATAACATCTTGCTACAAGATGAGAAACAAAGGCAAGTGAATCCTGGTTCACAATTTAGTTCTGAGTCTGCATCTTTTAGTGTGTTTGGCCTCACCAACAAAGCACCTTTGGTTCAGCCTCAAAGATAATATACCCAAAGAGTTAATTTTGACCAGTCTAAAGGGAACCTGAGCAATCTTTTTTGCAAATATTACAAGAAGCCCGGGCATTTAGTTGATAAGTGTTACAAGCTTCATGGGTTTTCTCCTAATTTCAAGTTTACCAAAGGCAAGAGAGTTGCAGCTAATGTGATTGCAGAGAGTGAATTTCCCACTGATTCCAACTCTCATTTTTCTGGCCTCACTTCCAATCACAACAATGGTGTTATTGTGCCTTCTGAGGGTCAAAGGTCTGCAGTACCTGGTTTAACACAGCAACAGTATACCCAGTTGATAAATTTGCTTCAGCAATCTCAACTATATGATTCTGTCACTTCACCTCATATCATGGCATCTGTCAATTTTGCTGGTATATTGTTGTCTGATTCTATGGTGTCTGGTTCTAGTTCTTGTATGCTGACACAAACCAACAACTCTACAAAATTAATCTGGATAATTGATTCTGGTGCTACTAATCACATGACCTCAAATAAGGATATCTTTTTCAATATAATTCCCTTAACTATCCCCTATCTTATATCCCTTCCAAATGGATATAAAGTGAAGGTCACAAGTACAGGCTCTTACTCTTTAAATGAATCTATCACTTTGCACAATGTTCTTTATGTCCCTTCTTTTCATCACAACTTAATATTTGTGAATAAACTAGTACAACAATTGCGTTGTATAGTTATGTTCACTCATATTGGATATTTTATCGAGGGCCATTTTCTGAAGAAGCCTCTGGAGCTTGGTAGAGTGGATGATGGACTCTACAAGTCAGAGTTGCCTTTAACATCTCTCCCACAGAACTCTGTTACTGAAAACTTTCACTATTGCAGCTTAGTTTCTGATCTTTCTGTTCACAATCTCACATCTGTAAATACTTTCATTTCCACTTGTAATAAAGCTTCTCAAAATGACATGGATATTGTTTGGCACTAAAGACTTGCACATGTTCCTTTTGTGAGAATGAAAACTATTTCTGCTATTTCTGTTTCTCCTAAATAATATTTTCCTTGTAATGTATGTCCCATGGCTAAACAAACTAGATTGTCTTTCCCTGACAATAGCATTCAAACTGATACACCTTTTTAACTCATTCATGTTGACACTTGGGGACCCTATCACACTCCTACTTACTCTGGTTGTAGATATTTTCTGACAATTATGGATGATTTTAGTATATCTACTTGGACTCACCTAATGGGGTCTAAAAGTAATGCCTTTTCTCTTTTAAAAGCCTTTGTTCTCATGGTCAAAACTCAATTTAATATGATTGTTCAAACTATTAGAAGTGACAATACATTAGAACTTGGGTCCAGTCACATAGCCATTTCCTTCTTTTCTAATAATGGCATCATTCATCAAACCAGCTGCCCTCACACACCACAGTAAAATGGTGTGATAGAGAGAAAACATAGAACATTGCTTGAATCATCTAGAGCACTTCTCTTCCAGTCTAAGTTACCACTCAAATTCTGGGGTGATTGCCTATTAACAGCCACTTACATCATCAATAGGCTTCCTTCCAAATTACTCAACAACAAATCACCATTTTAAATATTACATGGAAAAGTTCCATCTTATTCTCACCTAAGATCTTTTGGTTGTTTGTGATTTGCAATTGTCCCAATTCCACAAAGGGATAAACTACAACCAAGGGCCATGAGATGTGTATTTATAGGATAACCTTTTGCCAAAAAGGGATACAAACTATATTGTTTAGATACTCACAAATTTTGCATCTCTAGAGATGTTGTCTTTCATGAGCTTGTGTTTCCCTTTGATAAATCTTCCCTTTCTTCATCATCTGCCACACAGTCTCCTATTCTCCCTCCCAGTACTGCTTTGGATCCTTTTAGTGACACTACCAATCCTGTACCTACTCCTATTATACCTACTGATGAAGCTCATCTTCACAGTCCCTCCTTATCTCCTCCTGCATTATCTTCTACCAATGATACTACTCTTACTTCTATTTCTCAAGCTGCACCTTCTACTTGTTTGCTCACTCCTGATTCTCCTCATGCTTCCAATCCCGCTTCACCTACTCAATTCCCTATTTTCAATCCTGGCACAATTCCTCCTGTTCTTGAACCTCCTGCCCCTCCTTTAAGGAGATCTAACAGACCACACCATCTTCCATCCTATCTATAAGACTACAAGTGTCAGCTCTCTGACTCTTTTTCTTGTTCTTATGCTCAGTCTGCTGAATCTGAACCATACATCTATGCTCAGGCAGCACCTATTCCAGCATGGCAGGATGCAATGAGAAAGGAGTTTGAGGCACTAGATGCCAATAATACTTGGGATATTGTTGAACTACCTGCTGAGAAGAAACCTATTGGGTGTAAATGGGTCTATAAAATAATGTATAGAGATGATGGTAATATAGAAAGATATAAAGCAAGGCTTGATACACAGGTGGAGGGAGTGGATTTCACTGAAACCTTTTCACCTGTTGTAAAATTGCCCACTGTTAAATGTCTTATAGTTGTTGCTGTCAAGCATGGTTAGTCTCTGTTTCAGCTTGATGTGAATAATGCTTTCCTTCATGGTGATTTACATGAGGAGGTTTACATGAAGCTTCCTCCAGGCCATTCCATTTCCTCTTCTTCCTCATCTACCCCCTTAGTATGGAAGCTAAAGAAATCCCTCTATGGCTTGAGGCAAGCTTCTAGACAATGGTATACAAAGTTGTCCCAAGCTTTATGTTCAAGAGGGTACACTCATTCCTTAAATGATTATTCCTTGTTTGTCAAAGGGTCTTCTGGTGACATTTTCATTCTTACTGTATATGTAGATGATATCATCTTGACAGGGAACAATCTTGTTGAAATTTCTGCTCTTAAGAAGTTTTTGGATAATGAGTTTAAGATAAAAGATTTGGGTACCTTACACTATTTCTTGGGGATTGAGGTCAGTACTTCACCTGATGGTGTCTTCTTAAATGAGAGAAAATTTGTTTTGGATTTACTTAAAGAGTATAACTGTTTGGAGGTGTCTTCTGTTGTTTCTCCTTTGGATTTGAATTCCAAGTTGAAGGCTGATTCTGGAGAGTTGTTTGCCCATCCTGAAAGGTACAAGAGTCTAATTGGCAAGCTTCTTTTCTTGACTCACACTAGACCTGATCTATGTTTTGGTGTACAACACTTAAGTCAGTTTTTACAAGCTCCCAGATTGCCTCATATGACTGCTGCTTTTCACATGTTGAGGTACTTGAAGGACACCATTGATGTTGGGCTATTCTACTCTAACTCTCCTGATTGTACACTCACAGCTTATTCTGATAGTGATTGGGCAGCTTGTCCTGATACTCGCAAATCAGTATCTGGTTTTTGTGTCTTTCTGGGTGACTGATTGGTAGCATGGAAATCTAAGAAACAGCTTGTTGTTTCCCTCTCATCAGCTGAGGCTGAATACAGGGCACTCAGTAAAATGGTGGCTGAACTAACTTGGCTCACTAGGCTACTTCCTGACCTTTCTGTTCCTGTTTCTTATCCTGTTTCTGTTTTTTGTGACAATCAGGCTGCAATTCACATTGCTAGAAACCCGGTATTTCATGAGAGAACCAATCACATCGAGGTGGATTATCATTTTGTCAGAAAGAAGTTAATGGATGGCTTGATCCAGTTGTTTCATGTTTCCACCTCTAATCAACTTGCTGACATCTTCACCAAACCTCTCACTGGTGTACTCCATCAGTCATTCTTGTCCAAGTTGAAGGTGTTCTCCCCCTCCAACTTGAAGGGGAGTGTTGGGCTACCTGACTACTTAACCTCAGGCCCAATAAGGAAGACTTAATGTCTGGGCCGGTTATTTTATTTTGTACATAGCCATTCTTTCTTTTCTGATAATTTGCTTAGTTTTGGCCACTTTTGTAAATGGCACTTATATGTAAAAAGGGCTACATATAAATAGAAAAAGGGCTCAATGCCTAATCAAATTTTCAGCCATAAGTCATTGTATCTCACTTCTTCTTCTTCTCAAATATTCCACATAAACCCTAATCTACTTATTCCTAAATTTCTGTTCGATTCAGGATGTTCACACAAAGTGGAGACAAGTTCAGGTACCTACTTGTGCACACCCAAAGTTGGAGACATATTTACCAGCTAAGGCCAAGTTTGAGGGCCTATTTATGTATTATGACATTATTTTTTTCCCCTTTCTGATGGCTAACTAATCACATTAAGTACACCACAAATGTAACCTGTTAATATCCTTTGTTTATACAAATATTTTGCTAAACTTCAAGAGCAAATGGGAACATATAGAAGCCTGCCAAAAGGAAAAAGAAAAGAACAAAAATGACATGCAGAAACCTGCCATCTAACTAAGCTACATAGTAATAATCCTTCAATACCATTAAAAAAAACTCACTACATGATAAAGCTTTACACTGTTTGTAACAAAATACAACTGAAAGAAGACCTGCTAAATCAAGAATTTAAGAGAGAGAGATGTGGAGAAAAAAAGAAGAGGACTACATAAAGAGACTAAGAGAAGAGATGTGGGTAACAAAAAAAGACTATATAAAGAGATATTGAGTAAAGAGATGTGGAGAAAGAAAAAATGGGCGCACCCTGAAGGGAGGAAAAAGAAAATTGAAAGTAAAAAATAAAAGGTAGCACTTTCTTCTTTATAAGGGTATGAATTCTGCACCTAGTAGGCTTCTCGAACTACACCCTCAGAGAACGCAATAATGTACATGTTCAGCGAGCTGCAACTGACAGAGTTTGGTCAGATTTTCACAAAACGAACATCGTTTTGTCCAAAAGCAGCTCCACAAGCAGGACACTTACGATGACGGATCTCTAAATTTCTCTGGATACATGGATTGCAGAAGAGATGATAACATTTTGTGATTACAACCTGCAAAATATTTAAAGAACAAAATCAGGCTCAAAGCATTGCTAGCGCATAATAAATAATAACCGAACTCTATACCTACAAGAAGCCATTTCTAGATTTACAAAACCAATATGGCTTTTTGATCTTTATACATATACAAGGTAGCTCTAAGTGGTTCTATGAGCCATTTATACACCAAATATTCACAAAAGAAACCCTGCTCCCGTGGTCAACCTTTACCCGAAAATAGAGAAGGGAACTGAGTATCCTGAACTAGAATTAAAAAATATATGCTTGCGGCATAGTATTCAACCAGATAAGACTACCCACTTCCGGAGCAAAAAGGAACACATGTACACACCTCTTTTGGCCGATCAAGACACACTCCACATTTTAGAATAGCCTTGCAATCATTGATTTCATCCTGCAGTCTTTGTACTGCAGCCTCGCCACTTGCAGAAGTCAACTCATCAACAGTTCTATTCAACTCTACTGCCTCTTCATCAAGCTTCTTTTTCTCACTCCTAGATTAGCAAAATTTTCATGAAATCTGAATAAAGAAAGAACTCATAGCAGATGCACAAACATATTATTTTTCTTCATGAGCAAGAACATTCTATAACATCAGAAATGCATGCAAATACTAAATTCCAACACAGCTGAATCCATAAGACTTGAATAGACTATATTCAGGACCCAGTCCAAAAAGTCCTGTGCACAGAGCATTGACCTTTAGACCAGTAATGCATGTTTTATCCATGCTCCAATTAGCTATAATTAACCTTAAGATGTACAACAGAAAGATAAAGCCAGGCAACCAGCAGATCGCTCGTTAGCTCACATTCTACAGCAGACATTAGATTAGGGCAGCCCGGTGCATTAAGCTCCCGCTATGCGCGGGGTCCGATGAAGGGCCGGACCACAAAGGTCAATTGTATGCAGCCATACCCCACATTTCTGCAAGAGGTTGTTTCCACGGCTCGAACCCGTGACCTCCTAGTCACATGCCGGCAACTTTACCGGTTACGCCACAAGGGTCTATTGTACAACAGACATTAGATTAAAGAACAATTATCCACATAAGGCTAAGTCGTCTACATTCAACCTCAATTTTGTTAAATAGCAAACTAAACTACTAAGTCTTACCGAACACATTACCGTACACATGATTTTTGTTTTGGGGGGTGGGGGGGTAATAAAAAGAGTTTGTTGAAAAGAATATCACCTTTCAGTTCCCAGCTCCACCCCTATTTCGGCCAACTTTCTCTTGAGCTGTTCGTATTCCTTGTCAGCGGAGGAAGCAGCAGATTTCAGCCACTTCAATTCCTTATCAGCATCTCCCAATTCTCGCTTAGCAGTTTCCAGGGTGACTGCAAGATGTCTGTCGTCTTGGATATAACTTAAAGCTTCCGTGATGTGAACTTTCATCTACAACATATTATAATGGTTGAGAAAAGAACAAACAATTCCAAATAAAACCTCTACATGCCACAAAAGAGGCAAAAGGCTACCTGGTCTTCACTTTGAGCCATCTTCATTTTCAGAGATTCCAGTGATGTTTTAGCCTTTTGAAGTTTTGCTGTTGATACCTGCTTCCGAGAGAGAAGCAAGCTTTGTTCCTGCTTTATCTTCACGCTCTCAGAAACTAACTGCACTTGAAAGCCAGAAGTAAACATGACTACAGGTCAACTGCATCACTTTCTATGAATGACCACTGCGTGTAGAATATTCATTGTAATAAAGGGAAATATAATAATAGAGACCTTTATATTATAATCATCTCTCTCTGTCAGTTGCTGGAGAAGATGTTGGTTCTGTGTCTGCATGTCTTCATAGGCTTGACCAATAGTCTAAAATGTAAATAGATCAGAAGAAAGGCTAAAGAAAGTGATGCAATAAATTGTAACAAACGCATCCAGTTGAGTACCTCAATCTCGGAAATATAAGTTTCTGATTCCCCTTCTTTTATTTTTGTCGCTTCTCTTAGCTCTAAAACACCTCTGCAAGGAAAACCTTATATGGTTACAGGATAAAAACAAGTGTGTCTAATAAATTGCTAAGCTTGATCAACATTGGATACGCACAAGATCATTATTAGATTTTAAATAGATGATGGATGCACACTGGATAAAGCAGACATATACATGTGGGCATATATTGGTAGCAGGATACCTACTGCTAGTACTTTTGTTTTTTCTGCTGCTTATTTTTATTTCTAAATAGGTGTTGACTAAAGCAGATATATACATGTCGAGGTGGACGCAAGCTGGACGGACACCACCGTTGTCAAAAAAGATAAAAGGCATTTGATAGACTGGCCAACTATTGTTAGTGCAGCAGGGTGACGCACAAGATTTTCACGCAAGTACATTTCTAGACATTCCAGAAAGACACAAATTATGATAACCAGAAAATGCATCATAAGTTTAGAAGCAAGCATCAGAGAAAGGAACCTGTCAGAAGCATCCAGTTCTGCCCTCAATTCTGCAATTTCTGCCTCAGCAGCGGAAAGCCTCTGCTGACAAGCAGCCTCAGCTTCATTAGCAGCTTTCACTCTCAATTCCAAATCATGTTCATTCAAAGCAGCTCTCAGAATTTCAGCTTGTGCGTGAGCTCTTTTCTCCGACTCTCTGATTTCCGTTATGTCTCTAGCAAAGTGGTCAAAGTTTTATTGTGAATACAGGAGACAACCAATTTAGTGAAAACATACTTTTTTTGATAACTGAGAAAGTCCCCGAGCGCCTGTTGGCACACGGTTTGAAACTCGACAGATAATGGGCCAACCCCTCTACTCGTCTCCAACTAAATACTGCAAGTTGACAAAGTGGAACCAATCTTTGCAACCTCCACAAATGTTTTTTTAAATATTATATCAGTTGCAATCCCCAAATAATTTGATTCGCAAATGCGCTCGTGAGATCGTTTATTGCCACTTAATCATTTTCACATCATCTCTAGTTACATATGACAACCAATAGAACACTAGGACATAAATATGTTATATATATATATAACACATACATACAACATACATACATATATGCGTGTATATGTCTGTCTGCGTGTGTGTGTGTGTGTACGTGGACACACGTATATGTATATAGACCAAAGAGTTGAAACTTCAAGTTCTCTAGAAATTTATATTACACGATTAATAAAATAGACCCAGAGATACTTCTATTTTATTCCAGGTTAAATCCCAAGAAGTGAAATTAAATTAATCTACCGGTTATCATAGATTTGCTGGCCAAGCATGTCCAAGAATATTTGACGTTCCTGTTTGTCCCTCTGCATCTTCTCAGCCTGCAAGAAGACTCGGGTATGTAACTTGTAATGACAAGGACAGAACTTGGTAATGAACAAGGAAAGGTCTATGCTAAAGAACTTACAAGTTCCTTTAGAGTTCGGATCTCCCCAGTCTGGTGAGCACATTTATTGATCAAGTCTTTGTGCTCAATAGCCTACAACAAGAAGTTGAACCATTTCAGAATAAAAAATGGAGTTACTTGAAATAACATCTGCCTTTTTCCAAAACGATGGTGTACAAGTCAGCTTACACGCACCACGATAATTCCTACCAGATACCTACTATCTCCCACCAGTACAGGTACCAGGCAACTCTGGCTAGTGCCCACAAAGGCTCAGAAATAAAAATGGAATCACTTGAAATATAATCTGTATGTTCCCTATTCTTTCAGCTCCCTTTTTCATTTTTATTTTGGGTGCTTGTGGGGAAGGGGCAAGGGAAACCAGAGACAAGTGGGGTTTACAACTTTGACCTTTCACTAGGGACACTCTGGTGATAGACCCCCCCCCCCCCCAAGAAACCCCACCCCCACCCAAAAGAAACTCAAAGAACCCAAAACACAAGATCACAAGGCAAATAATTCCACAAAGATTTAACAGCAGCATTGATGTAACACGCTCTCCAAAAGATCCTCCATTAGTTATCTAAATGGACACCCCAATCGCTTTTTTCCTAGTTAAGAAACTGATTTCCTATTTATTAACTGAGAAGTAATAAGATATAAATCATATTATGGCACCAAAACCAAACCTTTCGTCCTATTGAAGCTTCCAATGACTGTCTTTCTTCACGTAAGGAAACAGCTTCCTTAGCTGTCTCCTTCCAACGATTCAGCTGAGCTTCCATCATTTGTATTTCTTTTGATAAAGCAGAGCCCATCACCTGAAACTCCTCTTTAATGTCTTTTCTTCCTACAAAACTCTACCTTCAAGTAAGCAGATTATTACATAAACATACCAACTAAAAAATCTGACTTGAAAATACACCGACCTGCATCTTGGATTGCTTCTTCCATTTTGATTTCCAGCTCATTTTTTTCAATAATGCATCTGTGCATGCGATGCTCCAATTCCTCAATCCTTGACTCGGAGTTATCAACTGCTTTCCTTGCTGAATCCACAGCCTCTGCTTTCACAAGCAGTTCTTTCTCCCTCCGCACGATGAAAGACCTGTCAGCCTGAATCTAATTATAAGCAAAGACGACAACAGGTACCATCTAACCACAATGTGAAATGACGAGTAATGTAGCTTAACCTGAAGAGAGTCTGTCAGAGCTTTGTATCGCTCTGCCTCGGCATTCCAATGGTGACGTTGATCATGGAGTAAGGTATAAGCACGAGATGAAGACACGTATCTGTCATCCTTTAGTTCATTCTGTATGGTTAGAAAAATCACAATTTAGCCTCACGACATATAGATGCACTTGGCATTATAATGTCAATTACATTTTAAATTTTGAAAAACTGAATCCAGGAGACTCTTGGTGAAAACCTGAAGATCTTGCAACTGCTTTAACAAATGTAGATTATCTTCCTGGGCATCTTGAAGCTCAGAGAGGCGGTCCTCTTTCAGTGCCTGCAATCAAAACATCATATTTAAATGTGCATAGGCAAGCCACAGGGTAAGTTACAGTGACGGTACCTTTGCCTCTTCTATAGACTCCTTCAGTTCCCGCACACCTTTTGTTCGGTCTGTAGGCTTCTCTGGCGACATACTACCATTTACCGCACTTGAAACTGTTACCTGCCCCCCAGTTGCCAAATCTTTCTGCATTTTCAGCGTAACTAACTTCCTTCTACTATCTTCAAGTTCTGACATGCTTTCCTCCAGCTCACCTTTTACCATTAGCAAAAGACACGTATTCAAGGCACAGTGGCAGTTGCTCAAAAGACGTTAGCCAATACAAATAGATATTCACATCCATGTCATTATATGCAATGCCTGAAGTTAAACGCTACATCTCCAATTTGAAATTCATATACCAAACACCAATCAATTTGATATCAAAGTTGAACTCTAACTCGCAATGCTAATTAATTTTACTGATTGTACTCAATACCTTACATTAGGTACATGTATGAGCTGAAAAATAGACATGCACATCTATGCCATCATACACAATGGTTAAAGCTAAACATTACATATCAATTTGAACAGCCACATACATATGCCCAAGGGGGGGGTGATATCAATGTTGATCTGTAACTCATAGCACTGATTGTACTTGAGAGATTTCACAAATGTATGTGTATGAGCTAAAAGATTGTGTTCACGTGTGGAATAAAGGAATGTTGCAAATACCTTCAAGGCGCTTTAACTCAGATTGATCCACTGAATGGCTTTGATTACAAGCTTCGATTGCATCAGCATATTCTTTGTGTTTCAAATGAAGAACATCAATTACTTGACGAAGATAATTAGCCTCATCTTTCATCATATCATCGATCTTACTTAAAAGAATGACAGTATCTGAAAAATTCCAATGATAGTAAAATAATCAGATTAGACCAGATTCAAGCAGCAGACAGTAACAAAATAAATTCTGAAGAAAACTAACACTTGCAAAGAAATCAGAGAATAAAAGGGGAGGGGGGAAAGTAGGACCACATCAAGGTCTTTCCAGGCTCCCAACCTTCTGCTGATGGCTTTCCTTCCAAAACATGAGTAAGATTTTCGGTTTTAATACGCTGAGCATCAATAGCATTTTCCAACGATTTCATCAATTCAAGAGTAGAAGAATGACGCAGATCAAGAGCTTCTCTTATATTCAAAACGGATCCAGCATTGTCGTTGCCTGGAATAGCATTGGTTTTCAACACCCTACACAGGAACATTTCCTCCGCAGGACAAGATGGAACTGAACCTACATGTTATTAGAAATCAATGAGTTATTCTCAGTACAATGCAAAAGAGCTTATCTTTTTCTATATTGAGCTCCAAGGATAATAAAGAAACCCAAATTCACTTATACACAGCCAACCTCGAGAATAATCTAGATGATTCAAGCTCTTCAAAGCAATTTGATCTGCACCACTGGATGCTCCAAGGAGAATCAGATCATCATCTAGCTACATGGAATTATTTAGAAGACCATCAAACCAATGCAAATCACAAGTTAGGCTATTTAGGTCAATCACCACACCATTAGGATACCTAAAGAAGTTACCTGATTCCAGATTCGATTTAACTTAACCAAGAAGTTATCATAAGAAGCTTGTCTGTCCCTCAATTCTTTCATTTTGGCTTCAAGATCATACAACTTATGTTTCTGTGCATCTAACTGCTGAACTAGTTTTTGATTTTGATAATGGAGAACTGCAGCATCAACCTGCCAAAAAATGAAACCCAATCTATTATCCATCTTTATTAAATTTTATACATGTTTGGGCCCCTAAGGCTTTGTTCTAGTTGTAAGAGTGCAGTGAGTCATGTGTGGGTTAGGCGCACATCACGGTTCGTACCCTGGTGGACAAAAGCCTGGTATTTAAGTGGAGAAGTATAGAGGTGGACCCATAATCTACTGAATTTCGAACCGTGCGCCATTGACCCTCGGAGATTTCTCGATTATCCAAAAAAGTTTTAAACATTTTTGGAACCCATGTTATACCTTCAATTCATCCACATATAACAAAGAAAATGGAATTTCTCATTAACATTCTTGCCAAATTAAATACTATCATGTAATTTTTGTGCATCAAGAATTATTTGTTTTCTTAAGAAAAAGCAGAGGAAAACATTGTACATCAGGTTAGACAAATGTAATTTCACAAAGCCAAATGCAACTACTGATACAGATTACTTATCTGCAACACTTTACTCTCAAGGATATGTTACTTTACCTCTTAAATTGGGTTATCCCTACACAAATATGAGCATATATTGACCAGTAGTGATAAACGCAAATATAAGAATGTTGCTTCTCTGCATTACAGGAACACACATATATATACATATATGCACTCTTGTATTTTTGCAGCAGATGCGTCTAAAGGAAACAGAATTTGTGCAAGATTCTATCAATAAAGTTCTTGCTGATTTTATTTTTATTTTTAGATTTTTTTAATGGTGAATTATGTTAGACTTTTCTAGGAAGAACTTTTACAAGCTAACCATGATAGTCCTATTACTGTCACTATCATCACAAGATTTAGTAAGTTTTCTGCTGATAAGGAATTGAGATATGCCCCATCAAAAATTTAACTAAAGAACAAGACATTCATATTATTGACTGAAGGAAGCAAAAAAGGTAATCAGATAATTAAGTGACACAGTGAGCAGGATTTTCCCCAAAAGGCAGATATTCAAATCAAAACCACCCTGTCCGCAGATGTCCCAAATTTGAAATTCAAAATAATTTTTACTATTTTAGACAGGGAAAATTTCATATCTAAATCAGCTCAACTAAAGTTCAACCTTCTAGATAACTCTATCAAATCAAAATTTTATTACTTTAAAATGGACGGAATAACTACTTACCTACATATGTTAACATAAAAAAATGAATAGCACAGGAGATAACAGTTCCTTTGTCTCAAACCCCTCGAGCTACCAAAAGAACTACATGTTCTGCCATTCACTAAGGCCAAGAATTTGACGGTTGATACCAGAACTTAATTCTGCCATTCACTAAGACCAAGAATCTGACCGTTGATACCAGAACTAAATTCAATTCCGCCACCTATTCTGCAATCCCGTTTTCAACATTACAAAGCCAGGAACTCCCAGTTCACACGATCACAGGCCTTCTTAAGTTCCCATTTCAACAAGATCCCCGGCTCTCCCTGCTTCCTTCTAGAGTCAGCCACTTTGTTTGCCATTAAAGTTGCATTAAGATTTGTCATCCTTCCACGAATACATTCTGAGAGGCACACGCTGTCTCATCCAACGCCTTCTTTATTCTACTAGAAAGCACCTTAGAAATTACCTTGTAGATATTTCCCATTGGACTTATAGGCTTGTAGTCCTTGATGTTCATAGCTCCCTCCTTTTTTTGGTATGATGGCTACGAAAGACGCATTTGTTTTGAAATGCTAAAAGAGAAAATTTCTTACTCCGAGTACTTGCTACAACTCTCTCGCCAAACTAAATTTGATTTGATCCAAAATAAAGGTAAATAAGATGTATGGTGATTTAGTTTCATCCAAACAAGATTGTAATTGTACACAAACTAGAAGTGAATGACGTCCTCCAATTGTTCAGAAGTTTCATTTCTCCATGCCCACACAATATTGACCAAGCTTTGTGTTCTTTTATAGGGTTAATATCTGCTTTGCTACTAAAGTGATGATTAATGACGATTTCTTTCAACTATTTTGAAGGTTTTATTTTCAGACTTGTTAGGTGCCTATATATGTTTGAGCTCTTCTAGTTGAATGGATAATATTTTGCAGAAAATGAAAACCGTGTGGAACATATTCAATGGTGGTTCACATTTTTTAGACCGGAGACCTGAGGAGAGTACATTTGAGAGGATAAGGACAAGGAAGAACATGCCAAAGAGAGGAAGAAGCAACGGAAGAAAATCAACCTCCATTTATAGCATCCATCTTTAATTGAAGCTCTTTCCATTCTCTTCTTCTAAGTCGGCAGAATAGTGCAAATTTCTTTTGGCATTTTGCACCTATCGTCATATTAACTTAGCAACTAGTTAAAGAAGGCATAAGTAGTTTAAAAGTCACCCCCTTAAGGTTCACAATAATCACATCTTATAATAAAGGCTTGCTAATAATTACACACAAAAAAACAATAGCATCTATCTAACTAGGAAAGGGAAGTAATTCATGGCAGGTCCAGTCATATGTAGGATTCACAATCACACAAAGGCGAGTGACAAGTTATTTTGGGCAATATAAGCTCAGTTATCTGACCCAACTATCACAACATAAGCAAAAGCAATTGACTGGCACAGTGAAATTGGCAAAGTTTTCCACGTGAAGATTAAACAATATGCAATCCTTTATCAGTTATTGCTCTATATTCACCAAACCGCATTACCAAAGACTACTTGATTCAGTTGTATTTAATTGAGAAGTTCTTACCATAAAGTTAAAATCAATTAGCGAAACAATGAATCAATGATGCATTTCACAGTTTTCTAACAGAAAGTCACTTTGAGCTGCTAGTGGATTAGCAGTACATTTATACAAAAGGTGAGGGAAATTAATAGTATGGGATAGATGTGTAATTAATAGCGATCAACAAGGATGCACAACTCGGTAAATAGTAAATACCAAAAGGAATCTTTAAGATAGACGCTTCTGTACATCCGTAACTTGTACAACTTTTTTCAGTAATGGCACTCTCCAGTCAGCTTGTGTGAACCTCACCGAATCCAAAGGGGCACCCGTAAAACGCGGGTAGTGAGTAATTTCACCTACCAAGACTTGGGCAAATAGGAAGAATTACTTAATATAGCCTCTATTGGGGTTCAAACCTTTATTCCCAAACTTGTTACTTCATCTTTTGACTGTTAGGTCATCCCCTTGAGACTGTAACTTCTACAACTTTAGTCCCACAAAATTTAAAATGTCGAAAGCTATATCATTGTGTAAAAGATTTTTCACTCTATCAGACAAATAAAAGCGAGGGAGAGGGAGAGAGAGCCTTTCATCATTCTACTTATCGCAGTTATTCCCCAAGTTATTATAAAACAACAATCACTTGACGTTCAACATTTAGAATAACCACAACCTTCAAAACATCGAACAAAAAAAAGAAGCACATGTATAGGACTCAGATAAGGCAACAACTAAGACCAACAGAGATAGTATCCGGTATAAGAACCTCAAGAGAGAGAAAACACCCATGCAGGCACAACCTAATAAAACTCCTTTTTGATATCAAGACCAACTCTTTCGATATAAGTAACTTAAGACCAATAGCTAGGGATGTGCTTTTCTTTTTCTTTTTCTTTTCCATTATTTTTTTAAACCTTTGGAATCAGAGTCAGTTTTCCGCACCTCGATTATCACAGTGTGTACCTGCATGCTCCCACCAATACTTGTACTAGGTAACTCTATCCACCTAGACTTAGAGGAGTGGAAAAAGATACACTTCATTTTTCTACCTAAGTTAGGATTCGAACCTAGCTCGCCATGGTTTACATTCCACCTTCATCGACATTGACCTTTAAGATATGGCCCTCGGGTGTGCTTTGCATCACTTGCCGACTACAGCAAATAATACCCCAATGGATCCATAAAAGCATTAAGTTAAAAATGGCCCTTGGGTGTGCTTTGCATCACTTGCCGACTACAGCAAATAATACCCCAATGGATCATCCATACAACAAAATGATCATCCTTGAACAAGCTCTCATCAAGATCACAACTTTATCGCTCATAAAGCCCTAACTTTAGGTTTTATAGCAAAAACACAAACGTCGATTCTCATGGCATAAATTACCACTCTAATTCATCCATAAAACTGAAAACTAGTCAGCAACCAAATGAGATCAACAAGCCTTTTCACAAAAAACTAAAACTAAAAATCAAACTACTAAAATAAAGAACACCAATTTATATCTCCTTATGCTAAAAAAAATAGAACCACATATGAAAAGGGTTATTCTTTTTCAAACTATGGAACCCTAAAAACATATGTCACTAAACTAACATACAATACAACCACTTCAATTACAAAAATAACCATAAAAGCACTAAGTTAAAAATCAACAAATAAAGTAAAGAACAAAGTTTTTTATCTCCTCGTGCTAAAATAATTAGAACCGCATATGTAAAGGTTATTCTTTTTTGAACTATGGAACCCTAAAACATAGGTAACTAAGCTAAAATACAGAAAAATTTCAGTTACAGAAATAACCATAAAAACAACAATAATAAATTGTGGCTATTAAAGAATAAGGAAAAAAGCTTACAGTTTTATTATCAGAAGAAGCTTTAGAATGGCGAGCCATAGTTGGAGAGGAAATTAAAACAGTGTTGAGATGAGGACGCTTCTTTTGAGGTTCATCAGATGCAGCAGCAGAATTCTCCATTTAAATCTTTGATATTAATTTCATGAACCCAACTTTAGAATCAAAATTTCCAATTCTAAAGACTTCAAATTTTCCAAATTCTTGAAGTTTAAGGTGGGAACTTGTGAGAAAAAAAATCAAAGAAAATGATAAAAACTGATAAAACCCAGAAGGGGGAAGTGGGTGAGGATTGTTTTGGGGTGGGTGGGTTAATGGGGTGGTGGGGTTGAAGAAGAGAAGGTCACTAAAATGGAGGAACTGTGTGTGTGTGTGTGTATTTTGTGCTTTTGTGTGTACGCCCGATGTGATGAGAAAGAAAGTAGTTCAGTTGGAGAAACTGAAAAGTTTGTAATATTTTGGGCCTTTATATAGTTGATTCGGGCTTTTGAAAAAGAGTTTTTTGGGCCTTATTTATCTTTTTTCCAAATTTGGTTATAAATGGATTATTGAAATCTTCATATTTGAGTCATTATATGAAGAGTGTGATTTATTATCGCGAAAAATAGATTTTTTTTCAGTCTGCAAGCAACAAGCAATAACGGCTTTTCAGTTGTTGCATGCTAACTTGCAGTTTAGAAATATAGTATGTGTGATTCGAAGTACGAATAGAACTAGTTATATGATTGATTCAAAGATAAATGAATATTGACGTAAATTAAGTATAAATTGTATACAATCCGTGAGTTTGATTTTTATTATTTGATTCAGCGATACAATCTTTTGTACTTCGTACGATATCGCGATGACGACAAATTAATTGTAGAACTAGAAGATTAGCATCTAATTTAGCTAACATACATTAATACCGGTTGTTTAAGAAGTATATTAATTGTTTTAATTAATTGATTATGATGAGGCTATATTAAGTAATTATAGAAGTTATGAAAACTCAGATTAACAATGATATTTGTTTTGTTGACATTAGTGAAGAAAATTAAGTTCTTGCTAACTTTTGTAAAATCATTAAGAACAAAGGGGCAAAAAAATAAATCATACATATTTGGTATGTGCGTGTAATAACATTTCTTTTTATGCACATCTTTATATAATTTTCCTTTTGTTGCCATATATTTTGCTAATATAGAATGTACTTAAAAATAACAAAAATTGAAAAACTTTCCAAATTATTTAGATTGAGGAAATATTTGACTGGATATTGTTGCTACATAATATTAGGATAAGAAATTATTTTTTTTGTGTTAGTGACCTTATGAAAATCAAGGAAAGGATTTCAATTTTAGGAAAAGAGTCAATTTTAACCTTTTCTTTTCTCCTTGTAATTAAATTTTCATAATAAACAAGCCACAATAATTAAATTCCAAATCAACTCAATCTCATAGATTCGTGTTAGTTATCTTAAAATTCAATGATCATGCCTCATAGAAAACTTACTTGTGAAAACTATTGTATGTATCAATTAGTCAAATTTTGATAATTCTATCGTAGTAATTGCTAATTAGTAAAACATTATTTTCCATCTCTTACCCATCATTAGATATTAGTCTTACGCACAATTATCATTTATACTTACCAATTCCAAATTCTTCTAATAGGCTAAGACATTGATCCTATGTTGGGGTAAAAATAGCACGGACTAACCAGTTTTTGGTCTGGTAATTCAAAAATAGCCAGCATTTACAAAATCATTCAAAAATAGAAACTATTTTGGTGCAACACGGACCGATCCAGCATAATATACTGGAGATTGGTGCACTTATGTATGAACTTCCAGCATATTATGCTGGAACTCCAACACGCGAAAAGTTCCAGCATAATATACTGGAGATTGGAGCACATGTGTATGAACTTCCAGCATATTATGTTGGACCGATATATTATATTGGAACTCCAATATATTATGCTATAATATTTTTCGATTTTGAATAGTGTTTTCGTTCAGATTTATCTTTACATGAAAAGTGGCTAAATTTTGATTACTTTTGAAATTATGGCTATTTTTCAATTACCACTTGTAAATCTGGCTATTTTTGAATTTCTCCCTATTTTGGGGTCGAAAGGTTGGGCTTAATCTGCACCCAATTTTGCAAGAGCTGCACAAAGAATGCCTATAGGCCCAGTTGGGCCCAAGAAGGCAATAAGTATTTTGTTTTAGAGGCCCATAAAATGGTCACTTAGATTGGGGATCTTTACAAAAAATAGCCGTACGGATTAATTAGTCTATTTTTTCTAGCCGGTATATGTAGATTATACACTGATTATATGCGATTATACAAACATATTATAATTATTATACATACATTATACATATCTTAATATTTTTAATTTAAGCGATTAGATGAACGACTATTTAGGTTAGTTATTCTAATGAAATGGCCCATCAAATGGCCACTCACAAATTAATGAAGGGATATTTATTCAAATAGCCGGTCAGATTTATTATTTATTTATCCTAGCCGGTGTACATAGACTGGACACTGATTATATACATATATACATATATAATACAAAGATATACATATATTATATATCTGCCGATTATATATAATTTAATCGATTGAATAGACGATTATTAAAACTCATTGACGTAGAATTGTTATTTTCACTGTTTCTCGTCACAAAGAGATAGCATAACAAAACCTAACAAGTTAGTAATCAAATTCATGCTTATCGTGTACAAGACTTTTACTAGAACTATTAGACCATGATTAGTAGCATAGTTACTAACAACTAAGGGCGGTCAGTTGAATATCTTTCATAAAAAAATTATACAGAGCACGTAGATCAACTATTACTTTTAATGAAGATATCTAACATCTTGAACACCTTTGACACAATTGAGATAGGTACGCATGAAAGGTGTTTAAGTTAATTTTAAAGTCCAATTATGATTAGTTTTTTTTTATACTGATTTGGACTGATTTGTCGAACCTCCTTTTTGTCTTTTTTTTTTAATTTGTTTTTCAAAAATAGAAGAAAATTTCTTCCACATATTCTGGAAAACAACTCACAACAAACAAAAAGAAGAAATTCCCATGTATTTGGTTTTATTTATTTGTTGTATGGCTGTTAGCAGACACAATTTCTCTTATGGGAGATAGCTTTCACGCAATTATAGATTCGTGTAGCATTGATGTCACTTTCCCTTTATAGACATTTGTTTGATGATTTTAGAAATTGACTTAATAAACTCAAAATTTTAAGTTTGTAAAATGTTTATCTCTTTAAGTTAATTTTTGCATAAAATTGGTTTAAGTTAAACTCTTAAGGAAATTGTTGAAAATTACTACATGGCATGGGAATGTTAAAAGTCAAATTGATTAATTGACCCCACTAGTGACAAGTGAGAGCTTTAAAATTGACTGGTTTATCTCTTATATTATTTTTATTTGGAGTTCGATATCAGTATTGAGCAATAAAAAATAAATTAAAAAATAAAGCGTGGCCACATACTAACTGTAAAACTAATTTAGCTTTGGGTTTAAGTTGTCCCAATTTAATAATTTGTGAGCGCGTACATTTCCCTATTAAAAATACAATCTTTAGACAATAAATTAAATGTATAAATTGTTCATAGCAAATGGAATTTGGTCTTTATTTTAATGGGAAGATTAGAACCTAATCCAAATATTTTAATTTGTTGAGTAAACTTAATATTCCAGTCACTGATCACATCATTCTTATCTTGCAGATTCCAATAGGATCAAAACAAACCTAAAATTAAATCAGTAACTTGTTTTTGTTGATG
Source organism: Nicotiana tabacum (assembly GCF_000715075.1). Taxonomy (NCBI): domain Eukaryota; kingdom Viridiplantae; phylum Streptophyta; class Magnoliopsida; order Solanales; family Solanaceae; genus Nicotiana; species Nicotiana tabacum. The sequence continues at coordinate 125,984,025 of NC_134088.1, read as the reverse complement.
AAAGTTGATTGTAAATTGACCTTGAAAAATAAAATAAAATAAGTAGTTATTCTGTTCTCATTTTCCTTTCACTATCAGTTATCCCTCATCATCTGAAAAACTTCATTTTCTGATCCCTTTACTGAGTAATTTTCTTCGAAAAATAAAGTTGAAAAAATACCATATATAAATGTTTCAAATTAATTGACTAGCAAACTTTGTCCTACGAGTATGAATTATTATTTTCAAATACGTTAATTTCTAAATATTTTGGAGTGATAGATATGATGCTCCACCTTAACTATAATTTTCGGGTTTGAGTCCTGAGAACGGGATAAAAAATCGTAATAGTTATATGAAAATTGTCCATGCACTTTATAATACTATTACTTGAAAAATTCTAAACAGTAGAGTCACAACTCACACGTTGCCTTACTTAACAAATAGTTACATGGGAATTACCAATGGAAAAAGTTACATGCGAACGGCCTAAATATGTATATTTAGAGGTGAATTTCTTAAGTTTATTATCACTTGAAAGAGAAAGTAACATAGTCTCCTACTATCTTACTTAACACTAAATTTAAATATATTTTCAATTTTTGGTCTAAGATATTTAAGTTATTAAATTAGACAGCAAAGTAACACAGCATAAAACAAAATATTTGAACACCTTATAAAAGGAGGCCTAATTTTTAGGATTTTAGTATACCTCTCCTTTGCCTTTTATCTTCTTAAGGCATTTGTATCTTCTCTCTTTAGTATTATTTCACTTGTAATTTTGGAGTGGAATAAAATATTGATTGTGTCCGAGGAAGTAGGCAAAATTGGCCGAACCTCGTAAATTCTGGTGTTCTTTTATTGTTATCTTATTGTCTTGTTTATTATTTAGTAGTTGTCATAATTTTTGATATAGTAGTTGTGACTCATTCACAATATATACATTTGGCTTCCGCAATAATTGGTATCAGAGCCAAGGTACTGTCTAAGTATGCTCTGTGGTTGCAGCATAGTCTGATCTTCCACATCAGAAAAGATCTATCTTGGTAACTGAGTCAAGGTTCTGTCTGAGTATACTCTATGGTTGCAGCTTAGTCTGATCTTTCACACCAGAAAGGAAATAATCTTGATTTGTGTCGTCAGCTACTAAATAATATTTGTGTCAAAATGGAAGACAGTAAACAAGAAGAATCTACATCAAGTATCAATAATACGTCATCGTTGGCATCTTCGCTTATGACAAGAATTATGTCAAATGCGAAATTTGCGGTAGAAATTTTTGACGGGTCAGGACATTTTGGGATATGGCAAGGCGAGGTTCTAGATGTTCTTTTTTAACAAGGGCTAGATCTTGCCATTGAAGAAAAGAAGCCAGATGTTATTGGAGAAGAAGATTGAAAAATTATCAATCGAGTTGCTTGCAGTACCATTCGATCCTACCTTGCTAGAGAGCAGAAATATCCATACACAAAGGAAATTTCTGCAAGTAAATTATGGAAAGCACTGGAGGATAAATTTTTGAAGAAAAACAGTCAAAATAAATTGTACATGAAGAAGAGACTGTTTCGCTTCACCTATATTCCTGGTACCACAATGAATGAACATATCACCAGTTTCAATAAGTTGGTCACATATTTGTAAAATATGGATGCAACTTTTGATGATGGTGACTTGGCCTTGATGTTGTTGGGGTCACTTCCTAATGAGTACGAGCACCTTGAAACTACTCTACTCCATGAAAATGACGAAATTTCTCTCAGAGAAGTTTGTTCGGCTTTGTACAGCTATGAACAAAGAAAGGGAGAAAAACAGAAGGGCGGAGAAGGAGAAGCACTAATTGTGAGGGGTCATCCTCAAAATCAAACGAGGACTAAGAAGGGAAGATCCAAGTCGAGATCTAGACCCAGCAAAGATGAATGTGCCTTTTGTCGAGAAAAGGGACACTGGAAGAAAGACTGTCCGAAGTTGAAGAATAAAGCCAGACATAACAATGGAAAGGCCATTATGGATTCAAATGTAGCTAATTGTGATGATTCAGACTTCTCATTAGTTACAACAGAGTTATCAACATCATCAGACATATGGTTGATGGACTCGGCTTGTAGTTATCACATGTGTCCCAACAAGGACTGGTTCGTGAATTTTCAAGAAGGAGAATATGGAGTCATCCATACAGCGGATAACAGCCCTCTTACCTCATATGGCATTGGTTCAATAAGATTAAGGAGCCATGATGGAATGATCAGAACATTAACAGATGTTCGATATGTACCGGGTTTGAAAAAGAATCTCATCTCTGTGGGAGCCCTAGAATCAAAAGGGTTCAAAATCATTGCAGAAAATGGAGTGATGAGAATATGTTCCGGTGCACTAGTGGTAATGAAGGCCAATTGGAAGAACAATAACTGTACTGCTATCGTGGTAGCACAGTTATTGGGACAGCAACAGTGACATCCAGTGATGACAAAGAGGCAGAAGCAACCAGGCTATGGCACATGCGCTTGAGACATGCTGGAGGAAAATCCTTGAAAGCTCTATCTAATCAAGGATTGTTAAAAGGCGTAAAGACTTGCAACTTGGAGTTTTGCGAGCATTGTGTCAAAGGAAAACAGACAAGGGTTAAATTTGGTACAGCGATCCATAATACTAAAGGCATTTTGGATTATGTACATTCTGATGTTTGGGGTGCTTCCAAAACACCTTCATTGGGTGGGAAGCACTATTTTATAACCTTTGTTGATGATTTTTCCCGAAGAGTGTGGGTGTATACAATGAAGAGGAAAGATGAAGTGTTGGAAATTTTTCTCAAATGGAAAATGATGGTGGAGAATCAAACAGGCAGGAGGATCAAGTGTATTCGCACAGACAATGGAGGTGAATACAAAAATGATCATTTCAATAAGGTCTGTGAAAATGATGGCATCGTCCGACACTTTACTGTCAGACATACACCACAACAGAATGGAGTGGCAGAACGTATGAATCGGACTTTACTGGAGAAGGTACGGTGTATATTGTCCAATGCTGGCTTGGGCAAAGAATTTTGGGCTGAGGCAATTACATATGCATGCCATCTCATTAATCGTCTACCATCTGCTGCTATTGATGGCAAGACACCATTTGAAAAATGGTATGGAAAACCTGCTGTAGATTATGACTCTTTGCACGTGTTTGGCTCAATTGCATACTATCATGTGAAAGAGTCAAAATTGGATCCGAGAGCAAAAAAGGCTATATTTATGGGGATTACTTCTGGAGTCAAAGGATATCGCTTATGGTGTCCAGAGACAAGGAATATTATATTCAGCAGAGATGTTACCTTTGATGAATCTGCCATAACAGATAAGGTGACAGTTGAAGATGTCAAACAAACTGGTGGTGCATCAAAGCAGGTGGAGTTTGAAGGAAAATTTATTTTTCCTACACAAGAAGCAGAGGAGGAAACTCATGAAGATTACCCTCTTGAGTATATGTCAAGGGTACCATACGCAAATGCTGTTGGTAGCTTGATGTATGCAATGGTTTGTATGAGACCTGACATTTCACAAGCCGTTGGAGTTATTAGCAGATATATGCATAATCCAGGAAAGGAGCATTGGCAAGCTGTGAAATGGATTCTACGGTATATTCATAGTACTGTAGATGTTGGGTTAGTTTTTGAGCAGGAAGACAATCGGTCTGTAGTTGGATATTGTGACTCAGATTTTGCGGGTGATCTGGACAAACGAAGGTCAACTACTGGTTATGTGTTTACTTTTACAAAGGCACCAGTTAGTTGGAAGTCTATTTTGCAGTCAACAGTTGCTTTGTCTACAACAGAGGCAGAGTACATGGCTATTAAAGAAGCAAGCATATATAATATACTTATCCTTAATTTAGTGATATTATTCGTTTTATATCTAAACGTATTCTGTTTTAAAGTGTCTTATTAGGATCTAAAACTTGCTTCTTTAAATACACATATCTCATGTTCTTTACCAATTTGGAATTTGCCTAGATTGTTACGAATGAATAGTTCAATTCCTTAATTCCAGTATTATTAAATCTAAAGTCAAAATCTGGAGTTTACAATTGCAAACTTTGCTCAATATTCAATCATCTTATCCTATTTGGATCCTTCAAATTTTTATGTTGAACAATCAAATTACGGCTATTGATTAGTATATTGAACAAATACAATCTTATCTGATATAAAGAGAAAAAGCGATTATGAAAGCGAGCTCATCAATTTAGCTAGGTACTTTACATTATTAAAGAAATAAAAATAACAAAATAGTAAAGTGTTGTGGGTTGCTTTATCAATTTAACTAGGTACTCTACATTATTTCTCGGGTTAAAAAATGATCCAAAGAAAGTTGGCTCCAATTAAACATGTCATTCAATTTTGAAGTCAAAAAGTCGTGGTCCCAAATATTTAAAACCATGCAAATAGTAGTACATAAGTAATAAAAATAAAATATATGTACGTGATGTCCATAATAATAAATAAACTGAATAAAGAGACCTTTACAAATTACAACTTTCAAATAACATTGGGGAAAGAGATTAAATACTCAAATTCTCCACCTATACTAAAATTTATCTTTCATTTATGCCCCCTTTTACAAGCATCCCTTAAACTAAAAACCAACACATACAAACCACACAAATCTTGAACCAAATTCCCTCTTCTTTTTTTCTTTTTTTTAAAATTTTTTTTTTCAAAGCCTACAATTATTTTATTGTGGGCTTAATTAAAACAAAAAATAAACAAACACCCCCACCTAACCTTAGTCTTATTTTTGTACACATACCTTTTTTTCAATTATCATTTCTCTCCTTTTCACCTTTCCATATCTGATGGTGATGCAAATATTTTCCCCATTTCAAGAAACCTATTTGACTCAACATTATTTTTGCTTGTTTTCTGAGCTTCAACATCCTCCAAATCATCTTCTTGTTCCTCAAATTTGCTATTCAAAGATTGATACTCAACTTTCTCTTGGAAAATCTTGATCATAATCAAGTAAAGCGTGACACAAAAAATTGTGATCCCAACTAAATACCAACTAAATTGAATATTTACTAAAGATTTTGCTCTTTCAAGATCTTCATGATTATGACACCTAACCACTTTATGACCTTCTTCTAAGTTTATAAAACAACCTTTTGGGATAAATTCAGGGGTCCAAAGCATAAATCCCATAACCATAAGCCAAATTCCTTGAAACATAATGCTATAAGATCTTACAAAACTGTTCAAGAAACTTTTAGGAAAAGGAATTCCCAAAAGTGTAGTGGCTAAAGATACAAAAATAACAATTTGGAGTAGCCAATGGTATTGTCCTTCAACTCCCATATGGTCAGTAGAGTGAAGATGGAAAAGAAGAAGTTGTTGACCAAAAGCAATAGCTCCAAGAAATTGTGTGAGCTCATATTTTGCTGGGGGTGAAGGTGTAATTTTGTCAAAGATTATGGAGAAAAGTGCATAGACAAAGAAAGTTAGGGAAATATTTGAATGTTCAAAATTGTGTAGATGGTTAGAAGGGATAGTTCCATCAAAGTCTAGAGGTTGGTGTTTTTTAGGACCAATAAAAAGTTCCATAGATATAGAGGCTAAGCAAATACCCATCATCAAAAAAAGTTCTAAGTACCTTATTTTTGGAGTTGGAAACCATGGCAAAGAAGTGTAAGATTTTGGGTGCAAAGCATGTAACCTAATATGGTTAAGCAAATGCCAAATACCAAGTAAAAAGAAGCCAAATCCTGGTGCTACATGCCCTACCAAAGTGCCCATTTTTTGCTTGTTTTCTTGATCTAGAAAAAGTTGCAAAAATAACCCTTTTAATTCTTCTTGGTTTTGGAGAGTTAGAGGTATGGTAAAGAAGGGGGGAAATCTTTGTACAAAGTGGTGAGATGGAAAAGAGAGGGAAATGAAAGGGGGTTATATAAGGGGTAGGTTTGTACAAAAATTAAGAGAATTGTGAAGGTCTAGAGACATCTATTAGGGGTTGAAAGTTGATTGAGGAATAAGAGTACAATTAAAATTTGGCAATAAGAAGAGTTGACCAAAGATTTTTCAGGTTTTTAGCAGTTGGCCATGCGGCTGAGGTGGCTATTTTATTTTCTAGAAGGGCTAGTTTTCTAATGTTCCAGTAATTTAGAAAATACTCTCTTTTATCATGTTTAATTTCTTCTTCTAATTTCATCCAAGTGCCAGAATTTTTCTTTCTGTCACTGTCAGAGATTTATTTTGTGTTTCTATAGTATTTAGTTTTGTTATAAAGATTGGAGCAGTGATTATTAATGGAAGAAATTGTTCTAAAGTTTATCTAAGCATTTATGAAAATATTAAATGTATGTTATCATCTTTCCATGGTTGTGATTATAACCAAATTGTTCAGGATTCATGTGTTTGGTTTTGGGGAAGCATTTTTATTCTATACGAATAAAGTAATATAAAACAATTATAATATATTGTACGTATTTTTGCCCCCCCCCCCCACACACACACACCCTATATATGTCTTGTTGGAATTTACACTTATGTTAGTTAGTTATAACTTGAAATGATAGTACGTAATATGGTATGCCATACTCTATTATAGATTTCTGATCACATTCTCCATATGGCCCTCTTGTCTTTTTCTTCTCCGAGCTATCGTTAAGAAACCGAAGAAGGTGCAAGTGGTAGATTAAATAAAATGTCTGATTAGCATTTTATTTTTTGTGTGAATAATCAAAGCCCAATAGCTATTAACATGAAATTGTTTCAAAGTCTATGTAAGCATTTATGAAAATATTTAATATATGTTATTATCTTTCCATAATTGCGATACATGATTCATATCCAAATTGTTCAGGATTCATGTGTTTGATTTGGGGAAGTGTTTTTATTCTATATTTAAAAAAGTAATGTTTAAGCACATAATAAAACACTTACAACATAGTGTTTTATATTTATGAGTAATGTTTAAGCACATAATCATTCTTCTATGAGTGATTTTAACTATCTTCGCCCCCCCCCCCCCCATATTATTCTATATTTAAAAAAGTAACGTTTAAGCACATAATAAATCACTTACAATACAGTGTATTCTTCTATGAGTGATTTTAACTATCTTCGTTTTTCCCCTCTTTAATAATATATATTTAGTTGAAATTTATACTTACATTAATTGGTTATAAATGGAAAGAATAATCAAGTGATAAATTAAATAAAAGGTCAGATTAGTATTTGTATGTGGATAAACAAGGCTCAATAGCTATTGGCCTGAAATTGTTCCAACGTCTATATAAGCATTTATGAAAACATTTAATATACTTTAATCTTTCCATGATTGTGGTCAGACCTGAATTGTTCAGGATTCATGTGTTTGGTTTTGGGGAATTCAATGTATATATATATATATATATATATATATATATATATATATATATATATATATATATATATATTGATTATTGTTAATTTAAATAATTTAATAATGGTGAATTAAATAAAAGGCCCGATTAGTATTTTATTGTGTGCATTAATAAGTAAGGCTCAATAGCTATTGGTTTGTGATTGATAAACACTCTCTAAGTCAAACCCTCTTCCCAAAAACCTTAGCGTGTTCTGTTGCGTGCATATTAGAAGCTGACATCCCATCTTCAGGTTGTGAGAGCATGATAACTAGCGAATTATGGCAGTTAGCCTTGGGCTTAACCGTCGTTTGTTGTTATTGTTGAATCTATGGAGTTGAATGGTATGTTTCCTTCAACTTAGCTTAAAATTATGCCTTGTATTTATATACTTGTGTTTTAATCTTTGCTATGATAGTATATAAGTAATTTACTTTACATATTTCACGAAGAAGTAAGAAAAAATCCAACTAAACGGCTCTAATTTATAGCAATTACTATGATTTGAACTCATAACATTACTGTTCAAACTATGGTCTATTAATTACTTGAGTATGAGTTATGTCTTCTAGAATGTCTATAATTGTGCTAGACATAATTGTAGCCCAATTTGCCATCTTCTACCAATTTGAACTTTCAGTTATAGTTGTAGCTCATTGTCATTCTTTAAAGGTACAACTCTAACAATTTAATTTTTGGATAAACTTATAAGGTCAAGTTCCCAACATAGGATCTCATCTTAGTAATTATATATATGTCGCTCACACTCTTCGAAGATGTTGTTGAGTACATGTTGAATATCCTTCAAGATTAATATATTTCTGAAAAATTCGATACAAGTGTGACAATATTTTCGGAGATCAAAAAGTAAAGGTCATATGTGATCACCAGCTAGTGACCTCAAAATTTTATCTAAAATAAGAACATCCTAGTAGTAGAGGGACTCTTTGATGTTCCTTCTTCTTAGTGAAAAAACGTTTAAAGAATTTTATATAATTAATGTTTGTCTGATCATTTTCGTCATATTATTACCTACTAATTCAAGTTACGCACTCACGTTCTCTATAAATGATTACTTATGTTCGATTGCTTTTACTTATCTTCATTTTGTAATAAAATTTTAGCTGTCAGTAGCAAAACATTCTAACTCTTTGACATTATTATCTAGAGAAAGAAGAATATTACAAAGATTGAAATAAATGTAATCAATATAACCAAGACTTTACGAATTTGATGCAAGCTTATCATTCATATCTCAAGGGAAAAAAAGGAGATAAAGAAAAGAAAAACCCAAAGGAGACAAAGAAAAGAAAAATTTATGGGTGAAGTATAACACTTAATAAAGTGAATGAAAATCATTAAAGATCAATGTTCAAATTTCAGTATAAACAACAAATATTAAATAATTTCTTTTTATTTTGGTGACCAGATTTAAATGTTGTATGTGTTGGTAGTGAAAGCTATCAGTTAAGCAAAATAATTAAGGTGCCGATAAACTGCTTCTATAATTGCTATTATTAACAAAGAAAAAAACCACGGGTGACATAGAATAATTTGTAAAGGAATGACAAATCACAAAAACATTGCCATTTGAAAACAATCTAAAAAAGTATTATCCTAGAAAGTTTGACTAGTAATAACAGCTGACCTTGACATAAGAAAAAATTGACATTATCGCCAAGGGTTGTGGTGGAGTGTTAAGTACTCTTTCATCCTTAACCAGATGTTTCGGGTTCGAGTCCCTAGGTATGAAGTAGCTTTTGTTAAGGAGCGCTTTACCCTCAATGTGAGACTTTCCGGCGCGAATCCGAATTTAGTCGGACCCAATGTGGGTACCGAATACCGGGTAGAAAACCAAAAAAAAATTGACATTTTTATGTTGATTTTTCTATGCTATTTCCAAATATTTTTAAGACAGAAATACTTTAAATTGACCTTTTTTTTCACTTAAAAAAATTATCAAAAAAGTTTTTCGAAAAATGCTGAAATAACCCCGCACTTTCTCTTTTTTGACTTTTACCATGAAATCATGGAGGAGTATTTTGAATTTTTGACTCAGAAATTATGAGGGGTAAATTGGTCAAAGAAATATATTTCAGCGCACGTTTGGACAGCTCGGTTCCGCCGGCGACGGCGCTATTACTTTGAACATTATCTCTAATTTAAACTTTCTAAAATGACTAATTAATAAATTTATTTTGTCAAAAATAAATTGGCAAAATATTCTTAATTAATTGTTATCCTTTTTTATGGCCTTTGGCCTTTTCTTTGAAAAAGAATATGCATCCTCTTTTTCTTATATAACTTCTCCCTCAATATAAAAATCTATATTTCTCTGTCCGTACTCTATATTTATATCAATCCAATAAATACATGACATTTGTTCTTCAAATACACTTTAATCAGTAAACTATAGTTAATTAATATACATTTTCACCTTAAGTTATAGCGTAATCATAATAATTAATATAGTTTGACGCAAACAACGATTGTAAGTAAGTTTTTACCGCTCCTCTATTATTCTAGGGGCTAATTTTTTTTTTATATTTTCCCTTAATATTTTTACCCTCTGTAATTTTTTTCAACTTTTTATTTACTCTTCTTGTATCAAATCGGCAAATCGCATCTTATCTGCTATCCAGATAATGATCTTATTATTTAATTTAAAAACTAGTTTCCTTCATCACTTGGCTTGTCCACGTTATTCTTTACTTGCACGTTTCCTTCACATTCTCTTCACTAATTTAATTAGAAATATGTTTTTAAAGAATCAGTAAAATATAAGAAAAAAGTAAGTAATAAATTAATGGTAGAGTCCAAATGCAACCAGTATGTACCCACGGGTTGTTACGACTTGTTTCGTGGTGTACACATTAGATACATGTACTAGTGTTATCACATCACATGCATTATGGCCAGGGCGTATCCACAATTATAATATCGGGTTCATCTTAAATCATTACTTTCGATACGAAACATAAAACGATAATAAGACATACAACAAAAGGAAGTCATTTTTTGGTCTAACCGTCCACATATGAAATTATGAAACCAATGATTTTAGACCACCAACGACTATGGTGAATCTATCCATTTTTAACCAGAGGTCCCGAGTTCGAGCCCTTAAAATAATATCTAGGGATCGGAATGCTTTCCCCTCTAATGAGCCTTAAACAATTTGGATAACTCAGAACCCCAAAGTGGGACTTGACACGGTGTGAAAAAATAAAAACGATTTAAAGGGTAAGATTATTTGGTCATAGACTACGTTTAATTTAATTATTCTTAATGACATTGATTATCATATTGGAATTTTTTTAGATGATTATGTTTGGACAGATATGCTTGGCCAATTATATTAATGAATCTTTTTTTTTTTTTTTTTTTTTTTTTTTCTTTCTGGTAAATTAGTTCGTCTAAAGTTTATCTATTGATGAATATATATATTTGTGTTATTGGCGTAGGTGTAGAATCATGGGAAACGAGCAGTTAGCATATACTTTTTGGAGATTGTGTTTTCATTTATGTAACATTAATTTGATAACGTGGTGTTTAGTTTATTACTATATAATTTTCCTTTTCAGTCATCTTTTGAAGAAAAGCGATAACGCTATTCACGAGTTTAGCTGAAATTGCATTATTAATTAAAGAAGAACATATTCCCCTCTACAACAGTGCTGATCCGTCAAATAATTGATAATAGAATAAATAAAAACATTTGCAAAAAATAGACATTCTTTTTGCGGTTTCTTGTACTTAATTAGCATTTAAGGGAGATTATTAAAACATTCTAAGAACTTACATTTGATATTTACGGTGTTTAACTGGCAAGGTAAATCAAGATTGATGTGCTCAAAGGTGATTACTTTTTATCTAAATGTGTTTTTGAGTATTAATATAGCATCACATTTTTCTTGAATAACATTTTGATGCTAACCTCAAGTCTATGCATGGTGGAGTTAAGGTATTACTATTCTATAATTGCAATAGTAATTTTTATGATAGTTAAAATATCATTTATGTGGTAACATGATAATACGATTAATTACCAGTTGATGATGGTACATGTGACGTCCAGGACAGAGGGCAGGCCACCAGGCCGACGAGGGCAGATCAAGCAGGAACGATAGCCTTCTAGGTTGACAAAATTCTGAAGAAGGAGTGCACATGTCATCTTAGGCTAATCCCACATTGAGAGAGTAAAGTGAAGAACTTTACAAGGCACAATACAAGTTCACATGGTACGCACAATTTTGGGCTCGATAATAATATAGCACAGAGACAAAAATCTTCTATTGTACCAAATTGGACAATACGTGTCATCGACTTCATTCGTGAGTCGTGACAATACAATTACTCATGATAGAGAGAAATTATATGATCATAACACAGTTAATTATAATACAATTACCCTATCAGCTGCTGATGTACAAAACTAAGTTTCCAACTTCAAACCTTATGTTCAGCGTTTCTGTTATTTATTAATAAAAATTGATACCTTGAGAGCCAAGTTTGGTACCAGTTGCTTTATTTAAAATAAAAAAAGATACTGGATAAGCATCTCTTATATATTAGTTGGACGAATGGTTAACAAACAATTGGCATAACAGAGTAGATATAATAGTTAAGAACATAATTTTTTTTTTTTGGTCTAAGAATATATCTTTTCACGTTATATACGATACATGTCCATTTCCATATTATGTAATCATAGAATTCTAATATCGATTGGATCATGTTATCAAGAATCTCAAACAAAAGATACAGATTCTTTTGCTTTGATTAAAGGATAGCCCCTAAAGGATAGCCCCCCCTTCAAGTGTTGATCTCACATTGTATACGGTCGAAATAGATTTCGACCTTCGTACGTCTGATCGAATTCGAAAGATAATCGATCAAAGTGAGACGTCGAGATGGGTTCCAAAGATGGTACAAACAAGCTTCGAACTCGAGGGGATCAATGTCGAGTTCGATATCATTATCAAGCTCGAATCCAAGTCGAACTATGACGCAAAGTAAAGTGTCACGACCCGAAATTTCCCACCGACGGGACCGTGATGGCGCCTAACATTTCACTTGCCAGGCAAACCAACGTTAGAGAATCATTAAACCAATTCCTTATTTCCATTCAGTAAATAACAATAATTAACTAAAATGAGATATAATAAGTGCGGAATATCATAAAACTGTATTAATTACTACCACCAGGATCTGGAGTCACAATTCACGAGCATTCTAGAATTTACTACAAGTAATAGTCTGAAAGAAATACAATTGTCAGAATGAAAGAAAACAGTAGGACATAAAAAGATAGACGGGGACTTCAAGGTCTGTGAACGCCGACAGATCTACCTTGAGTCTCCGGACATCGGACCAATAGCAAATCTCGATCAACCTGAGCCGGTATCAAAATCTGCACAGAAAGTGCAGAGTGCAGCATCAGTATAACCGACCCCATGTACTGGTAAGTGTCGAGCCTAACTTCGACGAAGTACTGACGAGGCTAAGGCAAGGCACCTACAATCAACCTGTACAATTTAACAGTGTATACGCAAATAACAGGAATGAAGAATTAAACAGGAAATGTCGGGAGGGGAGACGTACTGAGGGGAATACAAGATAAATAACTACAACAGAATGATCACCGGAGCAGTCAATATACCATGAATCAATAGGAATAGTGAATACAGTAAAGAAAAATGCACGGCATCACCCTTCGTGCTTTTACTCTCAATCTCACCATAAAATTAATAGAAACGGCACAACATCACCCTTCGTGCTTTTACTCTCATATCATGGCACGGCATCACCCTTCGTGCATTAACACTCACAATATGGCACGGCATCACCCTTCGTACATTAATACTCACAATATGGCACGGCATCACCCTTCGTGCATTAATACTCTCCCTTACCATAATGCAATGCATGGCACGACATCACCCTTCGTGCATTAACACTCACAATATGGTACGGCATCACCCTTCGTGCTTTAACACTCTCTCGTACCATAATGCAATGCATAAATAACAACATGGAGATAGAATAACAAGTACAAACCTTACTTCAATATTTGGTTCCATAATATCAATCTCAACTTTGAAATAAAATCTCAATTATCACTAGAAAATCCGTAAACATGATAAGAACGATAAATTGAACAATACTAGCATAACACGTAGCAATCTGACATAGGAAAAGACAATTTAAGAAAAACAGAGAAACATGAAAAAACAGGTAGATTGGCGGCGGATAGGTACTCGTCACCTCACATATACGCCGCTCACATGAATTTCACTTAGTAAATAATCTAAGGTTACTAATTCCCTCAAGTTAGGGTTAGACACAAAGCTTACCTCGCTCCGAAGGCCACTTAATTCTCAATAACAGCTTTTCCTTTGGAATTCACCTCCGAACCACTCGTATCTATTCAAAATTGACTCAGTAATATCAAATATAGCTAAAGGAATCAATTATAGTGTATAAATTAAATTTCCCAAAAATTTCTCCAAAAAGTCAAAAAATCGACCCCGGGCCCGCTTGGTCAAAACTCGAGGTTCAGACCAAAATCCTTTTACCCATTCACCACCGAGCCCGAATATGTAATTAGTTTTGGAATCTGACCTCAAATTGAGGTATAAATCTCCAAATTCCCGAAATCCCTATTTTCTACCCTAACCCCTAATTCTACCATGAAACTCTAGATTTTAGGTTACAAAATTCAAGAAATGAAATGGGTAATTGAAAGAAAATTGTTTAGAATCACTTACCAGCAATTTGGGGAATGAATGACTCTTGAAAAATCGCCCCTCATTGTTTGATTTTTGAAAAAAATGAGTTTTTTTGGCAAAAATCCCGTTTTGGGTTCTGTTAAGTGCTGGGCGACAGTGTTCATCGCGTTCGCGAGAGCACTGTCGCGTTCGCGAAGTGTTTGGGCTGCCAAGCCTTCGCGTTCGCGAGGTAGTGCTCGAGTTCGCGTAGGCTACCCTTCCCTGGTCTTCGCATTCGCGAGACATTGCTCGCGTTCGCGATGAAGAAAAGGCTGACTCCCCCTCCCGAGTGCCTAACGCTACCTAACACTACGCGTTCGCGATGGGCTTATCGCATTCGCGAAGGGTAACGCCCCCATCGCTTCGCGTTCGCGAAGAAGAAATCCTCAGCTGCCCAGTTTACTCTTCGCGTTCGCGAGAGTACCTTCGCGAACGCGAAGAAGGACATGCCAGAACACCTGCTGCAGCAAAATACCAGATTTTCAAAGTCCAAAACATCTCGTGGCCTATCCGAAACTCACCCGAGCCCTCGGGGCTCCAAACCAAACATGCATACAGGTCTAAAAACATCATACGTACTTGCTCGCATGATCAAATCGCCAAAATAACACCTAGAACTATGAATTTAGCACCAAATCGAATGAAATCCTTAAGAACACTTAAAAATTACTATTTTCTCAACCGAAGGTCCGAATCACGTCAAATCAACTCCGTTTCTCACCAAATTTCTCAAACATGTCTTAAATATCATAATGAACCTGTACCGGGCTCCGAAACCAAAATACGTACCCGATACTAACAATGTCAAATATCGATCAATTCTTAAAAACAAATAATTTTCAAACTTTTAATTTTCATCAAAAATTCATAACTCAAGCCAGGGACCTCCAAATTCGATTCCGGGCATACGCCCAGGCCCCATAATTCGATACGGACCCATCGGGACCGTCAAAATATAGATCCGGTCCCGTTTATCAAAACTATTGATCGAAGTTAACTAAAATACACTTTTAAAAGAAAAAATTCTTATTTTCATTAGTTTTCAACTTAAAAGCTTTTCGAAAACCTGCCCGGACTGCACATGCAAATCGAGGAGGGTAAAAATGAGATTTTTAAGGCTTAAGAGCGCATATTCAAGTTCTAAATCATAAGATGACCTTTTGGGTCATCACATAAAGCTATCAAGCTTATGATCCAGAGACTGACCAAAATTGACTCCGAATCAATTTAAGGGTCCGAGTCAGAATCGGGCTTAAGCCAAGATCGAGAGCTTGAGTCAGGATCGAGCTCAAGCCAAGATCGAGAGCTCGAGTCAGAATCGAGCTCAAGTCAAGATCGAGCTCACAGAAAAAAGTCGTTGCAATCCCACTAGAGGAGAGAATCTTGACAGGAATTGTGAAAAAACTGATTTATCATGGATCTCCCACTGAGTATTTTTAATTATATTTAAAGTAAGATCCTTCTACTATAAAGGAGAGGGTTATCATTTCTGTAAAAGAGGAGTTTTTATGCTTACATTATAATCCAAATACCATATTCTCAATAGTGAAGAGTCGTTCTTTCAAGCCTCTTAAATTGATTCCACTTGTCTAGTCCTAAATTTCATCCTCCTTGCAACCTTATCTATTTAGCATTCTTTTCGACCCATATTGGGTACTTCTATTTATCTCTATAATTTATATTAAGCTGCACCGCATATCCTTAGAACTACGTATAAATTCAACTCTATTCGTTTTTCGGGTAAACAGTTTGGCGCCCACCGTGGGGCTAAGGATAACAGCGGTTATTTGATACGAATCTGAAAAAACACGCCATTGTGTTTTGCGCTTGTTTCCGAAAATATCTTGAATTTTGGATTAGCTACCAATCAAATGGCTTCACCAATCGACAACGGGGACGTCTTCAAGACGAAAACAATAATTTGACATCCAGTACTGAAAGACCACTTGTAAACACCATTGGAGCTCGAATCAGAGCGCCAATAGATATCAATTCGCATGTAGTCATTGAGGCGAACCTACATGCTGAACCCGAGAATAACATCCATGGTGGAACTCGGTCTGCAGCTCGAGATACTCATAACGTCGAGGAAAATGGCGTTAGCTTGCGTATGATTTTCGAAATGTTGCAAGCCCAACAAGCAGCAATAGCTCAGTTGCAGAGCCAAACCCAGCTACCAAGCAGGACGGAGCCCAATCCACCTCGAGAAATCACCCACAGAACGGAGCCAGCCATAGTGAAGTCAAATGAGCAAAAATCGGGGACTACTCCCGAAATTGCTAAATTGCTCGAGGAACTCACAAAGCGAGTCGAAGCCAACGATAAGAAAGTAGAAACTTATAACTCCAGGGTCGATCAGATCCCGGGAGCTCCACCAATGATAAAAAGGTTAGATTCGAAAATATTTGTGCAAAAAACCTTTTCCCTCGAGCGCAGCCCTGAAACCAATCCCCAAAAAATTCCGTATGCCCAAAATTCTCAAATATAATGGAACGACCGATCCCAACGAGCACGTCATTTCTTACACATGTGCCATCAAGGGCAATGATTTAGAAGACGATAAAATTGAATCTGTGTTGTTAAAAAAATTCGTAGAGACCCTCTCGAATGGGGCAATGATTTGGTATCACAACCTACCACCAAATTCCATCGACTCGTTTGCCATGTTAGCAGATTCTTTTGTGAAAGCACATGCCGACACCATAAAAGTCGCAACAAGGAAATCAGACCTCTTCAAGGTAAGACAAAAGGATAACGAGATGCTGAGGGAGTTCGTATCTCATTTTCAAATGGTACGAATGGACTTGCCACCAATCACAGACGATTGGGCTATTCAGGCTTTCACTCAAGGTTTGAACGAACGAAGTTCGACGGCTTCACGGCGATTAAAGCATAACCTGATCGAATACCCAACCATCACGTGGTCCGACATGCACAATCGGTACCAATCAAAAATTAGGGTCGAAGATGATCAATTAGGGTCTGAACCCCCTGTTCGAAGGGATACTAATCGAGAACGAGGTCCGATCGGGAATCGATACCAACCGTACAACGGAAGCCACAGAGTCAGTGAATCGAGACATAACCTCGGGCAAAATAACAAAAGAAGTGATCGAGGTCAAGGGTCCCGAGGGCTGATGAACAGAAGTAGGTTCGATAGGCCTGCCGGATCTAAGAAAGCACCTCGGTTATCAGAATATAACTTCAGCATTGATGCATCCGCCATCGTTTTAGCTATCGGACGCATCAAAGACATTAAATGGCCTCGACCCATGCAGAACGATCCTGCCCAGAGGAATATCAATCAAATGTGCGAATATCATGGCACCCATGGCCATAGAACGGAAGATTGCAGGCAACTAAGAGAGGAAGTAGCCTGGTTATTCAACAAAGGGCACCTTTGAGAATTTTTGAGCGATAGGGCGAAGAACCATTTTAAAAACAGGGATTTCGACAAGAAAAACGAACAAGAAGAACACAACACGTTATTCACATGATCATCGACGACGTCGATACCCCCCAGGGACCAATGCTTAAACGCACTAAGATATCGATTGTGAGAGAAAAGCGATCTCGAACTCAAGATTACACACACATAGGAACTCTGTCCTTCAATGATGAAGATGCAGAAGGAGTCATACAACCTCATAACGATACACTGGTAATATCCGTACTCATGAATAAAATTAAAGTTAAGCGTGTGTTGATTGATCCAGGTAGCTTGGCCAACATCATCAGATTGAAGGTCGTAGAACAGCTCGGCCTGCAGGACCAGATCATACCCGCAACCCTAGTTCTAAACGGATTAAATATGGCATGTGAAAGCCCAAAGGCGAGATAATTCTACCAATAAACGTGGCCGGAACCATCCAGGAAATGAAGTTCCACGTGATCTAAGGCGACATGAGATACAACGCCCTTTTCGGAAGGCCATGGATCCACAAGATGAGAGTTGTACCTTCGACCCTACACCAGGTCCTCAAATTCCCAACATCGAGAGGAGTCAAAATAGTATACGGAGAACAACCAGCCACAAGAGAAATGTTCGCCGTCGAGGAAGCTAAACCAATATCCTAGCCTTCGCCAATAAGGGGATCGGGCTCCGAAGGGGAACGAGATACCAAATAGCAATCACAGACATCGGCTTTGACCCAACCCGATAACCAGAAGATCGAAGAAGATGATGATCAGAGGATCCCTCGATCCTTCATGATTCCCGATGACTCTGACGCCACCAAATCAATGATTGAGTAACTGGAGCAAGTCACACTAATCGAGCACTGGCCCGAGCGGAAGGTATACCTAGGAACGGGGTTGAGCCCTTAACTCAGGAAGAAACTTATTCAATTTCTTATCGATAACATTGATTGCTTTTCCTGGTCCCATTTAGATATAACGGGGATCCCACCGGACATAGCGACGTATCGGCTAAGCTTGGACCCTAGGTTCAGACCGGTGAAGCAAAAGATAAGACTGCAGTCTGAGGTAAAGCACACATTCATAAAGGACGAGGTAACCAAACTTCTCAAGATAGGGTCCATTCGGGAGGTAAAATATCCCGAATGGTTAGCCAATGTAGTTGTAGTTCCTAAAAAGGGAACAAACTTAGAATGTGTGTGGACTATAAGGATTTAAACAAAGCATGCCCCAAAGATTCTTTTCCGCTGCCCAACATCGATCGCATGATCGATGCCATGGCCATCCACGAGATCCTCACTTTTCTCGATGCCTATTTCGGGTATAATCAAATCCAGATAAACCCGGAAAACCAGGAAAAAACTTCATTTGTCACCAAATATGGAACATATTGTTATAATGTGATGTCCTTCGGGTTAAAAAATGCAGGGGCTACTTACCAACACCTAGTAAATAAAATGTTCGAAGAACAAATAGGTAAATCAATGGAAGTTTATATTGATGACATGCTAGTTAAGTCCCTGCGCGCAGAGGACCATTTGACCCATTTGTAGGAAATGTTCGAGATTTTGAGGAAATACAACATGAAGCTCAACCCCGAAAAATGTGCTTTTTTGGTTCGGGCAAGTTCCTCGGCTTCATAGTGTCAAATCAGGGAATCGAGATTAACCCCGATAGAATCAAGGCCATCGAAGATATCATCATCGTGGACATCGCATCGTGAAAGCTGCACAAAGGCTAGCGGGACAGATTGCAGCCTTTGGCCGATTCATTTCGAGATCATCAGATCGAAGTCACAAATGTTTCTCTCTACTCAAAAGGAAGAACAATTTTGCTTGGACCCCGGAATGCCAACATGCATTAGAGGAACTAAAACGATATCTATCGAGACCACCACTACTTCACACTCCAAAAACAGACGAAAAACTTTGCTTGTACTTGGCAGTATCAGAAATCGCAGTAAGCGGTGTCCTAGTTCGGGAAGAGCAAGGTACGCAATTTCCCGTTTATTATATAAGTTGGACCTTAGGAGAAGCAGAAACTAGATATCCGCACCTAGAAAAATTGGCACTTGCACTGATAAGCGCCTCTAGAAAGTTAAGACCGTACTTTCAATGTCACCCCATATGCGTATTAACCACTTACCCGCTTCGTAATATTTTGCACAAGCACGAACTATCAGGCCGATTAGCCAAATGGGCAGTCGAACTCAGTGGGTACGATATCGAATATCAACCCCGTACGGCCATCAAGTCTCAAATTTTAGCATACTTCATGGCCGATTTAACGCCAACCCTCATACCCGAAGTTGAAAAAGAACTCATGTTGAAATCGGGTACGTCATCGGGGGTATGGACCCTTTTTACGGATGGGGCTTCGAACGTGAAGGGTTCCGGGCTAGCCATAGTTTTAAAGCCACCCACAAGTAACACTATCAGGCAATCTATTAAAACTACCAGGTTGACTAACAACGAGGCCGAGTATGAGGCCATGATTGCAGGTATCGAGCTAGCTAAAAACTTAGGAGCAGAAGTCATTGAGTTCAAATGTGACTCTTTGCTAGTGGTAAGTCAAGTAA
Source organism: Nicotiana tabacum (assembly GCF_000715075.1). NCBI lineage: Eukaryota > Viridiplantae > Streptophyta > Magnoliopsida > Solanales > Solanaceae > Nicotiana > Nicotiana tabacum. The sequence goes on along the minus strand of NC_134088.1, from coordinate 125,963,898 downwards.
ACAAAACCTTTGAAGTTCGAGAAGATAGAATGCAAAGGTATTTGGACAAACTACATGTCACTTTGCACCATTTCAAACAATGGACTTTACAGTATGTTCCACGAGAGCAAAACAGTGAGGTTGATGCACTTGCGAATTTGGGATCATCGGTCGAGGAAGGTGACTTGAGCTTGGGGACTTTCGTTCAACTCTCGAGATCCGTGATCGAAGAAGGTCATGCCGAGATAAATTCTACGAGCTTAACCTGGGATTGGAGAAATAAGTATATTGAATACTTAAAAACGGAAAGCTCCCATCGGACCCTAAAGATTCAAAGGCCCTACAGACTAAAGTTGCTCGATTCACATTGGCTTCAGATGGAACGCTATACCGAAGGACATTCGATGGACCATTGGCAGTATGCTTGGGTCCAGGAGATACCGATTACATCCTACGTGAGGTGCACGAGGGCACTTGTGGGAATCACTCCGGTGCCGACCCATTAGTCCGAAAAATAATCAGGGCATGGTATTATTGGATCGATATGGGCAAAGATGCGAAGGAATTTGTTCGAAAATGTGACAAATGTTAAAGGTTTGCACCAATGATCTATCAACCCGGAGAGCAACTTCACTCAGTCCTATCCCTATGGCCATTCATGAAATGGGGAATGGATATCGTCGGCCCTCGGCCATCGACCCCAGATAAAGCTAAATTTATTTTATTTATGACTGACTATTTTTCTAAATGGGTTGAATCACAGGCGTTCGAGAAAGTAAAAGAGAGAGAGGTTATAGACTTTATCTGGGATCTGTCGATTCGCGATACCCACCGAAATAGTATATGACAATGGGAAACAATTTGTTGGCAGCAAAGTGACGAAATTCTTCGAAGATCACAAAATAAGAAGGATATTATCAACACTGTATCACCCCAGTAGGAACGGACAGGCTGAATCAACAAATAAAACTATCATTCAAAACCTAAAGAAGAGGCTGAACGACGCTAAAGGAAAATAGAGAGAAATCCTACCCGAAGTCCTTTGGGCATATCGAACAACGTTAAAATCTAGTATGGGGGCAACCCCGTTCTCCTTAGAATATGGGTCCGAAGCCTTGATACCAATCGAAGTCGGCGAACCCAGTGCCTCGAATTATCGAACGAAAAATGAGAAGCTGCTCTCGTCCAATTGGCCGCCCAAAATCAACGAATCGAAAGATACTATAATCGAAGAACCAAGCTCAGCCATTTTAAGTCCGGGCACTTAGTGCTAACGAAAGTCACCCTCAATACCCGAAATTCGAACGAAGGAAAACTAGGACCGAACTAGGAAGGACCATATCAGGTTCTCGAGAACGTCGAAAAGGGATCATACAAGCTCGACATTATAAACGGCAAACAACTATCAAGCAATTGGAATGTGTCATATCTAAAACGATACTACTGCTAAGGTAAGACCCTCCCATATTCATTTACATTTCAAAACTAACCCCTGTAGAAGTCCGATCAGGAGCTAAGATGGATCCTTCAATACGAAGCCTTAGATCTGAAAGCACGCGTTGCACTCTTTTTCCCTTAGACCGATTTTATCCCAAATGGGTTTTTCGGCAAGGTTTTTAATGAGGCAACCAATGATCGTGCTGCACTTACAACAGTATTCGAGGCCTCTTTACAATCGACCTCGAATACTAGGGGGGCATTAGCCCTCAAATATATCAAGTTCTGATGCAAGAAAGTTATTTCGCAACAACGAGGTTCCAATAGGAAAAGTTGTAAGAGCAAAATGGTCAAAATGAACCATGCTCATGTAGTTGGCCTGAACCCAGATGCGAAACATGAACATATGTATAATGACTTGAAAAGAAAGTTGTCCTCTTTACCGATATCTTATGTCCAAGAAAAATTCCTCTATTTGGAGATTTATTACGTAAACAGAATTAAGATAAACTCGACCATTACACCTACGGGCTACATTACTTCGAGTTCGAATCATTCACTCGAATACTAAGTCTACGGGCTACTTTTATTTCGAGTTCGAGAAAACACTCACTCGACCATTATGCCTACGAGCTACATTACTTCGAGTTCAAATCATTCACTTGACTACTAAGCCTACGGGTTACTTTTATTTCGAGTTCGAGCAAACACTCACTCGACCATTACGCCTACGGGTTACATTACTTCGAGTTCGAATCATTCACTCGACGACTAAGCCTACGGGCTACTTTTATTTTGAGATCGAATCATTCACTTGACTACTAAGCCTACGGGCTACTTTTATTTCGAGTTAGAACAAACACTCACTCGATCATTACGTCTACGGGCAACATTACTTCGAGTTCGAATCATTCACTCGACTACTAAGCCTACTGGCTACTTTTATTTCGAGTTCGAGCAAACACTCACTCGACCATTACGCCTACAGACTACATTACTTTGAGTTCGAATCATTCACTCGACTACTAAAACTACGGGCTACTTTTATTTCGAGTTCGAGCAAATAATCACTCGACCATTATGCCTACGGGCTACATTACTTCGAGTTTGAATTATTTACTCGACTACTAAGCCTACGTGCTACTTTTATTTAGAGTTCGAGCAAACACTCACTCAACCATTACGCCTACGGGCTGCATTACTTCGAGTTCGAATCATTCACTCGACTACTAAGCCTACGAGCTACTTTTATTTCGAGTTCGAGCAAACACTCACTCGACCATTACACCTACGGGCTACATTACTTCGAGTTCGAATCATTCACTCGACGACTAAGCCTCCGAGCTACTTTTATTTCTAGTTCGAGCAAGCACTCACTCGACCATTACGCCTACGGGCTACATTACTTCGAGTTCGAATCATTCACTTGAATACTAAGCCTACATGATACTTTTATTTCGAGTTAGAGCAAGCACTCACTCGACCATTATGCCTACGGGCTATATTACTTCTAGTTCGAATCATTCACTCGACTACTAAGCCTACAGGCTACTTTTATTTCGAGTTCAAGCAAGCACTTACTCGACTATTATGCCTATGGGCTATATTTCTTCGAGCTCGAATCATTAACTCAACTAATAAGCCTAAGGGCTACATCACTTCAAGTTTGAGTAAGCACTCACTCGGTTATAGAGGCTACGAAGTCCAAATTTGATTAAGTTGTTTAAATCCTTGTGAAAACATTCATAAGGCGTGAATAAAGTCTTCACAAGACCGGAAACAAAACAGAAGCAAGTCGGCAAAGGGGATATTTTTATATACAAAATTGTTTACATGATTGATTACAACGTAAAAATTAAGGACTAAGCTTCCTGGTCATCCCCAGGAGCGGTCTCTTCTCTATCGGGCTCCCCCCCATTCTCGGATCCGCTCTTACTCCCATCATCATCATCATTGTCATCATCATCGTCATCGGAAACCAAGGTTTCAAGATCGGCTTCGAGTTCTTTGGCCCTTTTTATGTCTTCAGCGAGGTCGAAACCACGAGCATGGATCTCCTCAAGGGTTTCCCTCCGAGATCGGCACTTAGCAAGTTCAGTGACCCAATGTGCTCGAGTATCGGCAGTCTCGGCTGCCTCTCTTGCTTGGACCTAGGCAGCTTTAGCATCGGCCTGATAGACGGCCACGAGTGCATCCGCATCGGCCTTTGCCTTTTCAGTATCAAATTCGGCCTTGGTAAGTACAGAGGCCAACCGAGCCTCAAGCTCCTCTATTCTTCTTGCTTGAACCAGGCCTTTTTCTTTCATTCTCTAAAGTTGGGTTTCGGTCGATGATAACTGGGCTCGAGCAGTTTCTTTCTCTGTGGCAAAGCGGTCCATACCTTCTTTCCACTGCAAAGACTCCTCTTTTATCACGTCGACCTCCTCACGAAGCTTCCCGATCATCTCAATTTTTTGCCGCAACTGTGAGACCAAATAATTAGCCATCGTTCCGGTATCAAGCCCATAGGCTTTTAAAAATATCATTACCTGCTCAGACAAATCGGTCTGATCTCGGTAAGCCTTGGCCAACTCAGCTCGAAGATCTTTTATTTCCTCTTCCCTTTGCCCTAAGAGAAGTTTTAGGGAGTTCCTCTCATCAGTAACCCGTTGAAGGTCGGCCTCGTATCGACGCAACTCGTTTTGGGACCGAGAACATGCTTCTTGATGAACTGCCGCTGCCTGCAAAGAAATAAGAAACGAAGTTAGAGACGAAAAGTAAACATAAAGGTAGTGCCGACAAAATAATTTGAAGGCTTACCTGATTCAAAGCCTACTGCACCCCGTGAAAAAGATCTGATTCATCACTAGTACCGGCAACATCCTCGATACCGGTAAACAGGTCACGAAAGGGATCCTCTCCATCATGAGGCATGTCTAGATCGAGGCCCCCCAAATCTTGGGCTTCCCGAATCACCCCTGCGGAAAAAAACAAGAAAGGTGGGTGAATCTTCGATTGCTGCTACTCCAAATGAATCATTTGGAGCATTCTCTTCGGTTCGAAGGGATTCAAGAGGGGCCCCTTCAGACATATCCCCCATCTGTTGACTTCGATGGGATGCGTCTTCGATCTTTGATAATTCAGGGATTCCACCCAAATCTTTCTCCGGTATATCCTCAGTTCGAGGCGGAGCCTCATGAAGCATCATCGGTCCAGATGCCGATAGGGTATCAGTGGTTCTCTTCGTTCGGGCCGCCAGCGCGGACCCATCATTTTCTTCTTATTCTTCTTCTTCTTCTTCTTCTTCTTCTTCTTCTTCTTCTTCTTCTTCTTCTTCTTCTTCTTCTTCTTCTTCTTCTTCTTCTTCATCCCTTAGACGCAGAACCGATTCTACAGTCAAAGGAATGGTATTCTTCTTCGGCTTACGAGATGTCCTCTTCTTCGGTTTTGGATCTTTCGGAATGGAGGCTCTTTTCCTTTTATTTTCCTTCACCGGCTTTGGGACAGAGGCCAAAGTTTCTTCCTCGTTGGACAAAGGCCTCAAAACCGCATCTTTGCCCAAACCTTCATAAGAAAAATTATATTAAAATATTTGGAAAGTATCTCGTTCGAATTATCAAAGAGTACGAGAAAGGGGCTTACCATGATTTTTGGCCTCCCACCGACCTTTGACAAATCATGCCATGAGCTCTCGACGTTTGTGGAGGTCGAAACAAGAGCTCGTACCCAGTTCTTGAGATCGGAAATTGCTTCGGGCATCCAGGGAGCCGCTGCATCACAAAAGAGTAGCATCGATGAGAAAAGAAATGAAAGAACAAATAGAAGGAAGTACCAGCAGGATCATACTTACGTTTCATATTCTACTCCTCGGGAAATAAAATCTTTTCGATCGGAATCACGTCCGAAGTCCTCACTCGAACGAACCTGTCTATCCAGCCCCGATCCATGTCCTCGTCAATGCTCGAGAATAGAGCCTTGGTAGCCCGACGCTGAAGTTTTATTAACCCTCCTCGAAAAAGTCGAGGACGGTACAATCGGATAAGATGGTCGAGGGTGAACGACATCCCCTCGATTTTGTTCACAAAGTATCGGATCAAGATAACGATCCACCAAAAAGAAAGATGGACATGGCCTAGGGTTATTTGGTATTGACGACTGAAGTCAATAATAACGGAATCGAGGGGACCTATTATGAAATGGTAAGTATACACATTCAAAAACCCTTTCACGTAAGTGGAGATATCTTCGTCACAAGTAGGAATTATTTTTTTTTTTATCCCAATTGCAATCTTTCTTTGGCTGTTTGAGGTGTTTCTCAGTTATCGAATACATGTACCTCGATACTGGATCACATCGGCCAGGGATCAATGAGCCTTTATCGACCTTAAAATCAGAAGTAAGAACACACGCTTCGGGAACGCACTCCTCAGGCCGTGGTTCTGCCGGTGTCTCATCGGCGGCACACTGTGAAGATGAAGCCTTCTCTTTCTGAGGAATGGTTTGTGATGTTTTCGCCATTTTTGAATTCAAAGGTGAGGAATAGAAGAAAGTGACAAAGATTTGGTAAAATTGAAGATGGGCTTTTTGCAAAGAGAAATCACAGATTTGTGGGTAAGTCAGAGAATACGAAAAGGGACTTGGAAAATTTGGAAGATTGAAGATGTAAAAGTGGTAAATGATAAAAGGAAGGGTTATTTATAGGTTTAAGCGATGGCGGTTCAGTATCAGCGGTGGCCGACCACCGTCTGACATGCATTAAATGCTTTGAAAGAATAAATCGATGGGACAGCTATCACGTGCATCATGATTGATCCCGATGGAAACTTCATCTTATAATCCGATCGAGCTGTTGAAAAATCATATCGTTTCTCACCATATTCTTCCTGAGAAACGAGGGGACTATCTATATATGGTCGAAATAGATTTTGGCCTTCGTACGTCTGACCGAGTTCGAAAGATAATCGATCGAAGTGAGACGTCGAGATAGGTTCTAAAGATGGTACAAACAAGCTTCGAACTCGAGGGGCCGATCAATGTCGAGTTCGATATCATTATCAAGCTCGAATCCAAATCGAACTATGACGCAAAGTAAAGCTATCAAGCTTATGATCCAGAGACCGGCCAACATTGACTCTGAATCAATTTAAGGGTTCGAGTTAGAATCGAGTTGAAGCCAAGATCGAGAGCTCGAGTCAGGATCGAGCTCAAGCCAAGATCGAGAGCTCGAGTCAGAATCGAGCTCAAGTCAAGATCGAGCTCACAGACAAAAGCCGTTGCAATCCCACTAGAGAAGAGAATCTTGGCAGGAATTGTGGAAAAGCTGATTTATCATGGATCTCCCACTGAGTATTTTTAATTATATTTAAAGTAAGATCCTCTACTATAAAGGAGAGGGTTATCATTTCTGTAAAAGGGGAGTTTTTATGCTTACATTGTAATCCAAATATCATATTCTCGATAGTAAAGAGTTGTTCTTTCAAGCCTCTTAAATTGATTCCACTTGTCTAGTCCTAAATTTCATTTTTCTTGCAACCTTATCTATTTAGCATTCTTTTCGACCCATATTGGGTATTTCTATTTATCTCTGTAATTTGTATTAAGCTGCACCACATATCCTTAGAACTACGTATAAATTCAACTCTATCCGTTTTTCGGGTAAACACACATAACACATAATCAATTTCAAACCAATTTGGAATTGAAGTACTATAATTGCTGGGATGTATTTAAGACATGGCATCAAATCTTTTTAGGTTAATTATTGTATTAAACAAAGATTAACATAGGGTCCTAGAGTAGAAAGTATTTAAATATTTTAAAGTAAAAAACCAAAATTCAACATTTTCCAACCTAAACCAGCTTAGGACACATCTAATAAGTGCTTTAGAGGTTTCCGACTTAAACCAGCTTAGGACATTTAAATAATCTCTTACAAGCATAAATAAACGTAGACATGTATATACACACCCGAAAAAGTGTTTTGGGATGAATGAAATCCCTTTATTTTTAAGCATATGTCTCGAGTTTGAGTCTTCAAAGAAATAGAAAAAAACTCTTGGTAAAGAATGTTTCATCCTTTAGTGAGCTCTACGCAGAATAAATCCAGAATAATTAGTTGTGTTAGTGGATTTTAGAACGAACATTTGGACGAAAAAAAGAGACTAATAGATGTTTTAGATTTTTATGGCCGTTTTAAACAAATTTTCGTGATTACAACCGTAGCTTCTTGCTAACATATCGTCGAACTATTGGGTGGATAAATTTTTTACGAATTAAAAGTATTAAGGGCCGTCTAAAATTTTCCCTATCGTTGAGTAAATGATTTAAAATTACCATCCATTCACCTTTTCGTCCAGAAACCTAAAGTTATCTGTGGGCTTAAAATTACCCTATAATGTTAAACTATTTACTAAATGATAGAAGTAATTTTGACCATTTTTCGTATTTTCTAATGATGGGTGTGATATTACGATGCTGTCAATCAATGCTGATTAAAATATATTCACCAGCATATTCATCACTTTAACTTTAAAAATGAAAGAACTTTCTACTAACCTCAACTGTTCTCTGGAAATATAGCACTAAAAGTTGTTAACAACTACTTTAGTGAAACATCCTCTGCAATTTTGCACTAACTTGAACTACCATTTGCTTTATACCTTTTCTACCCTAATTATACTTTTAACAGATAGCTAACTTTGTATGTCTAATATTCCTTCTTCAACCATCCCATCTTCTTAAAATTCTCACCTATAGATATAGGTGAGGTGCTTCTTGTGGGAAGTTTGCCTAACTTCTAAAGCATAATCTTGATAAAATTAACACTTGTTAAAAAGGTTATTACTTGCATCATAATATTTAGTAGTTTTTTTTAAGTTTAATTTTCTTTTCTTTAAATAAATTGTTAATATTAAAATTATATTCAGAAAAAAGGAAAAGAGAATGGGTGGACCTTGGATCAAGATCCCTTGGGTTATTTGCACTGTATAGCAATTTTGAGGCAACTTTTTAAAATTAAGTCCCGGTTATTTTAGTGGCCTAAATTTTACTTCGTAGAAGTAGTTAGATGATTTTTTCTCTTTGTAGACAAATTTCGCCTACTTGGCTATCGATGCAAAATTTAAATAGTGGCCTCGAAGAAGGTTATCTGTGCAAATGCTCCAACTAAATAACCCGTAAACTTTATGGCCCAAAATCCCTTGTTTTACACTTTAATCCATCAACAAATTGGGACCGTGCAAAGATTAATGGATCATAATCCATCTTATGAACCCCAACGGAAAAATGGAAATTTTTTGGGAAGTTTACATAACTACAACTTTATAGATAGTATATTTCATCATTTGCAACTAGCTATTAATTTACATATTATAAAACATCATTATCTTTATTTTATATAATTAATATATATTCAAGTTAAAAGGATCTCGCTACGGACATTATTCAACCTATATTAAATGAAGATTCCAAAATTTTAGCAAAATTTAATAGAATTCTTAACATTCCCTAAATTTAAGCTTAAGCAAATTGACTACAATTCAAATACAATTAAATTTTCCTAAAATATCTCTACATCCCTAAAATTAAACCTAACCAAATCGACCCCAGTTCAAATGCAGTCATTCAAATGAGTGAGAGATGTGATCTATATAATATGGGAGTCAAATATAATAAATGTATGAAATCTGTAATATCATATTTATATTATACTATTATATTATATTTGTATAATCTATACAATATACTATATAATGTAAGTATGAAATCTGTTATACTATATATACTACTCCATCTGTTCCAATTTATGTGAACATATTTCCTTTTTGGTCCGTTCCAAAAAGAATGACGACCCCTTTCTAAATTTAGAAATAATTTTTCTTAAACTTACAATTATACCCTTAATGAGAAGCTTTTATAACCACACAAATACTCCGGGCCCCTTTTTGACTTGTTTAGGACCACAAATTTCAAAACTCTTCATTTTTTCTTAAACTTCGTGCTCAGTCAAACAGGTTCACATAAATTGGAACGGATGAAGTATATAGTATATTTATTGTATACTAATATATGAGTATTTAAGTATATTAATTTATTATATTATTCGAGGTATATTTATTTCTTGTATAGATAAATTTAATGTATAGAAGAAATACAATATAGTTATTATAAAAGCATGAATAATTTATGTTAAATGTTGAACGACTAAAATATCCCCGAAACATTGATCGACTTTTATGCCCTTAAATATTTGTATAATTTAATGATCTAATAGTAAATTACCTAATAATGAAATTCTTTTTCGATTTAAACTACACATATTGCTGACCCTACAACGCCAATCCTACTTGAATAAGAGAAGCACGTCCATAATTTTCTATCAAAAAGAGTTGTTGTTCCTAATTACAATTCTTTATAACAAACAAGGCACGTACTTAAAGAAAAATTTAGTATTATGCTCTAAAAACATCTATAACATTTTAAACAAATTGAAAAATTCTTACTTTCCTTTAAAGTTAATTCTTATTAGTTCATATAAAGCTAAAACTAAATTATATGATATATTATGGGTTCCTAAGTATGAGGAGTTATTACATAATAAATTGGGTTTAATTCTTAAAATATTAAATAATAAAAATATAATTAAATTATAATCTTTTAAACTATAACATCTACTTTTACATGATAAAAAAATATAGGGGCAAGTTTATATGAATATTTTATTTTACATGATAATAAGGTGGTTTTAATAATATAAATGAGATTGTTCTCTTTAATTTATTTATTTTTACTTCAGTATGAGTAATTGATTCTTTTACAAATTTCTCAAAGAAAATCGATGTATATATGTTACATTGTTTCCTAGAACAAATTCGTTCAAGTCTTCTATATATCGAAGTTTAACAAAATTTTTTTTTGATTGATCTATTTTCACTAGATGCTCAAGTGCCATAAATTGTTTCCAATTTAATGTTACATCAATTTATATAAAAATAAAAAGCAAAATATTTAGAATATCATTATTAAAGTATTATGCGTGATGATTGGTTAAAAACAGTTTAAAGTAAGTGAAACACAATGATTGGATCGTCTCTGTTACAAAAGCAAAAATATATTACGATGTTCATATAGAATGTGAAAATCAGCTGGAACTTTCCAAACAAATAGGAAGCTTGTATAATATAAGGTATTGATTTTATCTTTGTGTATTGTTCTGAGGATATTGAATTTATGAATTTAAGTTTTGTTTTTCAAATTATCTATCTTTTTCACATTTACCTTATTCTAGATAATAAATATTTATTTTTTTACAAAATAAATGTTTGTACTATTTAAGGTATTGATTTATTGAGGGATACATATGTTATTTTAGAGTAATATAATTCTTTTAAATGTATCTATTCTTTATATCCACGTAATTCTTGATTATTTTCGATAGTACATATTTAAATAGTGGAGATTTATCTAAAAGTTTTAAAATTGTTTTAACTCAAACGATTGAAATGAGTTTCAAAATTATCCTATACTTCTTTGCAATTTTCTATGTTATTTTCAAGTAAAACGTACGAACTCGACGCAATTATGTGATTCGTGTGATTTGTCACGACCCAACTCAATGTCAGGCTGTGATGGCATCCAACACCATTGCTGGACAAGCCATCAGTGAACAACTTAGTGATTCCTTTTTTTTTTAAATTTAAAAAAAAGAAAAAATTTCAACATTTAGCTTTACTTACATTTAAAACGTTTGATAAATAAAGGATTTTTAAGGCAAATAAACGAAAATATTTAAAAGCAGTTATAACTATTGAATTACAACCCAAAAATCAAAGTCTACTAAATACGTGCCAAGATCTGGTGTCACAAGTGTGTGGGAAACTAGTAGAATATACAAAAGATGACTATCCTACTGTCTGAAACAGAATAGACAGATAAAAACAAAAGAAAAACTCCGGCATGCTGCTGAACGGCTCAGAAGGGGCAGCTCACCATGAAGTCTCGGTCCAAGATCAGGTAGGGTGGGTAACTAGATGCACCAACCTCAGATCCTGTACATTTAAGTACAGAAGTGTAGTATGAGTATATAAACAATATGTACCAGTAAGTATCCCGCCTAACCTCGAAGAAGTAGTGACGAGGGGTCGACTTGACACTTACTAGGCCAATAATAATATAATTAAAGTACTATGCTAAGCATGGATATCATAAATGATACTGTCAGTTCAACAACAGGAAGAGATAAGTCCTTCTTTCATAATTATAACATAAATTTCAATAATACTATTTAGCAGCTTTCATTTCAAGGCATTTAAGCAGAATAAATTATGGAGAATTTCCAAATAATTAGCATGCGCAATTATGCCGAGGTCGTACGACCCGATCCAATGAAATATTTAAACTGTGCACTGTCGGAGGGTCGAACGGCGCGAACCATAGGTGCATCTATTTACTACCGAGGCGCTAGACCCGATCCACAAATAATAATTATTTCAAGAAAATACAAGTTTCTCATTTACAATCAAGTATTTCATACAAACCTTCAAGTAAGTGAATTCATCCTTATAAAGTTCTTTTTATCAATTTCTAGCATGACTAAGTGATTATATTAACAAGTAAGGGCACAAACATTCCAAGTATAGCATGATACGGGTCCTAAACTACCCAGACAAATAGCATAATCGTAGTTATGTATGGACTCTCATCACCTCATACGTACGTAGCCTCCCACAATTAGGTACAAATATTTATTTAATTTACCTATGGGGTTAATTACCTCTTACAAGGTTAGAAAGAAAACTTACCTCATCTCAAAGCCTACTTCCCAATTCAAAAACGCGCTCAAACCTTTAAATTTGACACCAAACGACTCGAAGCTAGTCAAACATTACATAAACTAATCAATCTATGCTCAAAAGTTCATAATTTTACCATTTAAGTGATTACCCAACCTAAATTGCAAGATTCCTAAAATTCACCCCGGGCCCACATGCTCGGATTCCGAAAATATTTAAAGAAGGTTGTTACCCATAACCTTAGGAACATGAATATATGATTTTTACTGAATTCCTTAACAAATTTCGTGGTTAAATCTCATTTTTATCAAAAACCTAGGTTTTCATCTAACCCATAATTTTCCCTAATTTACATGTTATAATCTATCCATAAACTATATTTTTAAATCTCATTAAGTAGAAATTACTTACTTCACAAAGATAGGTCGAAATCCCCTCCTTTAAAGCTCTCAAATCGCCCAAGAGTGAGAGAAAATGTGATAAAAATGGCCTAAGTCCGTGTTAAATGAGCCCTCACTGCCCAACGACTTTCGCACCTGCAGTGCTTTGGGCCACACCTGCGGTGCTTTGGGCTGCACCTGCGATCCCGCACCTGCGGCAAATGCCTCGCAGGTGCGCTTTTCCCTTATCTGGTCAGGCTCCGCATCTGCGGATAGGAAGGGCCGCTTCTACGAGCCTAGTCGCACCTGCGACTATGTCTCTCGCACCTGCGCTCACGCAGGTGCGCCCAATCTTCTGCATCTGCGGATTCTGAGCTGCCCTCAATTTCTCGCTTCTGCGGCTCGTGGCTCACACCTGCGAGCCCGTACCTGAGGCTGACCAAGCGCATGTGCGGTTATGACAGATCTAGGAGCTTCAGCTGTTGCTCCAAGCTCCCACCTTGGTCCGAGCCTCGTCCGATTGACACTCGGGGCCCCGGGGGCCCCGCCCGAACATACCAACAAATTTAGAATCATAAAGCGGACTCGCTCGAACTCTCGGAATGCCTGAAACGACATTTAAACTAAGAATCACACCCTAAAACCAATTGAATCAAACTTAAGAACTTCAAGTTCTTCAATTTACTACCAATGCGCCGAAACGTACTTATACTACTCGGAATGATACCAAATTTTGCGTGCAAGTCTTAAATGATATTACAGAACTATTCCTGGTCTCAAAATTCCGTTTGGACCTCGATATCATCAAAATCCGCTCTAAACCAAATTTAAAGAACTTCAAAGTTCTTCTAGAACCAACTTTCACTATTAGGCACCAAAACGCTCACATGTCATCCAAAATCCAATCCGAACATACGCCCAAGTCCGAAATTATCATACAAACCTATTGCAACCGTCAAATTCCGATTCCGGGGTAATTTACTTAAGATGTTGACCGAAGTCAAACTTGACCTTTTAAGCCCACCTTAAGGAACTAAGTGTTCCGATTTCAACCCAAATTCTTTCAAATCTCGAACCAACCATCCCCGCAAGTCATAAATCAGTAAAAGCAAGTACGGGAAGCCTTATTTAGGGGAACAGAGTTCTAGCAAGCAAAACGACCGGTCGGGTCGTTACATGATTAATCATGTATTTTATTACTCTTACATATGTTCAAAAAACTGTAAAAAAAGCTTCTCAACAATGTTGCATTATATGTTTAAAAAAATCATCTTAATAGGTGTCACATGTAATTATTTTTCTTGCATGGTTGTGACTATTATCTTTATTGTATTTTAAGGAGGGGTGATCATTTTGAGTGAAAAAAGTACAAAAATCAAAATCCCTTGCAATTTATTAAATAATTACGGAGTATACAATGCTTAAATCCAGGGCAAAATACAAAATTAATCGCTTTGTCAAAAATAATTATATTTACTAGCCAAATAGTATATAGAATATATATACTATATATATAATTCACATATATACCAAAAAAATATTTATCTGCTATTATTTTTAGAAGCGATTAAAAATATATACTTCTCTAAAATCTTTAATCACAGAATTGATTTGTCATAACATTTGTATAATTAATATTTTATTGCTTTGAGTACGGTGAAGCAGCGATGATTATTTCATCTTGTAAATAATTTATTACTAAATTTAGTTAGTTGTTCTTTTATATCAAAGTTCTGCCTAAAGATTTACGTGCAACGCACGTACATAGTAACTAGTATTATATTAAAAGTACGAATACAATGTCATTACACACACACACACACACACACACACACACACACACACACACACATATATATATATATATATATATATATATATATATATATATATATATATATATATATATATATATATATATATAAACAGGGGATCGGGGCTGGGTCGCTACTCATTAATTATGTAATAGAATATTAACATACTAGTATAATATATGGTTACTGATTTGAGTATACTAATATATTATATTTATTAAAAATATATGTAATATAGTTCTTTACATATAATAATGGTACATGAAATATAATATTGGAAAATTAATAGTCTACATGGATTAGGTGAGAGAGAACTGTGAGATTATTTTGAATTTAAGGGATTATGTGTTAGTTGGCATAATCCCTATTTTCAAGTTCCATAATGAGATATTTTAGGCATATCAAAAATTTTATCTAATTTAATTAAAAAGATAAAAGTTGTAATAAATTGTATATAAAGTATTTTTTTAAATGTGGTTGTATTTCTTATAAATAGCTCTTTAGATTGTTGTATTCCAGGTAAAATTCATCTGGGCATTTAAAAGGCCCATATCTCATATGACAATATCTGGCAAAATATATATTTTTTGTATGTTAATGTATGCTATTCATATAATATTTTGTATATTATATCTGACAAAATATATACGATATTATGTATATATTTTATATATATATTTGGATAGCAAATATAATTATTTATTATCGACCAACCAAATGTGTAACTTTGCAATAACATATTTAGACAACCCATTGCTTCCGACTCGAAATCTTTATTGAGTGGGCACCCAAAGAGTAATTAGTGAGTGTAATGGTTAATAAGGTGGAAAAAAGAACTCCTAATTCCCTTGTCATTTGGGTGCAGTATCAAATTTACCCTCAAACATTTTGTCTTTGGATGAATTATCTTAAGCTAATTATTGATAACCACATTCAGGTCAAGTACTTTGGACAATAGAAATGTGACAGTAAGGTACACAATTGATAGTATAGAAAATGATGTGTACTAATTTTGTAATGCAAGGACTAGAACCATAATTTTGCTAATATTTGAGCATCTATTCTGAACTCAGAGGGGACACAAGAGTGAAGCTTTAGGATTCATACAGTAACCCCAAGTCAAATATTTATAATTATTTAGCGAATTTCTTAATGCATATTGTTGCGATCAAACACACTCACGCAAGTATACGTGGTCGTCAAGTAATAGAGTAGTGAGTAGAGTATCGTTCCCACGAAAACTTATAATTAACTTTTGACTAATTCAAACTCAAATAACTTATCGATTCAAGCGATTTCTTACAAAATAGATAATTTTCTAATTTACTACCTAAAAACTATCAAGTAATGAAATACTAGAAATCAACCACAACACTTAAATAATTTCGAATAACAATCAATAGGAGATAATATTCCAGGGTCACGGGTTATCTAACAATCATGTTGCATTCTTAGCTTAAAATAACTAATTGATTTATCTGGATTGTTGATTGACAGGGTTGATATTACTCATAAGAATCTGTCGAGTCCTTACTCGCCTATTAAAGCTAACTTAATATCTATATGTCTATGGAATTAAGATTAACAAGAACGCTTTTACAATTCCTGTATTGCAACCGAGCAAGGCAATTAGGTATATGTCTATCCTAATTGCGAATCCGTTCCCCGATGCCCGCATTTAAGAACTTGCTCTATTTAATTCTATGTGCAATCTAGAATTTCCACTTTCGAGTTCAACTCTAGATTCGTAGATAGTATTTCACTGTTAGCTACTCAAGCAAAATAATTAAAAACAGAATTAAATAAACAACCCAATATGATAAAATTCACTTCGTCAAATTAAACTTCAAACGTCAACATTCATGTATACCCATGACCCTAGAACAATAGGGTTCTTAGCCACTCATGTTCAAACAATCATCAAAAATAATATTTTCAAACATAAAATCAATGAGTACTAGGAAAGGGATGGAAGAATTGATCAAATCCTTGCTTCCGAGTGTTTGGCGCCTCCCTCTCCTCTCTAAATTACGTCCTCCCTCCAAAAATAGGTTTAGATTGGCTTTTATATGAGTTGGGGGCGTCTAGGGGTCGAAATAACCGAGTCCTAATCGAAAAAGGCCACTTTCCCATCTTGAGCGTCCAGGACAGCGTGGGGCGCTGGCCCTGACGCTCACAAATTTTAGCTGGTGTGAATTGCGCCACAGCCAACGCCCCACGCTGGCTGTGGCCCTCAAATTTCACTTTTTGCGTTTTTGTCCCGATTTCGCTCCAATTCGCGCTCTTTCGTCCCAAATTTCATCCGAATGATCCCTACACATAGAAATACCAAAATTTAGCACAAATAATCATATTATCATCTCAAATCATCAAGACATGAGCAAAATGTGAGGCAATATATATCAAAATATGCATACATTAAGCCGATTATCAATACCCCATACCTAGACTCTTGCTCGTCCTCGAGCAATGGAACTATATTAACACCCCCAAAACGTGCTTAGCACTATGAAAGAGGACTTCACAATTAACTCAATCAAACACCTTACCTTTTGACTATTTACGATGTCGGCAATTAAGCATGAACACACAAATTTCACATTCTTCCCGTTTTTAAATAAACCAAGTATACTCAATGTTATTCAATCAACTCTATCAACTTAAGCAACCTCTCCACAACCACCTTACCTCAAGAGACGACTCGTTACTACTAAGCATCCTCAACTCACGCACTCACCCAACACAAAAAAGTGTACAATATCACCAATCCATCATGAGATCAAGTGCCTTCACCACAAGCAAAAGAGTGAATATCAAAGTATTCCACAAATTTAAATATGTCATTGAACATAAATTAAGGACATCACATAATTGAACAACATTAACTCACTCTCACAAAGAATTCATGTACATCCCGTGATCGTACCATAAGCTTGCCCGTAGTGTACATCTCTACTAATCTAAGCTAGCTAAATCTAGGTTCAATTAGGACTTTAAGGTTGTAATGTAGGCTAAGGGACGGGTAGGATATATTTAGGAATAGTGACTAACCCTCCTAAGCACTTTCATACACTACACTCACAATTCAAGCGCAATTGCTTCGCAACCCATTCACTTGTCATACACCATAACTAACATAGCCCTCTTTTCCATCAAGCACCTCTATGGTTTCACTAGCATGAGTGAGAAGGATTAGGAGGTGTGTCTTTCTACATTATTTAAACTTTTGTTTGCTCTTTCTTGCAAAAAATTTCCTTTTTTTTTTACACACTCCATACATTGAAGTTCATAAGCTAGTGACCTTTATTCACAATTTTAGTGCACCTTAAGGGACCTTCCATGGTTCCACTCGAAATCCACTTCCCAATCTCTCACCTTACTTCTTCTAGCGACTAAGTGTCTTAGGAGGTAAAGGTTCAACAATCTCACATTAAGAACAAAGTAGGAGTACGGCTTGTAATGTGGGTGCCAAGGAAACAGTCTATAGGCTCAAAGGGACTAGCAATGAAAAAATTCTATTTGTTAGTGACAAGCACCTTTATGGTCAATCAAGAAATGCCTTCGTCATCTCCTCGACTAGCACAACTTAATGATTTCGCGTTGATTAACACACGGGGCAAGTTCTAGACTAATAGCACAGAATATCAACAATCCTTACACACACATGACACTTGACTCACTCAAGACAGTTCTGTGTGACTCTCAGGTCAAGAAAGCATATCAAGTTGAGAATTTTTAAGCAACAATGCACTAGGTGGCATACAAGTCAATCAACTGAGAAAAAAGCGTCAAAGAGTAGGCTACTTAATCTACTTTGGCATTACAATTCAAATCATATATGCAGGAAGACAGAGCGCATGCTCTAACTTAACTTGCCAACACCAAACATATCAAAAGGTAACTCCGAGCACCTCAGTTTTCTCCCTTATCCTACTAAAAAAAAAACAAAAAAAACAAAACACCCGGTTCGAGCTAATCCCTTAAAAAAGGACCGGTGTCCAAAGAAAAACCAAGGGATACTACCTAACTATCAAAAATAAAACAAAAGAAAATCTTTTTAGTATTTTTAATCGGATTTTAATCCCTCAAGAATATTGTCCAACAAATCCATCGTCGGAAAAAGTCCAAGTTTTTTTAAAAATGTAATCTAGCTAATTAGACTATGTTAGTCTTAAACTAAGCTAAAGGTGAACAAAAAAAATAATAACACTAAAAAAAAGGTTTTATACAATTCAAGGAGTATTCCCCCACCCCACACTTAAACAATGCATAGTCCCCGATGTATAATAAATTCAAAAATAAAGTAAGGTGGAAAGAAAGAACTCCCTGTTAGTCGGAGTCTGCCTCATCAGGATGCCAACCAGCTGCGACAATGGGCTCATCATCATCTCCTAAGGGTACCAAAGCCATTGGTCCCATAACTTCATCATCATCCACATCCTCATTATCAGATTCCTTGTCAGTGTTGTCTTCCTCAGACGGATGAATGGGACTGCCTGGTGCTATGTCCAACATCTCCTTGGAAGAACTGGAGAGATCACTTTGCAATCGTGTGTTCTCCTCATCTGACACCCCTAGCCTGCTCATAATAACATTGAGGGATTTGTAAAGATACCTATTGAAATTTTCGTCCCTCTCATTCCTAGCAGCTTGGGTGAGCTTGGATATGGACTCTATCATGGATGTGATGTCTAACAATAATGTGGATGCCTCCACTACCTCATCATAGCTAGGGTACTCTGGTACCCCACGAGAGAATATGTATTGTGTCAGGATGTTGCCCAAAAAAAACCTTTTGATCCTTCCTCCAAAACGGGTGCGGGTCATCTCCCCAAGCATGAGCTTACCCACATTTATGGGGCGCCCGGTCATCAAAAAGTAGATCACACACACTCGAGCTCGAATGCACTCACTATTATGCTCAACGGGCATTAATCTAGCTTGCACAAAGTTTTGCCAGACCTTGGCCGTTTTGTTGAAGTCAAGCCGGAGAATTTCAAGGTGAATATTTCCCTTAGTTCACGTCCATTTTGCATTAGAATCAACGCCACAAAGTGTGTGACGTATTGCTTGGTAGCGTGAACTTTTGACGAACTTTCGAAGCCTTCGTGGGTTAGGGCTATCAACTCCCAAAAAATGACACAAGGCTTCCCTATCCATTGGAATTTCCTTTCCTCTTACCCACGACTCGTCATTTTCTCATTCCAGTTGGCATATAACTCTCTTACCATGCTGAGATTTGCCGGGCCCGGACATTCGAGGAGCTTATCCATCTTCTTTTCAATCAATGTAGCAAGTACATCTAGGAAGTTCCATTCTAAAGCCTTTACATTTATCCCCATTTCAGACACATATCTCCCATATGGAATAAAAGTATCATGCCATTTGATGGCGTCATCCCGAACAAGTTCCACCCGAGGCCGTGGTGGTCTCGTAGACCCGCTAGCCACTTGCTTTCCCTTGGCTTATCGGGAAGAGCTCTTGCCTTGCTTGCATTTTTTTGGAATGGAAGCAGTAGTGGAGGACTTCCCCACCCCTTTTCCTTTAGCGGTATCGTCACGAGCCATATCAACCTACACATGATAAACACAAAGATGAGAATGAATCAAGAGACGTTGCCTAAGGTCATCGTGAGAGGCAAGATGACCCCACACTTAAAACCGAAGGCTATGTATAATCGAATCATAATATTGATTCAACGTGCACCAATGTGTCATCACAAGGCTATAGGTACTTAGACTTCCCTATGCCATAAAATTCAATTAGTCTAACATGGCCGTAACTTAACTATGGTGCAAGCATAACAAAGCTAAAGTCTACATTACTACACTATTTTAGTACACTAACTACAACTTACAAAAGTTTACAACAAGATACAATACCCCCAAAACACCCCACACTTTGCCCAAACTCAGATACAACTACACTTGGCTACTTAGACTTCACCGGTGTTCAAATTTACTCTCTTAAGAATTTTAGCAAACACCTTGTGGGCATCAATTTTGCTCTTCTATTTCAACAATGGTGGGAGCAGGTGGGCCTCCTAAATTTACATGAAGTAGAGGGAATTATAGTTTACTACTTCAAACACAACTGCACAACCAATTTTTGCACTAATTTTGTGTATAATCATTCCACCCATAATAACATCAAAGTATGTTTAAGAGACCTAGGGGATTTGAGGATTGGGGGAGAAAAAAGAATACAAATACTCTAAGAACTTCCAAAATACAAGAAAAGAGATAACAAGAAGAACATACCTTGGAGTCTTTAGATGGAATTGAGCAAGGAAGATTGAAGAATATGAGAACTTGAGAGAAAAGGGGAGAAGAGGAGCAGGCAGTGTTCAACGTTTTTGGAGAAATGAAGGGTTTTGGGTTTTAACTATTTTAATTTAGGTGGGGGATGAGTTTGGGTAATTTGGGTATGAGTTGGGTTGTGTGTTTATATGAGTAATTGGGTTGGGTATTTTTAATTAAACAAAGAAAACAAAAATAAAGAAAAAAATTAAAAAAACAAAATACATACCTGACCCGCCAGCCCAGCGCCCCACGCTGGGGCTGGCGTTGAAGCTTCAGACATACTGAAAAGTGCGCCCCAGGCAGCGTGGGGCGCTGGCCTGGGTGCTCAATTCGCTAATTTTTGAGTTTTTTTTTGATAAATAATCCTGACTACCCGAGCACTCAATATATACATTACACACATTGCACACCATTTCAACCTACAAAAAAAAATTATGGCCTATAAAAAAAAATAAATATGCTTCGAAAGCGGTAAAAATTGGGTTGCCTCCCAACGAGCGCCTGATTTAACGTTGCGGTACGACTCAACACGTGTTTAAGCATCTTCCAAGTCCACTGAGGTCTTGTGACGTGCAATGTCACCACCCCAATAATGTTTTATTCTCTGTCCATTTACCAAGAAGGTACCACTTGAGCTCGTATCACGCAGTTCCACAGCTCCGTGAGGCCTCACACTTACCACAACAAAAGGACCTGCCCAACGAGACTTAAGCTTTCTAGGGAATAGCTTCAACCTTGAATTGAACAAGAGAACTTCTTGACCCGGCTCAAACTCTCGATGTTGAATGTGTTTGTCATGCCACCTCTTCGTCTTTTCTTTATATAATTTGGCATTTTCATATGCGTGCAATCGAAACTCATCAAGCTCGTTGAGTTGCAACAACCTCTTCTCACCAGCTAAGTCCATATCCATATTTAGCTTTTTGGTCGCCCAATAAGCTTTATGTTCAAGCTCGACGGGCAAGTGGCATGCCTTCCCATAAACCAACCTGTACGGAGAAGTACCTATGGGAGTCTTATATATAGTTCGATATGCCCATAATGCATCATCCAGCTTCCCGGCCCAGTCTTTTCTATTTTCACTTACTGTTTTCTCCAGAATGTGCTTTACCTCTCTGTTTGAAACTTCTACTTTACCACTCATTTGGGGATGATAGGCAGTGAAAACTTTGTGCTTAACTCCATACTTTGCAAGAACATTATTCAGCAATTTGTTACAAAAGTGAGTTCCTCTGTCGCTTATTAACACTCTTGGAGTCCCAAAGCACGTGAAGATGTGCTTCTTTACAAATCTTACCACTACCTTTGCATCATTAGTAGGAAGAGCAATAGCCTCCACCCACTTAGAAACATAGTCGACCGCTACCAAGATGTACCTGTGACCATTAGAATAAGGAAACGGTCCCATGAAATCAATCCCCCAAACATCAAAAAGCTCTACTGCCAGAATGTTTTGCAAAGGCATTTCGTGCTTCCTCGTGATAGTCCCAGTTCTTTGGCATCTGTCACACTTTTTAACAAAGGCATGTGCATCCTTAAACAATTTTGGCCAATAGAAACCTGATTGTAGCACTTTTTGGGAGGTTCTATCCCTACCGTGATGACCTCCATATGGCGAAGCATGGCAGCCATGCAATATTGCATTCATCTCTTCCTCAGGAACACACCTTCGCACCAACTGATCTGCGCACTGCCTATACAAGAATGGCTCATCCCACATGTAGAGCCTCACATCATGTAGGAATCTTCTTCTATTGTCAGGTGTCAATTCTGGTGGCGTCACCCCACTTGCAATAAAATTCACATAATCTGCATACCACGGGGCTTCACTTGAGGTGACTACTAATAACTGCTCATCAGGAAATGTTTCTTTGATCAAACCCCCTTCAGCTACATGGTTCCGATTTTCTAATCTGAACAAGTGATCAGCCACTTGATTCTCTGTTCCTTTTCGATCTCGGATTTCTAAGTCAAATTCTTGCAATAGGAGGACCCAACGAATCAGCCTTGGCTTGGCGTCTTTCTTTTTAAACAAGTATCTGATAGCTGAATGATCTGTGTAGACGATAACTTTGGTTCCTGCTAGATAAGATCTGAACTTGTCAAACGCCCACACCACTGCAAGCAACTCTTTTTCTGTAACTGTATAATTCATCTGAGCTGGATTCATAGTTTTGCTCGCATAATAAGTGGAGTGAAAGATTTTATCCATTCTTTGCCCCAAAACAGCTCCGATTGCTATGTCACTTGCATCGCACATCAACTCATATGGCAGTCCCCAATCTGGGGCGATGATAATTGGTGCAGTCACCAACCTTCCCTTCAGCTCCTCAAATGCTTTCAGACATGCATCATCAAACTTAAAGGTGACATCTTTCTCTAGAAGCCTGCACAACGGAGAAGAAATTTTTGAAAAATGTGTAATGAATCGACGATAAAAACCTGCATGTCCCAAGAAACTGCGAATGCCTTTGACGGATGTCGGTGGGGGCAATTTTTCAATCGCCTCCACCCTTGCTTTATCCACATGCAGACCATTTTTTGACACCTTGTGCCCCAAGACTATACCTTCACATACCATGAAATGGCACTTTTCCCAGTTTAGTACCAAGTTTGTCTCTTCACACCTAGCAAGCACTTTATCAAGGTTCATTAAACAATTATCAAAAGAACACAAAAATCATCCATGAACACTTCCACAAATCTTTCAACCATGTCAGTAAAAATAGCCATCATATACCTTTGAAAAGTCGCAGGTGCATTACAGAGACCAAAGGGCATTCTCTTGAACGCATACGTACCATAGGGACACGTAAATGTGGTTTTCTCTTGGTCCTCTGGGGCTATAGCACTCTGATTATACCACGAATAACCATCTAGGAAATAGTAGTATTCCTGGCCAGATAACCTATCAAGCATTTGGTCAATGAAAGGGAGGGGAAAGTGGTCCTTACGGGTGGCATTGTTCAATTTTCTATAATCTATGCAAATTCTCCATCCAGTGACAGTTCTTGTAGGAATTAAGTCATTATTTTCATTAACCACTACAGTCATCCCTCCTTTCTTAGGCACACATTGAACGAGGCTTACCCATTTGCTATCAGAGATTGGGAATACAATATCTGCA
The DNA here is from genome assembly GCF_000715075.1 of Nicotiana tabacum. Classification (NCBI taxonomy): domain Eukaryota; kingdom Viridiplantae; phylum Streptophyta; class Magnoliopsida; order Solanales; family Solanaceae; genus Nicotiana; species Nicotiana tabacum. Next base: position 125,940,090 of record NC_134088.1, on the reverse strand, counting down.
TCAAGCCACTTAATCACTTCTTTTCTTACCACCTCTTTCATGATTGGATTTAGGCGGCGTTGTTGCTCTACACTTTGCTTGTGTCCGTCCTCCATGAGGATTTTATGCATGCAGAAAGCTGGACTAATGCCTTTAATGTCAGACATCGTCCACCCAATTGCACGCTTGTGCTCACGTAGCACTCTCAACAACTTTTCTTCCTGCAATTTAGACAAGTCAGAAGAAACAATAACAGGTAAAGTGTCAGAACTACCCAAATAAGCATATTGAAGGTGATGGGGTAGAGGTTTAAGCTCCAATTTTGGAGCTTCTTCAATTGACGGCTTTAGAGGAGACCCACTTGGCCTATTCGGGGGCTCAAACGGGTGTATTCCCTGCATGTAAGCACATGATGCATCTAGGATATGCATTATCTCCTCAACCTCATCATCAATCTCCAAGCTATCGAACAACATGAGTACTTTTTCTAGAGAATCGTCTAGATATACACTCGTGTCAAGAAGTTGCTCATCCACCTCCACAACAGATATCATAGAGAACTCCTCATAGTGGCAGGGAAGTTGGATCACTTTGTAGACATTATAAACTGCTTCCTCGTTGTCCACCCTCATATTCATTTTTCCCTCTCACACTTTAATTATTGCATCACCAGTAGCCAAGAGAGGTCATCCCAATATGATTGGAACTTGTTCATCAGCCTCAAAATCTAGAATAATGAAGTCAGCTGGGAAGATAAATTTCCCAATTTGCAGCAACACATCTTCAATCACTCCTTCAGGGTAGGCTATGGACCTATAAGCTAATTGCAACATCACAGTGGTTGGTTTTGGAGCTCCCAGACCCAATTGCTTAAACAAGGACAAGAGCATTAGATTTATGCTCACCCCCAAATCATAAAGAGCACGACCCACGTCAATATTACCAATTCGCACAGGGATGGTGAAGCTGCCAGGATCCTTAAGCTTTTGAGGAAGCTTGTTTTGGACCCTTGAAGTGCACTTCTCAGTAAGTGCAACTGTCTCGAACTCAGTCAATTTCCTCTTGTGAGCCACTATATCTTTTATGTACTTATCATATTTTGGAATTTCACGAAGTACATCCACTAATGGAATTTTCAATTGAACCTGGCTTAACATAGAGAGAAATTTGTTGAACATGCGATCATCATTCTTTTTCTGCAATCTCTGGGGGAAAGGTGGTGGTGGCCTTGTAGCCTCCACTGGCTCTGAACCTGCATCATTTTTCTTTGACTCGTGTATTGCCTTAGGGATCAGCTCTCTCTCACAGGTATAGGCTTGTCCTTTCTCTTCTTTGGCACTTCTTCTAGTTCCCTCCCGTTTCTGAGTATAACTGCATTAACTTGAGGGTTCTTCTCTGTATCACTGGGAAGAGCGCCTGCATGTCTAGTGTTTTGATTTGCTGCTAACTGTCTCATTTGCCTCTCAAGATTTCTGAAATCGGTCCTGAGCTGTTGATTGTCAAGCAACAACTTCTTCAGCAAGTCATTCGTACTCTCTTCTGTTTGTAGGGATAGTTTCTGAGGTTAATTGAAATTTCCTTGGGGCCTATACTGATTCTGATTCTGTTGATTTCCTCTCAATGAGAAGTTAGAATGATTCCTCCAATTTGGATTGTAAGTATTCCCATATTGTGTATGCTGATTCATTGGACCTCTGCTCTGTTGCCCCACATAGTATATAGATTCAGGATTCGTGGGGCACATGTCACTCATATGACTGTCACCACATAGTTCACAGCAAATAGACATCTGCTGTACATGTTGCATCTGTTGTGTTTGTTGCATTGTCATTCTATTCATCTGATTTGCCAATTTTGCTATATCGGCTCTCATGGCTGAGAAGTCGTCAAGCTCAATCAACCCGGCTGCCTTCTGTTTAATTTCCCTTCGCGAGTCCCCATCTCCTTGCCAATTATGGTCATTAGCAGTGAAGTTATTTAGCAAGAGTTGTATTTCACTATACGGCCTCGCCATGCAACTACCCCCACAAGCTGAATCAAGATTCATCTTTGATGCCTCATCTAGCCCATCAACAAAAGTGTGACCCAATACCTCATCAGTCTGACAATGATGCGAGCAGTCTCTGAGTAGCTTCTTGTATCTTTCCCAAGCTTGACGAAGTGTCTCGCCATCCCGTTGTTGGAACCCAAGAATTTGGCTCCTCAGCGACTTTGTCTTCTTAGTGGGGAAAAACTTGATTAAGAATTTCCTTGCTAGATCATCCCAAGTGTGGATTGAGTTCGCGGGCTCCTTTTGCAACTATTCCTTAGCTTCTCCCAGCAGTGAAAAGGGAAATAATGTCAGCCTGACATAGTTCTTGAAAATATTCGGATAATTATAGGTGTCCGTAATTTCCAGAAAATTCTGAATGTGCCTCTGCGGGTCTTCATGAGGTAGACCCACATATTGCCCTGTGGACTGAATCAACTGTACCATGTACTGTTTGAGTTCAAAATGCCCTGTGATATCAGGCTTCACAATAGCCTGAGTCATATTCTCAAGATTGGGCCTTGCGGCTTCTATCACCGCACGCTCTTCATTACCTTCCATCTCTGTTGGCTGTGGTTGAACTACAATGTCCAACTTTCCCTCTATTCTAGTTCTTGTTTCGACTTCCCTCCTCACTCTGTGAAGTGTTCGTTCAATTTCAGGATCAAGAGGAAGGAGATTGTTTGCACTTCTACTCTTCCGCATTCAAGAGAAGAGCCTGCCTTAACACAAACAAGGTAAACTGAAAATTAGAGCTTGAACAAATAACTAATAAAATCTTAACTCAGTCAAGTAGCTAATTTTTATGTCCCTGGCAACGACGCCAAAAACTTGTTGCGACCAAACACCCTCACACAAGTATACGTGATCGTCAAGTAATAGAGTAGTGAGTAGAGTATCGTTCCCACGAAGACTTATGATTAACTTTTGACTAATTCAAACTCAAATAACTTATCGATTCAAGCGAGTTCTTACAAAATAGATAATTTTCTAATTTACTACCTAAAAACTATCAAGTAATGAAATACTAGAAATCAACCACAACACTTAAATAATTTCGAATAACAATCAATAGGAGATAATATTCCAGGGTCACGGGTTATCTAACAATCATGTTGCATTCTTAGCTTAAAATAACTAATTGATTTATCTGGATTGTTGATTGACAAGGTTGATATTACTCATAAGAATCTGTCGAGTCCTTACTCGCCTATTAAAGATAACTTAATACCTATATGTCTATGGAATTAAAATTAACAAGAACGCTTTTACAATTCCTGTATTGCAACCGAGCAAGGCAATTAGGTATATGTCTATCCTAATTGCGAATCCGTTCCCCGATGCTCGGGTTTAAGAACTTGCTCTATTTAATTCTATGTGCAATCTAGAATTTCCACTTTCGAGTTCAACTCTAGATTCATAGATAGTATTTCACTATTAGCTACTCAAGCAAAATAATTAAAAACAGAATTAAATAAACAACCCAATATGATAAAATCCACTTCGTCAAATTAAACTTCAAACGTCAACATTCATGTATACCCATGACCCTAGAACAATAGGGTTCTTAGCCACTCATGTTAATACAATCATCAAAAATAATGTTTTCAAACATAAAATCAATGAGTACTAGGAAAGGGATGGAAGAATTGATCAAATCCTTGCTTCCGAGTGTTTGGCGCCTCCCTCTCCTCTCTAAATCACGTCCTCCCTCCAAAAATAGGTTTAGGTTGGCTTTTATATGAGTTGGGGGCGTCTAGGGGTCGAAATAATCGAGTCCTAATCGAAAAAGGCCACTTTCCCGTCTTGAGCGTCCAGGACAGTGTGGGGCGCTGGCCCTGGCGCTCACAAATTTTAGCTGGTGTGAATTGCGCCACAGCCAGCGCCCCACGCTGGCTGTGGCCCTCAAATTTCACTTTTTGCGTTTTTGTCCCGATTTCGCTCCAATTCGCGCCCTTTCGTCCCAAATTGCATCCGAATGATCCCTACACATAGAAATATCAAAATTTAGCACAAATAATCATATTAACATCTCAAATTGTCGAGACATGAGCAAAATGTGAGGCGATGTATATCAAAATATGTATACATTAAGCCGATTATCACACATACAAGATTTGAACAAAAATTACTAAATTCATGTGATCCCGCAACTTACATGTTAGCTACTCTGATGCACTGGTAGATCTACATGATCTCTTGTGGGTGCTCAAGCACCCATTATCTATGACAAGATTTAGTAAATTTGCATAGGTAACTATAAAAATAACTAGATAAATATTGAGTGAGCATTTACGACTAAACTCCTTTTTCCTCTTCTTTCATTATTTTTATTGTCGAGCACCCATAATTTTAAAATCCTAAATTCACCGTTACTTGACGTACTCAACTTGTTCATTATCATTCTTCCCATTGAACTGCAATAATGGACCACAGTTACTAGTGTGCTTCCATTCTAAGCATTCAATATATAATATGATAACAATGTTCAATTGATTTTTATCATCCATCATTATATAGACAAGGTTTGAGACTGATCACTGTGACATTTTCAACGTAAAGTTTAGTAAAAGAAAATAGCACATTAAACAAGCAAGTATATGAATGATAAACAAGTCTTTTAAGTCATTAAAGGACCAGATGTTTCATATTTAATCTCAACTAAAGCACATGAGTATAACACATCAAGGAAAGTTCAATTTTACCAATTCTATAAACTAATAAAAGTGGCCTATATTTCAATTTTACTCGAGAAATAAAGCGCTTATATATTGTTATGTTATCAAATTCAAAAAGAAAACTAGCCTCATTCATTTCATAATAATGTAAAATAATCAAGGAAATATTCTTTCTAATTATACTATTATAAATTAATTAATCCAGATAATCAAAGTGGGGGAAGGAAATCATTATAGTTATTGAAAACTCCCGCGTCTGACAAGACATTTTTCATATGGTAAGACTAAGTGAAACATAATGATTTATGATAGCAGATTGCTTTAATTTGAATTACTACTCTACTAAAGAAATTTATTCTTTTAATCCCTGAAATATTATAAATTCTTATTTTGGTCCTTGTAATATTTGGTTACACACATTTAACCTTCACTTAATTGAAATGTGGATTTTTGAACATTTCTGCTAGCGAATTCTAACAAGTTTAACGAACTATTAATTGTTAATCATTAGTTAATTATTCAATTATTATGTTAAATATTCTATCGTTACTCCATAACTGAGCGGTAATATAATTATCAATAATAATCTAAATGCGATATTTTAAAAAAAAAATGTAAATAGACCACAACACACAATCAATTAATTCAAAGTTAAATATGATTAATGAAATATCGCAAAAGGACTAATATCAGATATCTACCAATAATTAAGGAATCAAAAGTGCAAGATTATCCCACTATTTTTTGTTCCCATTTTAGTCTCTTGTTTTGTCTTTTTTCTTTTTGTGTGTAGTAGTTGGAAGTAGGGAGAAATTCAAAAATAACCAGATTTACAAGTGATAATTGAAAAATAGTCACAATTTCAAAAGTAATCGAAATTTAGCCATTTTTCATGTAAAGATAAATCTGAACGAAAACACTGTTTAAAATCCGAAAAATATTCCAGCATAATATATTGGAACTCCAGCATAATATACTGGAGTTTTAGTATAATATACCGGTCCAGCATAATATGCTGGAAGTTCATACACAAGTGCTCCAATCTCCAGTATATTATGCTGGAACTTTCCGCGTGTTGGAGTTCCAGCATAATATGCTGGAAGTTCATACACAGGTGCACCAATCTCCAGTATATTATGCTGGACCGGTCCGTGTTGCAGCAAAATAATGACTATTTTTTAATGACTTTCCAACGCTGGCTATTTTTAATTACCAGTCCGAAAACTTGCTAGCCGGTGCTATTTTTGCTTGGAAGTATAGTGGTAGTTTTTTAAAACTTTAGCCAAAATAAATAAATAAATTAATAATTAAAAACAAAAAAGACCAAACACCCAAGTTCTATAAATAGAAAGTTCATAACCTAGAAAACTTCATGCATGTTCAATTATTCATAACTACCAAGTAACCCAAAAAATCTACTTCCATGCCTAGACTCCTTCAATTCTTCATTATCTCCATTCTTCTTCTTCTCCTAGTTTTTTCGGCCATTGGAGAAGATAATGAATACGTGTTCGAAAAATCTATAAATAGAAAGTCCAACGATCTAAAAAGAGAAAAACTCAGCCATTTCAGATTCTATTGGCATGACATCTTAAGTGGCTCGAAACCAACCTCTATTATGATCGTACCACCACCCACAACCACCATCGCCACGGGATTCGGCCTAATAAACATGATGGATAATGCCCTAACCCTAGGACCAAAATTGAGTTCCAAAATTGTTGGAAGGGCACAAGGGTTTTATGGTTCAGCTTCACAAAGTGAATTAAGTATATTAATGGTCATGAATTTTGTGTTTATTGAAGGGAAATATAACGGTAGCACGTTAGCCGTGCTCGGCCGGAATTCGGTGTTCGAGACGGTTAGAGAGATGCCGGTGATTGGTGGCAGTGGGCTTTTCCGATTTGCTAGAGGGTATATTCAGGCAAGGACTAAGTCATTGGATTTGAAAACTAAGGATGCTACAGTTCAATATGATGCTTATGTGTTACACTATTGAGTTTGAATTATATTGTTTTATCTTATGTTAAGTTTATTTAGTTAAAGTTGTATCATTTTCTTATGTTGGCTGTCAGCTACATTAAATAATTATGTCGCGACCACATAATCTTTTGAGGAGTGTTCAAATTCCACCAAAGGCAATGTTAGATGATTCTCTGCTATCAGTCTAAGTTTTGATGAACTGAGTTATATATTGACTGTATATGCTTGTGAAAACTAAGAAGTAGCTAGTACTCGCTGAATTAGTCTAGGCGCGCAAGTTACCGGACACCTATGTTGTTATAATAAAAATTCTGTTTTAATAACAACATGGTTTTGTTTTCTTGATCCTATTTCATTTTCAGTGTTGGAGCTTTTGAAGTTAAAAGTTGCTTGTATAGATTATAATCTAATGCTTTTGTTTCTCTGGATCTTTGGATCTTTTTTTTCTCTATTACTTTTTTTTTTTGTGCCCTTTCTGCTGAAAGTTGCTTTATGTGAAAGAAAATTTTCCAGATCACATATATAGAGGAAGAGATGAAGATGTTTTACAAGAGGAAAGAAGGTAGCCGCTAAGAAGAGCCTTCGAAAAAGAAAGATGAAAATGCTTAAGAAAGTAATATATTTCCATTCATCACGTACAAGAGAGTGAGAAGTTTTTTTTATATAAAAAAACTAAGGTTTAAAGATAAGTAAAATAAATTTTTTATGCTATAAAAATAACTAGAATATATACGTTGTCAAAATAAAATCTTTTATGCTTTAAGGTACTAATTACGTACAAGATGTATAGAGTAAAATATGATATGACACGTGGCTGATTAAAAGGAGGACACGTGGAATCCTCCAAGATGGGATGTCTGAGGACCGAACGCAGCCACTCCGCTTGTTACTAGAAAGGATAACATTCATAAAGGTGTATTAAATGCTCTGCGTCCGGTAGCATTTACTAAAGAATATTCTGCAGCATTAAGAGCGACGGTTCATTATAGAGAATTTGGTGTTTATGTTTACCGTTATATCTTCATCAATGACCCTCATAATTGACATTAAATGAGAGCATGATCCTAGGACCTCTTTCCCTAGGCATAACTATAAATATTGAGCTCAGTTACCATTGTAAGGGACACAAATTTTTTGGCAAAAACATATACTATATTCTATATAGAGCTTTATACAATTTCACTTTCTTGCCTTTTGATCTCCTCATTGCTACGTTCGAAAATCGTGTTCACGGAATCACCATCTTTGCTATTTTATCTACATTCTAAGGCTAAATATTGTGTATTACTTCGATTATTATATTATTTCAGGATCAAATTAGTTCACTTGTCTAGAAATCACGTATAAATTTAACTGTACCGTTTTATGGGTAAACAGTTTGGCGCCCACCGTGGGGCCTAGACAGCCGTGCAATTAAATTGATCCTTGCCTTTTTTACTAACGTGTTTTGACTATTTTGTCTTAGAAAAAATCACAAAAAATGACAGATAACACTGTTAACGATGCACACAACCTTGAAATTCGAGGGGATCAACCTCATTTTGAGGACTCAATCAGTGATACCCGCAATGAGGGGAATGACGCCACGCCGGTGCATGACAGACGGTACTCTCGACAGGTTCGGGAGACAACTCCCAATGATGCTGACGAGGAGTAAGTAGTAGATGCTGTGAGGATCCTGCAAGAGCAACATGCAATCATTCTAGGCCATCTCATGCGGTAGGATCAGGTTTAGACGGAACTGAAGCAGGAACTATCAGGTGCTTCGAATAATGTAAAGAGGCGCGATCCATTTCCTTCCATTGTTCCCACAGAACAAACAACACAGAGAGTCGACAACAATATTCCCAGGGGTGAAGTTGGCTTCGCTGGGGCTGGGGGGAGCAGATCAGGTCTTAACAACGAGAACGATTCATTCAAAGATGAGCTTTTACTGTTCATGATGGAAGTAAACCCCTGCATGGATCAAATCCCGGGCGCACCGCCAGTATTGAAAGTGCCGAACTGGAAGAAGTATGTTTAATTACCGTACAAGCCAAGTGCGGCACCAGAACTAATCCCGAAGCATTTCAAAATGAAGGAACTTCATAGCCACAGGAATATATTACCACCTACACAACAACGGTGAAAGAAAATGATCTAGATCCTCACGAAATTGAATCTGCGTTGCTAAAGAAATTTGGCAAAACTCTCATGAGGGGAGACATAACATGGTATTCATTACTCCCCAAGCATTCCATAGATTCCTTTGAGATGCTCGCGGATTCTTTTATTAAAGCTCACGTCGGGGCCATAAAGGTGCAAGACCGGAAGGCCGACATATTCAGAATCGCACAAGGAGAATCTGAATTATTACGAGAGTTTGTTACCCGATTCAAGAAAGAAAGAATGTTGCTCCTAGCCGTTCTGGATGAATGGGAAGCTGAAGCATTCACCAAAGGATTGAATCCGAGAAGTGCAGACGCTTCCCTGAAGCTGAAGGAGAGACTGCTTGAGTTTCAAGCAACAACCTGGGCAGACGTTCACAACCGGTACGAATCAAAGATAAGGATCGAAGATGACCAGGCCGGTTCTACATCATCGGCTAAAGGACGGAAGAAGAACAGAGAAAATCAAAGGATGACTACGATGTGGATAGGCGGACTTCGAGGGGTCAGTTTTTGCCCTACGAGCATACCGAAAGCTGTGGCAGAAATTTTCGGGCAACAAATAAGTCCACCGTTAACAAAGGGACTGATCGTGGTCGAAACAATAGATCACTTCAAGATAAAGAAGCGTAGGGGTATCGAGATCTTTCTTACCCCAGGTTATCAGAATATAACTTTAACGTCAGTAATGGAACTGGTTTCAGCCATGAGAAACATTAAAGAAGCACGATTCCCAAGATCTATGAGGTCCGATTCCAACCAGAGGGATCCCAGTTTATGGTGCGAATATCACGTCACCGGACAGGGGACTGCCGACACCTTCGGGATGAGGTGGCAACGTTATTGAAGAATGGTCATCTATGAGAATTCTTGAGTGATCGAGCTAAGAACAATTACGGTCGCAACCGAGACAACGCAGAATCTTCGAGAGTAGGAGAAGCAACCCCGTGCCAGACTTTAAACATGATCTTTGGTGGTGGTGGGGGAGGGGGGGGGGAGGGGGGAGTAACGAGTTTAATGGGGTCACCTTTTCGGCGGCAAAAAAGACTAAAGTATCGATAACTTACAGAAAAAGACTTTGGGAGGACGATATCGCTTTTTCGGAGGAAGACGCAGACGAATTGTTGTTACCACACAACGAAGCACTGTTAATGTCTTTAAATGTCTTTGATTTTAAAATTAAGTGTGTTCTAGTGGATCCAGGAAGTTCGGCTAATATCATACAATGAAGAGTATCGGAACAAGCTAGACTCACCAAAAGCATTATTCTGGCAACAAAACTCCTTGCTGGATTCAACCTTGCGAGCGTGATGACCCGTGGAGAGATCTTTCTACTCACGAACGCTGAAGGAGTAATGAAAACAACTCTCTTCAAAGTAGTGGATGGTGATATGGGATACAATATCATCTTAGGAAGGCTATGGCTATACGAGATGAAAGCTGTACCTTCGACGTATCACCAATTGCTGAAGTTTCCAACGCCCGAAGGATATGCAGATAAGAGGTGACCAACCGACATCAAGGGAGATGAATGCAATCTCAGTTTCCAGTAGCAAAGGGAAGGAGCGCACGACATAGAAATTACAGGAACCGACGCTTACTCCCCATTTAGAAAGGTTATTCCAGGGGCAGAGTCACCAGACCAATATCAGGTGCCGAGATATTTCCAAGTTCCGGAAGAGATGGATGCAACAAAATCCACGGCAGAGGAACTAGAGCAAGTGGCATTGTTCGAAGAATTCTTAGAAAGAAAATTTCACTTGGGGATAGGACTACACCTTGAGCTCATGTCTGGTTTTATTGAATTTCTTAAAATTAACGCTGATTGTTTTGCATGGTCGCACGAGGATATGACAGGTATCCCAATGAAAATAGCCATGCATAAGCTAAGTTTTGATCATAACGTACCACCAGTATGACAGAAGAAGCGCCCTATTGCCGAGGCCAGGAATAAATTCATCAAATAAGAGGTAACCCGCTTGCTTAAAATTGGTTCGGTCAGAGAGGTAAGATATCCAGACTGGATAGCCAATGTAATAGTAGTTCCTAAGAAGAACAATAAATTTCATATGTGTGTAGACTATAAAGATCTTAATAAGGCATGCCCGAAAGATTCATTTCCACTGCCAAATATCGATCAAATGATTGATGCCACAGCCGAGCACAAATTGATGAGTTTCCTTGATGCTTATTCCCGGTACAACCAAATTACGATGAACCCAGAAGATCAGGAAAAAACTTTGTTTATAACAAATTTTGGTACATATTGTTACAATGTAATGCCCTTCGGGTTGAAAAATGCCGGAGCCACTTATCAACGTCTCATAAATAAGATGTTTGAAAAGCAAATAGGAAAGACCATATAAGTTTATATAGACGATATGCTTGTTAAGTCTTTGAATGCAGGTGACCACCTTATGTATTTGAAAGAAACATTCGATATCCCGAGGAAGCATAACATAAGACTTAACCCCGAAAAGTGCGCGTCCGAGGTCAGCTCCGGTAAGTTCCTAGGGTTTATGGTCTCACAAAGGGGAATTAAGTTAAACCCCGACAAAATCAAGGGCATAGACGATCCCCGATCAATTATCAAACGTGAAGGAAGTACAAAGACTCACTGGAAGGTTAGCAGCTTTGAGCAGGTTCATTTCCCGGCCGTCGAAAAAGTGTCATCGCTTCTTTACATTGCTAAAAAAGAAGAACAACTTTGAATGGACGCCGGAGTGCCAACAGGCTTTGAGGGACCTGAAGAAGTACTTATCAAGCCCTCCATTGCTCTCGAAACCAAAATAAGGCGAAACATTGCTAGTCTACTTCGCGGTTTCAGAAGTTGCGGTAAGTACGGTTTTAGTCCGGGAGGATGGTACGCAATTTTCTATTTATTACGTTGACAAAATTTTAATGGGAGCGAAAACTCGCTACCCACATATGGAAAAACTGCCCTTAGCTCTCGTAGTCGCCGATCGGAAGCTGAGGCCCTATTTTCAATGCCACCCAATAGCTGTGGTGACTATTTCCCTTTACGGAACATCCTTCATAAACCCGAGCTCTCGGGTAGATTGGCCAAATAGGCCGTTGAAATGAGTGAATTTGACATACAATATAAACTAAGGATTACAATTAAGTCACAAGTCTTGGCTGACTTCGTTGCCAATTTTAGTACGGGACTGCTGCCTCTGGAAACCAAGGAGGCAGTAATGGTGTCAGAATTGACATCAGGGGTTTGGACCTTATTTATGGATAGAGCCTCGAACGTAAAAGGGTCCGGGCTCGGAATAATTTTAATCACGCCTTCGGGGGAAACCTTAAGGCAAGGTATCAGTACGATACCTTTAACTAATAATGAAGCTGAGTATGAAGCTTTGATTGCAGGACTCGAATTGGCCTGGAGACTTGATTTTGAGGTTATTAAAATCAAATGCGACTCCCAGCTGGTGGTAAATTGGGTTTACGGGATCTTTGATACCAAAGAAGAACGTATGCAACAATACGTAGTAAAGGTCCAGGCTCTTTTGGCACGATTTCATGAGTGGTCGAATACTCATATCCCGAGAGAGGATAATGCAGAAGCGAATGCTTTCGCAAACTTAAGTTCATCAACGAAAATAAAAGGTTCGGAGTCCGGAACAGTGGTACAACTGATGAGCTCAGTCCTTGATACGTATAGTTACTATGAGGTGAATTCAGCTAGTCTGTTCTGCAACTGGAGAAATGAAATAATCAACTACCTCGAGCGCCGAAAGTTGCTCGACGATCCCAAAGCATCACATGTGTTACGCACCAAAGCTGCATGTTATAGCTTCAGGAAAAGCCAATTATATAGAAAATCTTTCCAAGGCCTGCTGGCCCGGTGTTTAGGAGCATCAGAAGCTGACTATGTCATGAGAGAAATCCACGAAGGAATATGCGACAATCACTCAGGCGCAGAGTCTTTTGTGCTGAAATTGGTACAGACAGGATATTATTGTCCTCGCATGGAACAAGACGCCAAAGATTTCATACGAAAATTTGATAAGTTCCAACACTACACATCACTAGTACATAAACTGGCATAACCCTTACATTTGGTTCTGTCCCCATGCCCGTTTATAAAATAGGGGATGGACATCGTCGGACCGCTACCACCGACTTTCGAAAAGGTAAGGTTTCTTTTAATTTTGACTGATTATTTTTCTAAATGGGTGGAAGTAGGTTCTTATCAGAAGATCGGAGAATGCGAAGTGGTCGATTTTCTGTGGGAAAATATAATTTGCATGTTTGGAATACCAAAAGAGATAGCATGCGACAATGAGCCACCGTTTATCGGTGCAAAAGTTATAAAGTTCCTCGAAGACTTGAAAATAAATAGAATCACATCTTCGCCTTATCATCCGAACACAAATGGTCAAGCGGAGTCGACAAACAAAGTGATCATTCAAAATTCTCAAGAAAAGGTTGGAAGCAGCAAAAGGCAAATGGCTCGAAGAGTTGCCCGGAGTTCTATGGGCCTACCGAACAACGACCAAATCAAGTACAGGAGAAACTCTTTTTTCCCTCGTGTACAGTGTTGAAGCCTTTATCCCGGTTGAAGTGGGTGAACCCACTTTGAGATTATCTCAGACAAATGAAGAATCGAACAATGAAGCAATGATAATCAACTTGGAACTGCTCGAGGGACGCAGGGACTTGGCGCATGTAAGAATGGCAACTCAAAAGCAAAGGATGGAGCGATATTACAATCGAAGAGCCAACTTTCATTTTTTCAAAGTAGGAGACTTGGTTCTAAGGAAAGTAACACAAACTACCCAGAAGCTCAATGCGGGAAAGCGAGGTCCAGCTTGAGAAGGTCCCTACCGGATTTCAACTGTCACTAGGAAAGGTTCATACGCATTGGAGAACCAGAATGGGGACAAGTTGCCCAGCAACTTGAATGTGGCACACCTCAAAAGATATTATTGCTGATGAACAACACTCAAACAGAAAGTATGTGCTGCACTCTTTTTCCCTTTGTTCAATTTTTGTCCCATTTGGGTTTTTCTGGCAATGTTTTTAATGAGGCAGCGATAGAAAGCATACTACGAAGATAAAAACAATAATACCTTTGATAGCAAGGCAAACGAACAAGCTTCCACTCAGGGAAAATTAGGTAATCTTTGGTTTGATAGAAAATTCCCATCGGGAAGTTAAGTTTGCTACCAAATAGAGGTTACCCGACCATTCACGAGCACAAACCACCAGAGGACTGTTAGGTATTCTTTCGCTCGATAGCATGGATTCCTAAGGGGAAACAAGATATGTTGCCAAGTGAAGAATTACCTAGCAATTCATTGGTGGAACCTTCGAAGATACAAGACTTCCAGTGTTCCAATTCACATTCTTCGCATTCAAGCACTGGGGGGAGGGGGGGATGATATGAGGATATGACAACAATGATTTCCACGTCAACCGGGAGCAAAAATTCGAAAACAAAATGCATCATGGGGACCGGGGAATGCGCAACCAGCCCCATATAAACAAGTTGCACAAGATAGCCACACGTATTGGCAATTTCTTTTCTACATAGCAAAATGCTTATGTAATTTGTGAAAATAGAAGGAATAAAATGAAATCCTTTTGCTTTTATCTTGTTTCTTGTCTGAACAATGAGCTAACTTTGTCATTTGAAAGTTAAACAAATTCTTCAAATGTTAGTGCCGTAATGAACAGGAGACGTCCTCTTCAAGAGCACTGTAAACATAAGAGGGCCCTCTCTTATAAAAACCCTCACGTTAAAGGTTTGGTTCCGGAAGAATCAATTCCCAGAATCCAAAATTTCATCTGGGAAAAATATACCTGAAGCCGCATATGAAAAGAACACAAAAAGCAAACTTGCGCAAATATTCATAGAAACCCTCACGTAAAAGAGAAACTTGCGCAAATATTCATAGAAACCCTCACGTAAAAGGGAAACTTGCATAAATATTCATAAAAACCCTCACGTAAAAGGGACAATACTCGAAACCAAAATGCTTCAAAGAAAAAGCATTTGATACTGCACATAGTAAAGTGCGAATTGAACAACATACGCAGAATGCTTTAGCAAATGCAAAAGTTAAAGGCTTGCATGGATATTCAAATGAAAGTAAGACTCAAACGATACTTGAGAAAAAAAATGTCTTTATTTACAAAAATGGGCCAAAACGTTGCAAGTATAAAATGGGAAAAGAAAGAAAAAGCTAAACTGCAGCGCCTCCGGAATCAGGAGGAAGAGAAGTATCCGTATTGCCGGGAAGAGTAGGTGGTTCCGCCGATGGCCCAATGCTTTCCCCAGTTTGGTCTTCTGCTTCATCGCCTTCCGATCTTTCTTTAGTCTCCAAAAACTTGGAACCAGAATCAGAAGAATCTGGAGCATCAGACTGCGCCCGGAGTCCATTTTTTGCAGCCAACTCAAGCTCTCATGCCTTAGCAATTTTGGTATCAACATCAATGATACCAACTTTGGCCTATTCCAATGTTTTCTCCTTTGATGACCCGATAGGTCATCATTAAATTTAATAATAATTTTTGTGTTCTAAAAACTCAAATAACACCTTTTAATATTTCTCGACTTGCGTGCACAATCCGTAAATTTTTCTGAAAAGTTTTTATGTGAAAAATTGATTAAAATGTGAAATAGAGCTTTAAAACTCAACTGAGTTGACTTCGGTCAATATTTTGAGCGAACGGACCTAGATTAGTGTTTTGATAGTTTTGTAGGTCCGTATCATGATTTGGGACTTGGGCGTATGCCCGAAATCGAATTCGGAGGTCCCTAGCTCAAATTATCACCTTTTAACAGAAACTAGAAATCTAAAGGCTAAAGCTTTTCAAAGTTTGACCGTAAATTTGACTTTATCAATATCAGATTCAGATTGAGATTCCGTGAGTTAGAATAGCTCCGTTATGTCATTTGGGACTTACCTGCAAAATTTGAGATTATTCCGGATTGAATTGGCATGTTTCAGCGTGAGTTATAGA
Source organism: Nicotiana tabacum (assembly GCF_000715075.1). Classification (NCBI taxonomy): domain Eukaryota; kingdom Viridiplantae; phylum Streptophyta; class Magnoliopsida; order Solanales; family Solanaceae; genus Nicotiana; species Nicotiana tabacum. The sequence goes on along the minus strand of NC_134088.1, from coordinate 125,924,299 downwards.
AGTGAAAATTTCATAAACTCATAAGTCCGAATCGAGGTGAGAATTGTAGTGTGATGACCCAAAAATGTCATCTTTAATTTAAACGTTCATTTCTGTGTTCTATGAAGATGTTGAGAGCTTACCTGCTATGAGTTACGTATCACCTGAATAGTTGATGTTAATGGCTTTACTTTTCTAGTAATATGTTGCTTATGATGCCACTATTAGTATTATTTTCATGTTGTGTTACGTTGATTGGATTATCTATATGTTGTTAGGATTAGTTTCTGGGATTCTTTGACAGGTGGATAAGCCCAGTTACAAAGGAAACTCTGAAAAATATTTTGGAAATTTTGGGAGTTAGTAAAAATTCGGGAAATTAAAATGGGTAAAAGAAGAGATAAGTTATGTTATGTGTTTGGGGGCGGAATCTACTTCTCATTTGATGACTATTAATATTATGGATACTAATTGGATATGATAACAAGTGTACGAGGCATATTATAAGTGATGTGGGGTCTAAGGAGAGGCCTAAGTCTAAGTCAAGTTGGAAAATTTCATAATAGACTAAAGTTTCAAATGGGTACGCACAAGACAAGAATTTGAACGAGCATATCTACCTATATAGAAGGAATTATGTGATGATCCACCTATCAGATGTAATATCTTTGAGTCTAGTTTTTAACTCTTCAAACCGTTCATCATTTAGACACACCTACAAGAAGTTATGACCAAATTACTAAAGGCTGGCAGAATGAGAGTCTGCGGCCAAATCTGCGATTGCAGAACCATTATGCGATCGCAGAAGTGGTTATGCGACCGCAAAACTGGCCGCAGACCTGTCCAGAGAAGGCCATTTCTGGGCACCGATTCAGATGTGCATTGTGCGACCTGCATACCCATTCTTCGGTCCATTATGCGACCACACACTCGATTTCGGAGGGTTAATTTTTATATTTTTATAACCCGACCCCATTTTTATAAATAGGCTTTGGGGCTTATTTTGGGGCAATTATCTAATGATTTTAGAGAGAAGTGAGAGTGTTTTAGAGAGAGAAAGAAGCTCAAGTGCTTTGTTCATCAAAAATCTTGTTCAAGCTTTGAAATCCAACAAGGAATTATCACAAGATCTTCACCCAAAAGGTAAGGTTCTAACCCCTATTCTTCAATTTCGAGTTTGGGTAAAGATGGGTGATTGTGAGTGTGATTCTTGCATGTGAGAGTATTAGTTATACATGCTTGTACCAATAATGTTATGGGAAGATTGTTGAGTTCAATTGGGTAAATATTGGATTGAAAATGGTAGAAATCTTCAAACAAAACTTTAATTGAGGATTTGAAAAGCAATCCGATGTCGGAATTCGATAATTTTTGTATGGTTAAACTCGTATCGGAACGGGTGTTCGGATTTTGTGAGTTTTTCGGGATTCGAGACGTGGATCCCATTGTTTATTTTTAAAATAAATTTTGGATTTTAATCCGGAAAATTTATAATTTCATATAAAATTAGTTCCTACGATTCGTGTTGAGTATGTTGAATTATTTGTGATTAGATTCGAAGCTTTCGGACACGAATTTGCAAGGCAAAGGTAGATTGGAATCTTGAAATTTATTTGCAAAACGAGGTAAGTGTCGTGGTTAACCTTTACTTGAGGGAATAGAACCCTTAAATTATTTGTTATGTGAAATGCATGTGAACATCGTATAGGCGAATTAACGAGTGTCTATACGTCGTCAAATTAATTATTTGCATAATTACTTAAAAAATTATAAATAGTTTTAAATCATGAATTAATTATTATATTAATTATTTCTGTTGTGTTCTTTGCTCAATATCATGCCTTGAATCCATGCTATAATTGCTACATGGTTATTTGATTTATGTGACTTAATTGCCACTTGATGTTTAACATACTAATTATTAAAATGCCTATTACATCCTTAATTTCCACAATTAATTATTACTTTTCATCACTTATTTCTAATAAATCATAATTATTGTATGCTTGTTGTCTTATAATTTTATATTAATTGTTGCATTTATTGGAGTAATTTCTTTTATAAGAATTGATAAATGAATATATTGGAGGAGCAAAGTGAATATATTGGAGGAGTGGGTTGCACACCGTAACAGAATTGACTGAAATGAATATATTGGAGGAGCGGGTTGCATGCCACAATAGAATTGATTGAAATGAATATATTGGAGGAGCGGGTTGCACGCCACAACAGAATTGATTAAAAAAATATATTGGGATCGGGTTGCACGCCACAACAGAATTGAATATGAATATATTGTGGGATCGAGTTGCACGCTGCAACGGAAACTGATTCAAATAATAATTGGTTATGACTGCCGAGTTGGCTTCAACTGTTGAAAAGAGATACCTGTTTTATTTCTATTATTGTTGTTATTATTATTATTGCATATAAGTTAATGTAAGTGACCTGTCTTAGCCTCGTCACTACTTCGTCGAGGTTAGGCTCGACACTTACTGGGTACATGGGGTCGGTTGTACTCATACTACACTCTGCACTTCTTGTGCAAATACCAGAGTTGGTCCCAGCGACGTATAGTAGATTTGCTCGGATTCAGCTATTCGCAGGAGACTTGAGGTATAGCTGCATGGCGTTCGTAGTTCTGAAGTCCCCTCCCACTTTATCATAGCTGTGTATTTCTGTCAGACAACTTTATTTTCATTCAGACCTTTATTTGTATTATTCTAGTAGCTCGTGCACTTGTGACACCAATTCTGGGATGGTATTTAGACACCGCTATTATTATGGATTATTTACTATGTTTCAGACATTACTTCCGTATTTGTTTCTTTGTTATTAATTAATTAATTTAAAAATTATTTAAAAATGGCTAATATTATTCTAATGTTTGCTTGCCTAGCAATTGAAATTTTAGGCGCCATCACGGTCCCGAAGGTGGAAATTCTGGGTCGTGACAAGTTGGTATCAGAGCACTAGGTTACATAGGTCTCACGAGTCACGAGCAAGCTTAGTAGAGTCTGAAGGATCGGTACGGAGACGTCTGTACTTATCTCTCAGAGGCTATGAAGTTTAGGAAATATATCACTTCTTTCTTATTCAATCGTGCGATTTTATTCTGTCATCGATGATTGAACCATTCTATTCTTATTCTCTCACAGATGACGAGAACGTGTAATACATCTACCGACAGACAAGGGCCAGAGCCCCCAGTGGCAACTATGACTAGGGGTAGAGGTCGAGGCCGAGGTCGCGCTAGAGGCTGAGGCAGAGGCAGAGGCAGAGGCAGAGGTAGAGCTCCGTCTAGAGCTCGAGCAGCAGTACCTATTGTAGAACCTCAGGTGGATCTTCAGGAGGAGGTTCCAGTTCAGACTATACCGGTTGGACCAGTCCAAGTTCTGGAAGGATTCATAGCTACTCTAGTGCTTCAGGATGCTCTAGTCCGTTTGGTGAGCCTAATAGAGGGTGTGGCCCAGAATGGTACACATGCTGGGGGAGGAGCACAAACTCCCACTACTCCCGCTTCGGGGCAGACAGCTCCTCAGTATCAGGCTCCAATAGCCTATCCAGTTGGGGTAGTTCAACCAATTATTGTAGCACACACCATTGATAGACCTACTTTATCTTCTGAGGCATTGTTGAGATTGGACAAGTTTACCAAGCTATTTCCAATCCATTTCAGTGGTACACATTCTGAGGACCCACATGATTTTCTTGACCGCTACTGTGAAGTATTGCGGAACACGGGTATAGTTGAGACCAATGGGGTTGATTTTGCTGTATTTTAGATGACGGGTTCTGCCAAGAGGTGATGGAGAGATTATGTATTTACTAGACCAGTTGGTTCGCCTGTACTTACCTGGGAGCAGTTCTCGCAGCTATTTTTGGAGAAGTTCCTTCCTATCACACTGAGATAGGATTACCGCAAGCAGTTTGAGCGTCTCCAGCAGGGCAGCATGCCAGTCACTCAGTATGAGACCTGTTTTGTGGATCTACCCATTCATGCTGTTCTTCTACTGCCTACCGAGATAGAAAGAGAGAGAGAGAGAGAGAGAGAGAGAGAGAGAGAGAGAGAGAGAGAGAGAGAGAGAGAGAGAGAGAGAGAGAGAGAGAGGGTGAGGCGGTTCATTGATGGACTCATTCAACCTATCAAGCTACATATGGCCAAGGAGACCGGGAGTGAGATTTCATTTCAGACGGCTGCTAATGTCGCCAGGCGGATCGAGATGGTTCTTTCACAGGATAGATGGCCAGTGTCAGATAAAATGCCCCGTCATTCCGGTAATTTCAGAGGCTCCTCATCTGGTGGCAGGGGTACTTTTGGTAGGGGACATCCTACAAGGCCATTTTATTCAGCACTTCAAACTCTCACGGTGCTTCAGGGAGTCATGGCCCTTATGTTCCTTACACTGGGCAGATAACATTCAGTGCACATTTAGCTCCTATAAATGCACAAACACTTCAAAGTCACTACGGTGGTTATCCGACCCGTCCGGGTCATCTTCAACTTCAGCACCCGTGACAACAAGATGGGTGTTATGAGTGTGGGAACATTGGTCACATCAGGAGGTATTGCCCTTGTCATGACCCCAATTTCCCTCCGTAGGATGTCGTAATGGTACCTAGTCTCTAATACTAGGTAAGCCTATCAATTATGCGGAATACAAAACTGTAACTCAAATCTCAACATATAAAATAAATCAAACCGCGATTCAAATAGTTACAACTCCCAAAACCCAGTAGAAATAAGTTACAAACATCTAAGAATTTATTTTAAGTATCTCTATATATCAGAGTCTAAAGAGAATAAGGAAAACAACACAATAAGGATAGATGGGGACTCCGAGGTATGCGGACGCTGGTAGATATGCCTGAAGTCTCTGCGTACGACTAGTTCATTGATACCTGGTCTGATAGGAAGTACCTAGATTTACACAAAAAGATATGCAGAAGCGTAGTATGAGTACACCATAGCGGTACCTAGTAAGTGCCAAGCCTAACCTCGCTAGAGTAGTGACGAGGTCAGGTCAGGCCCTATTGGAATAATAAAAGATAAGGTGTAAGGTTTAACAATATAATAAAGATAATGACAATGGAGATGAATCTAGTAAGTGGTATGTCACAATTTAACTACACAGGATAAGGGCAAATAACACCTCGCGGAAGGAAAACAGAAATTTACAACTTTAAGGAAAACACCAAAATAACAAAAGAAAAATGCAGCCATAAAGAAATATCAACAAGGGCACTCCCGAGGTACCGTCTCGTAGTCCCAAATTATAAATAAATTCACAATATGTCATTTCCTTATATCACCACGGGATCCTTCACATTTAATTTTTAAAGAAAATATTTTTTCCGAAATAGCATCCTGCGTTTTAGCCACTGTCACACCACTTTTCTACCCCCCAAAAAAGATATATATGTTGTGAAGTGTGGGTTAAAGTGTTTTTCCAAATAAAGTGACAAGCTTGAGTAGGGATTATTTTATTTACAGAGTCGCCACTTGAAATTATTTTTTCGGTGTCCCAAGTCACCTTTTATTTGAATCCCTAGTCAAAGGAAGGTTTGACTCTTTTATTATTGGTCTGCGAAAACAAAGTCCTGATAAGGAATTTTGTTGACCGGGGAGAAGGTGTAAGGCATTCCTCGAGTCCTGTGGTTCTAGAACGATCGCTTTTATTGACTTATACTTGGCTTGAATTAATTTTGGACAAGCTGTGTTTTATATGATTTTCAAGTTTTTCCTATGTCCGCTTTTATTGCGTGATTGTTAGAATTACTAAAGAATGATTTGGAGGATATTACGTTGTTGTAACCATACTACGCAAGCGAATGCGTGATCGAATAAAAAAATTGATTAACTTATCATAATTGCGCATCGCAAGCGAATCCGAAATCATGACAATCAATTATTTGTAGTACTTTTGAGAAATTACTACATTTGAGAAAAATTAATTTTTGAAAATTATTAAAAGTCAACTAGCGGGTTACGCAAGTGAATCATTGATTTTAGCAAAGAATTAACTAAAACTAATGGTTATGGTATGAGGTTATTGAGCTAATTTATTGAATATTAAACTTCACGCTACGCAAGCAATTCCGTGAAGTTAAAAACATGCCTACTAATTGCCTAGCATTTAAATTAATTCATTTGTTAAAACTATTTATTTAATAAAGAAGCCTAGTGTTTAAAAGATTGATTCCAAACTTGTTTACTACTTTAAACTTGACAAATTCAAATTTTTCAGTAGCCTCGTTATTAAAACAAATGGCCAGCAAATTTAAAACCAAAGGTGGTAGTGGCCTAAAATATTCTTAAAATTACTGTAAACCCAACTAGGACATGTAGCTAAAAGTAATGCATTAATGAACATGGACTTCTAGATATATAACTGAGAAAAAACATACGCATCAAGCTCAACCAAACAGAAGTTCAAAATAGCAATGACACATTTAAGAATTTTTTTCACTGGTTCTCTCCTCTCTCCCGCACACTCATCACATACTATTCCCCAACTTCATTTCAACTTAACCAAGAAGAGAAGTATTACTATTAGTTATTTTTAGCAATAAGAGAAAAATTAAAATGACAAACACCACAAATACATAAAACCAAGGCAAAAGGAAACTAAACTCTACATAATAATTCTAAAAGATGTTTCTTTTCCTTAACTAGATACACTTAACATAATGTTATTTGAGCTACGCATGTAAAGAAAAATGGAAGATCAACCAAATATTACATATGTACATGCTGAAATATGACTATATGAATAACATGCTAAACATTCATTTATTCTAGTAAAGCACATTAAGCGTATCCATAGAGCTGAAAAAGAGCCATATCCTCATCCATTGAATATAAAAATCTGCATTGCAAAGTTTAAGAAAATACCTGGATTGCGGAAAATAAATACAGCAGTGAAGAAATAGAGCTCAGCAGAAAACAAAAACAGCAGCAAACACAGCAGAAAACAACAGCAGTTTCGTGTTTAAACAACCCGAAAACCTTAGAAGAAACCCAGAACCAACTCTAAAGAAGACTTATACTTTTCTAAAAGTTTGCACTCTAAAATTGACTCACAAAGCTCACCATTTCAGCTTACTAAAGGGTGCTTTAGTTGCTGATTTTTTACTCTCAAAGCTGTATTTTTAGGGTGTAAAAACTGTCCAACCAATGTGTGATCCAGTGTGCTCAAGTGAGGAAATAGCAGCCCCCTTAAATAGGCAAATAAAGTCACTTTTTGGGACAGATTTTGGTTCTCCAAAAATCTGTCCAAAAGACTGACTTTGTGTGCTAAACACTATTCAAAATATGTCCAAAAAGTGAAAGGACAGCCTGAAAATCTGCTGTGTCTGAAGCAAGGAGAAAACAAATATCATTTCAGCGACCCTACTAGTAAAGGTAGGCTACTATTACCCTATTTTGTGATAAAATAGCCTAAACTTCAGATTTTAACCATCAACAACAAACTACTTGCTTAACACAAATCAAACTTGAACAACTATGAACTGACAAAGCATAAACAAGACTAAAAACGTAATTGAACTAAGTATTCAAACCAATTGATTGGAATGAATTTGATTTTTGCAAACTAATTACTAAACAAACAACTAAATTCACAAACTAAATGCTCAAACTAGAACAAGCATCGTTAACAATCAGACAACGAATAACAACAACTAAACAATCGACAAACTAAGTGAACAATTTAGCTAATACACTAAAGATCATGTTTAAATCAATAACAATCTAACAAACCACTAAACTAAATAGAGATAACTAATTAAATAAAACTAACTTGAAACTCTAATTAACAATAAACAACCAAAATAGAAAAATCAAAAATCAGAAACTAATCTACTAATATAAAAAATCAGAAATTAATTAAAGATATGATGATAATACCTAACGAGTATGCTTGAAACTGGGCGAGCCACGAGAAAACTCCAGGGATGCCAAGAGGCGGTTGTCCGACTCCGAAACACATGTTTCTTTTGGGTAGATGCTAAGAACGAAATGAGTTTTAGCATCTCGCCAGAAGAAGAAAGTGTCTTTGAGTCGAACAATAGCTAAAATAGGGGCTCGAGGCATTTTGGTGGTGGTGAGACAGTGTGAGCGGCGACGGGCAGTGGGCAGCGGGCTGGCGGCTACTAGGATTTTGGGGGTGAAATGGGTAGGAAAAGATAGGTCTCGTAGAGCTCTATCCATTCATGTATGTGTTGTAGGGTGGTGTTGGCCGGAGCTTCAAGAATGTGAGCCAAAAGGTGGCGGCTAAAGTTTCCTAGATCTATATTTCAAGGAGTTTAAGGGTTTTTTTTTGAAGGAATTGGTTTGGAGATATGGGAAGAGGAGGTTGTGGAGATTACATGGTGTTAATTTGGAGGTTTTTGGAGGTGGTACTCCGCCGGTGAGTGATTTCTGGCGGCGGCGGCAGAGAGAAGAGAGAGAAGAGAGAGAGAGAGAGAGAAGAGAGAAAGAGTTATGGGGGAAATGAGGGAATTTTTCAGATTTTTGAGGCTTTAAATACCTCTTGAGAGATCAAATATGCGCCATTAGATCAAGGGGTGATCAATGGGTGAGATTTGATCTTGGGTCACTTAATAAAACGGCGCAGTTTTGAGGCAAAACTACGTCGTTTCAGACCCTTTCAAGGGCAGCCCCTTATCTTTGACTGTTGGCTACTTTCTCTTTCAAATTTGGCCCAATTTCTTTCTTAGTCCTACTTATTAAACTAAATTTACACAAACAAATAAATTAATTAAGTAACTTATTCAAATGATTAATTAACTAGATTAATTCACCAATTGAATAGTTAGTTAATTCCTAAAATGCACAAATAAAGAAAGAACTATTTTTTTGGTATTTTTATGATAGGAAATATGCAATCAAAGACACAAAAATTGGAAAAAATAATTAAAGTAACAAAACACTAATCACTTTAGAAGGTGTTAAAACAGTACAAAAATTAGGTATTCACAGCTGCCCCTCTTTGCTAGAGAACATGAAGAGTTTTTGTGCAAAGAAAAGTGAATGTCATGGCTAATTTTTGCTCACATATCATTCCAATGAAAGCATTTTAAAAAAAATAATGGTGACCGAACCCTGCTTCCGAGGTTGCCTACATATCCTTGTTTAGAGGAATCAGGTCAGTGTAGTTCTAGGAAAATTTGGTAGCTGGGACTACTAGACACTAGATTTAAGACTGGTGTTGCTGTTGTTGTTGCTGTTACTGTTACTTGCTGCTTACATCAAAAGGAAAAGAGAAGAGAACTACATATGTATGCAAACTAAGAGTTACAAAATTCCTAATCTATGTGTCTTGTGGAGTCAAATCTTGATTCTTGACCCGCTCGCTTATGTTGACCTTAGATTGGATCTTGATGCTCTTTGAGGAAAAAATCATGGCTTATTCTCGATTGCTTGCTTTCCGGATCAGAATTCAAGAAAATGAAACAACAAGCTTTAATTGTCACTTGTGCTATGCGGCAGGGCCTGCAAAGCCATCAAAGACAAACAAAATGAACAAAACTTTTCTACCCCATTTTGGCACTAGGAAACTTTTGTGAGTTAGAGAAAGCTATAAAGTATCTAATTTGGTTGAAATGAAGACAACTGGAGTAGTATAAACTAACTATGTGAGGATATGCAACCACGAGGGGAAGTAACTTATGTTACAAAAGGAAATGAAATTAGAGGATGGTACCCTGTATTACTGAAAGGGAACGTAACCAGGGGTTGGCACCCTGTATTACAAAGAGGGAACATAACCAGGGGTCGGGGACCCTGTATCACCAGGAAGGAGGGTAACCAGGGGTTGGTACCCTGTATTACCGAAAGGAATGTAACTAGGGGTTGGTACCCTATATTACCAAAAGGAGTGTAACCAGGGGTTGGTACCCTGTATTACCGAAAGAAATGTAACCAGGGGTTGGTATTATATTACAGAAAGGAGTGTAACTAGAGGTTGGTACCCTGTATTATAGAAAGGAGTATAACTAGGGGTTGGCACCCTGCATTACTAAAAAGAGTGTAACAGGGGTTGGTACCCTGTATTACTGAAATGGGAGTAACCAAGGGATGACACCCTGTATTACAGAAATGAGTGTAACCAGGGGTTGGTACACTGTATTATAGAAAGAAGTGTAACCAGGGGCTGTCACCCTGTATTACTAAAAGAAGTGTAACCGGGGGTTGGCACCCTGTATTACTGAGAAGGAATGTAACCAGGGGTTGGTACCCTGTATTACCGAAAGGAGTGTAACCAGGGGTTGGCACCCTGTATTACAGAAAGGAGTGTAACTAAGGGTTGGCACCCTGTATTACTGAAAAGAATGTAACTAGGATTGGTACTCTATATTACCGAAAGGAGTATAACCAGGGGTTGGTAACCTGTATTACCGAAAGAAGTGTAACTAGGGGTTGACACCCTGTATTACAGAAATGAGTATAACTAGGGGCTGACACCCTGTATTACTAAAATAAGTGTATCTAGGGGCTGGCACCCTGTATTACTAAAATGAGTATAACCAGGGGCTGGCACCCTGTATTACTGAAAGAAGTGTAACCAGGGGTTGGCACCCTGTATTACTGAGAAGGAATGTAACCAGGGGTTGGTACCCTGTGTTACTAAAAGAAGTGTAACCAGGGGTTGACACCTTGTATTACTAATAAGGAATGTAACCGGGGGTTGGCACCCTGTATTACTGAGAAGGAATGTGACCAGGGGTTGGCACCCTATATTACTAAGGAGGAATGTAACTAGGTGTTGGTATCCTATATTATCGAAAGGAGTGTAACTAGGGGTTGGCACCCTGTATTACTGAAAGGAAGTGTAACCAGGGGTTGGTACCCTATATTACCGAAAGGAGTATAACCAGGGGTTGGTAACCTGTATTACCGAAAGAAATGTAACCAGGGGTTGGTACCCTGTATTACCAAAAAGAGTGTAACCAGGGGTTGGTACCCTGTATTACAGAAAGGAGTGTAACCAGGGGTTGGCATCCTGTATTACTGAAAGGAGTGTAACCAGGGGTTGGTACCCTGTATTACAGAAATGAGTGTAACCAGGGGCTGGCACCCTGTATTACTGAAAGAAGCGTAACTAGGGGTTGGTACCCTGTATTATAGAAATGAGTCTAACCTGGGGATGACACCCTGTATTACTAAAAGAAGTGTAACCAGGGGTTGGCACCCTGTATTACTGAGAAGAAATGTAACCAGGGGTTGGTAACCTGTATTACAGAAAGGAGTGTAACCAGGGGTTGGTACCCTGTATTACAGAAAGGAGTGTAACCAGGGACTGATGCCCTGCATTACTGGAAGATGCTGAATCCCCTGGGCGAAAACGTTTTACCTGGGTTGAGCTACTGTAAAACAACCTGAGCGAAGAGTACTTCTACCCGGATCTATGAGTTGGATCCCCCTAGGCGAAAAGGGTTCTACCTGGGTTAAGATACAATAAACAAACTTGGGCGAAGAGTACTTCCACTTGGAACTATGAGCTGAATCCCCCTAGGCAAAAAAGGTTCTACCTGGGTTAAGCTACATATAATAACCTGAGCAAAGAGTACTTCTACCCAGAAACATGAGCTAGATCCCCCTAGGCGAAAGGGTTCTACCTGAGTTAAGCTATGTAAAACATCCTGAGCGAAGAGTAATTCTACCCGGAAATATGAGCTGGATCCTCCAAGGTGAAAAGGTTCTACCTGAGTTAAGCTGCGTAAAACATCCTGAGCGAAGAATACTTCTACCCGGAACTATGAGTTGGAACCCCCTAGGCGAAAAGGTTCTACCTAGTTTAAGCTACGAAAATGGGAGGTATGAGCAGTAGTGATGCATGCTGCAAATAAAGGAAAGTGGAGATTTTGAGGAAACTTACCTTTGGTGACATTCATCCTTTGAGAATCGCCATTATGCAGTGCTTTGATCCTGCTTCAAACAAAGAAAAATTTGTGAGTTTTTAAAGTGGTGGTCGGTTTGTGGCCTTGATACCCTGAGTAGTTTGAATTCACTGCTCCGCTATCAAAGAACGAATTTTGTCAGTGTGGTACCGAGGTGCCCAGATATTCTGTATCGCTTTCTGGAGGCATTATCTTCCTGACATTTCCCCTGGCTGTTTCGTACCCGGATGTCCATGGTACCGCTAATACTTGTCCCAAAGGCAGGGCAATTTTCCTTTAAAATCAAACTTAGTTGTCTTGCACCCATAACCAATTTGTGTCTGTTGTGCTTATCAACGTTTCCCATTAAGCAAGTCTTGCTTAGGCGACCTTTTCAGTTTCTTTGAGACACATTGTCCGCCTTATCAAAAGAAATCACAGATGGATTCCTGCCTTCGTTAATGCCGTATATGCTACAAATTGTGCTCGGTATTAGGGGGAAACTGTAGCTAGTTTTGCAGCCATTTTGCTTTGATTTTGATGCAAGATTAGACTGAAAGTGAATCAAAGAAAAATTATGGAAAAGAATAGAAGAGCAATTGGAAGTGAAAAATGAATTGTGTCTAAAAAGGTGTCCCTTTCTGGGAGAGAAATAAGGAGACTTATCTGGAGATATGTGCCGACTTAAATGAGTCATGAAATGCATTTTGGACTGGACGCCTGATCCGTCTAAGTTGTTTAATTCTCAAAATATGTCGCAAATGTTCATCTTGAAACTGTCTTGGTTGTGCTCATGCCGGAGCATCGAAGATCCCCATTCGGCTAGTAGTGCCCTTTGTGGGTTTTTGATAACTTACCTCTCTCATTTCTCTAATCACTGTCGCCTTGTGGTGCCCATCTGGTTTTCACCAATAAGACTCTCTCATTTCTCTGCTCACTGTCGCCTTACAGTGCCCATACGGGTTTTCACCGATAAGACTCTCTCATTTCTTCTTATCTTTTTTTCTCTAAGATACGACATCCAGAAGGTTGCCCAATGCCCCTGGCATGGGAACTTCAAGTATTCTCAAAGATCGATCAGAAGTTCTTAACAGGAAAAGGCAAAAAGAACCTTGGACTGAATTACAACTTTTGGAACCGTTTCTATAGAAAAAATCGTAAAATAAAACAAACTCCTGCCCTAGTTTTGGAGTATGGGGAATATGGATTTTTTTTTAGTGTGATGGGACCGAACCCAGGGTAAGGCTGCCTATGTATCCTTTCGGAATTAGGTCGGACGTAGTTCACTGACTTAGAAAATTTGTTGTTTGACTTTTTTTTTGTTGTAAGTACACAGGTTCCAAAAAGTGGAAAACAAGGAAGACAAATACAGCTTAAAAGCGGTAATAAAAGGGTGACACTTATTAGGAAAGCGAGCAATGATAGCGTTCGTCGTCTCGATCTAAGAAAATCATGCGTGAAAGTTCCACAGTGGGTATATATCAGATATAATATCTTTTGACTGCATCTGCATTAATAGTCATGTCTGGTACCCGTCCTTCTTCATCTACCAAGTGCAAGGTCCCTTTTGGTAACACTTTCTTGATGATGTAGGGTCTTTTCCAGTTTGGGGCGAACTTTCCTTTAGTTTCTACTTGGTGTGGAAGAACGCATTTCGGAACGATTTGGCTTACCTCGAAGTGCCTTAGACGCACTTTCTTGTTGTAAGCACGTGCCATTCTTTGCTGGTATAACTTGCCAAAGCACACTGCTACTAGCCGGTTTTTCATCAATCAGCATTAGTTGTTCTAATCGGGTCTTTACCCATTCTGTATCTTCAATCTCCGACTCCATAATGATCCGAAGAGAGGGAATTTCGACTTCAGCCGGTATTACAGCTTCCATTCCATATATCAACAAATAAGGAGTTGCACCAACAAATGTGTGAGCAGTCATGCAGTATCCCATAAGAGCAAAAGGCAACTTTTCATGCCATTGTCTGGAACCTTGGATCATTTTTCTAAGAATCTTCTTGATGTTCTTGTTCACCACTTTAACGGCTTCATTGGCTTTTGGCAGGTAAAGGGTAGAATGGCGATGCATAATTTTAAAATGCTCGCATACCTCCTTCATCAAATGACTATTGAGGTTGGCTGCATTGTCAGTGATAATGGTCTTTGGGATACCAAATCGGCAGATGATGTTGGAATGAACAAAGTCTACCACTGCTTTCTTGGTGACTGCTTTGAAAGTGACGGCCTCCACCCACTTAGTGAAGTAATCAATTTCAACCAAAATGAATCTATGCCCATTTGAAGCCTTTGGCTTGATTGGCCCAATAACATCCATTCCCCAAGCAACGAAAGGCCAAGGAGAGGACATGTCATGCAACTCCGAAGCTGGCGAGTGAATCAGGTCACCGTGAATCTGGCATTGGTGACACTTGCGAACAAAACTGAAGCAATCTCGCTCCATTGTAAGCCAATAATACCCTGCCTACAGAATCTTTTTTGCCAAAACATATCCATTCATGTGAGGTCCGCATACCCCCGAATGCACTTCACTCATGATCCGCTCATCTTCTGTGGCATCTACGCATCTCAACAAGTTCAAATCTGGGGTCCTTTTGTACAAAATTTCCCCATTCAGGAAGAAACCGATGGCGAGCCGCCTTATGGTTCTTTTTTGATCTCCCTTGGCATGCTATGGGTATTCTCTTATTTTCAGGAATCGTTTTATGTCATGATACCATGGTTCACCATCTGGTTCTATCTCAATTGTATTGCAGTAACCGTGTTGATTCCGAACTTGGATTTCTAGTGGATCGATATGGGTGTTTCCCGGATAAGGGAGCATCGAGGCTAAAGTAGTCAAAGCATAGGCTAGCTTGTTGTGAAACCTAGGAATGTACCTGAACTCGATGGATTTGAATCTTTTGCTCAAATCTTGTACACCTTGTCTGTATGGAATAAGCTTGATGTCTCGAGTCTCCCATTTGCCTTGGGCTTGCCGGATAAGCAAGTCAGAATCTCCCATAACCATTAGTTCATGCACATCCAGATCAATGGCCATTTTCAAACCCATGATACATGCTTCGTATTCTGCCGTATTATTGGTACAGAAGAACCGAAATCGAGCCGTTGCAGGGTAATACTGTCCAATAGGTGAGATGAGGATTGCCCCGATCCCAACTCCTTTGATATTGACAGCTCCATCAAAGTACATTTTCCATACAGGGTTGTTATCTGGAACTACTTCCTCTATTGAGTTGACCTCTTTTTTTGGGAAGTATGTGGTAAGTGGCATGTACTCATCATTAACTGGATTCTCTGCCAAATGATCGGCCAAAGCTTGTGCTTTCATCGCGGTATGAGTGACATAGACGATGTTGAACTCTGTGAGCAGGATTTGCCATTTTGCGAGCCTGCCAGTGGGCATTGGCTTTTGGAAGATATACTTCAGAGGATCCATTCTGGATATGAGGTAAGTAGTATAGGCCAAAAGATAATGTCTCAACTTCTGAGCGACCCAAGTCAAGGCACAACATGTCCTTTCTAAAAGGGTGTACTTAACCTCATAATTGGTGAACTTCTTGCTCAAATAATATATTGCTTGTTCCTTTTTGCATGTTGCATCATGTTGCCCCAGAACGCATCCAAAGGAATTATCCATCACCGATAGATATAAAAACAAAGGCCTACCAGGTTCAGGTGGGAACAGTACAGTGGGTTTCGACAAATAATCTTTGATCCTGTCAAAAGCATTTTGGCAATCGTCCATCTACTTGATAGCAGCATCGCTTTTTAGCAACTTAAAAATGGGCTCGCACGTGGTTGTGAGCTGAGCAATGAACCTACTGATGTAGTTCAACCTCCCGAGAAAACTCATGACTTCCTTTTTGTTCTTCGGGGGTGGCAGATCTCGAATGGACTTTATCTTAGATGGATCCAATTCGATGCCTTTCCGACTGACTATAAAACCGAGGAGTTTCCCAGATGGAACCCCAAATGCACACTTGGCTGGATTAAGCTTAAGGTCATACCTTCGAAGCCGTTCAAAGAACTTTTTCAAATCGCGCACGTGATCAACCCGTGTGTTTGATTTTATGATGACATCATCGACATATACTTCAAGATCTTTGTGCATCATGTCGTGGAAAATGGTAGTCATGGCTCTCATGTAAGTTGCCCCTGCATTCTTCAAACCGAATGGCATGACCTTGTAACAATAAGTACCCTATGGAGTGGTGAAAATGGTCTTTTCTGCGTCATCCTCATCCATTAGAATCTGGTGGTACCCAGCATAACAATCCACAAACAAATGTATCTCATGCTTTGTGCAATTATCTACAAAAATGTGGATATTTGGGAAAGGAAAATTATTCTTCGGACTTGCTTTGTTCAGGTCTCTGTAGTCAACACAGACTCTAGTGTTTCCATCTTTATTTGGCACAAGCACAACATTTTCCACCCAGGTGGTATATCGTACGGCTCTGACAACATTGGCGCTCAATTGCTTTATTATTTTCTCTTTGATTTTATCACTCATCTCTGTTTTAAATTTTCGTTGCTTCTGTTGGACTGGTGGAAAATCAGGATATGTGAGAAGCTTATGAACCACTAAATAGGCGCTTAAACCCGGCATATCATCATAAGACCAAGCAAACACATCTCTATACTCAAATAAATGTTGAATCAAGGCATCTCTGGTTTTTTGTTCAGTGTGAATGCTTATCTTTGTTTCTCTGACTTCTTCATGACCTCCGATATTAATTGGCTCAGTTTCATTGAGGTTGGGCCTAGGCTTGTTTTCAAATTATTCTAACTCTCTTTTTATTCCCTCAAAAACCTTATCTTCATCATATTCGACCTCTTGATGCATTATTTCAAAATTAGACAGCCTTTTGAGATCTGGGCGTGAATTCTGCATGCATGTCATGTTATTAAAACTGGCATTAACAAAACTGAAATGGAAATAAAATGGCAGGAATTAGGAAAAGGAAAAGATACAAAATTTAATACGAAACTGAACTTCATTTCATTGAATTTGAAAGGATAGAAGGGTTAACATCAAAATAAAACAATCATACTAAGATGTTTGGATTATAACCCTGAAAGTAACCCAAAGTACAAAAGAAAGAAGCTGCAAAAGTCAACTACCAAGACTCCTTCCTTGTAGGGAGAGGAGTTGCTTCCCAGTTATTGAGCATGATGTCTGGGCCAATTAGTTGCATAGCGGCACGACTAGTGCGTTCACCAGCCTGGATTATATTTACTTCAAAAAACATCTGCCTGAGGCCATGGCAAATTTCATCAATGTTTGCATGCGCCGAGGAATTTTGACCCTCTTTGAATCGTGGCTTGACAAAAGTGTAGAAAATGTGAGGGATAGGTTACTGCAAGACCCACCCATGTTTTTTGTGATGCTTGGCTTTGTCTTCGTCTGCTTGTGTTGGCCTGAAGCCTAAACCAAAAGTACCCTTGTTACTGACCGGAGAAATGGGTTCTGAAATTCCTTGCATTGATGTCCCCAAGCCTTTTCCTGGCTCATAACCTTGTCTCATTATAAGTGCAGCCACCATTACAGATGTGGCGGAGAGACGAGGATGCAGAATGGGCTTTCCTTCCTCAACATGGTCCACAACAACCACTTCGAAAGCCTGATAGACAATAGACTCACATCCTTCCTTGGCCTCAATACATGGGATTAACGGGTCTTTATAAATGGATGACTTGTCTTCTCTGTGAACAATAATTTATTGCCTGTCGTGCTCGTTTTTGAGCATCTGATGCAAGGTGGATGGCACAGCTTGGGCCCTATGGATCCATGGTCTTCCAAGAAGAAAGTTATAATAAGTTTCCATGTCCACTACTTGGAAGACAATTTCAAAATCAACAGGCCCAATCGCCATGGTGAGGTTGATCTCCCCGATTGTATCTCTCGCTGAGCCATCAAAAGCCCGGATGCGAACATTGCTGGGTCGGATTCTGTCTGTGTTGATCTTCATGCTTTGCAAGGTAGAGAGAGGGCATACATCTACACTCGAGCCTCCATCAACCATGACTCACTTTACATAATGCCCCTCACATTTGACAACTAGGTGTAAAGCCCTATTTTGCCCGGCTCCCTCCTCGGGAAGTTCATCATCAGCAAAGAAGATTCTGTTCACCTCAAAAAATCTGTTGGTCATCTTCTCTAACTGGTTCACGGTGGTCTTCTCTAAGACATATGCCTCGTTCAAGATTTTGATTAGTATATGGGCATGTTCTTCTGAGTGTATGAGCAAAGATAACAGAGAGATTTGGGTAGGAGTCTTTCTCAACTGGTCAATGATTGAGTAATCCTGACCTTTCATCTTTTTCAAAATATCCTCCGCCTCTTCTTCCGTGACCGGTTTCTTTATTGATATTTGTCCTTCTCTGATTTGCTTGGCCTTCCTCAACTCTTCTGGAGAGTAACACCTCCCTGATCGAGTCAAACCTCCAGTTTCCCCCACTTCTTCTATGATTTCCTTGCCTTTGTAGGTTACTACAGTTTTGTTGTAGTTCCAAGGGATGGTTTTCGTATTTGTTACACGGGGTTGTATGGCAGGCTTGATTATGATCGACTCTATTATACCCTTCGTACCGCCCTGATTCTGCTTTGTTATGGGGTGACCTCCAAGGACATACAACTTTGGGCCTGGAACATTGGAGCGAACTTCCAACCTCGAGATTTTTGGAACAAATAAAGTTTCCTTCCCTGAGGTCTGGGCGCCTTTCACAATCAATGGTACATCTCGACTTGGACTTACTTACAGTCCTGTTCCTTCTTGAATCGTTCCCACTGTATTTTTTGCTCGGCCAACCGGCTTGTATTCTTGATCTCGGCCGATCATTCCCACAAAATGAGCATCGTTGTGTGCTGGCAGCGGGGTTATTTGTAACTTTAGGAGGGTCTTCGCCATTTGTTACCACAATCAACTTTTTCGTGATGATTCTTTCTATGGCTCTTTTCAGAGTCCAACAGTCATCAGTCCTATGCCCTAGGGCACCTGTATGATATTCACATCTAGCATTTGCTTGAAATCCATATTAATCGGGATGCATATGGTGGGGAACAATAGGTCCAATCACGCCCATCTGATTTAGCTTCTGGAATAGACTAGAGTATGATTCAGCCAATTGAGTAAATTTTTCCACCGGCCTCTACTCTCGACCATAATCTTGCCTGGGACGAGCATTGTAGGTTGCCCGAAAATTTTGCTGCTGAGGTCAGGGGATCCTTGGAGCTGGTGCACATACCTGTTGATTGGGAGGCCGAGCATATGATTGAGCATTAAACACTGTATATTATGGTGGGCCTACAGAGTATTGAGTAATTGGCGGGGGATAATAATGTTGAGGGTAGCTGGATTGCCTCCGCTGAACTTGCGCATAAGGGTGCGATGCCCCTCTTTGAACTTCCCTAAATCCCGAAGTCATCATGGACCCTTCATCTCTCTTCTTTCTATTTGCCAAATTTCCCGACCCATTTTGGATAGCTTGGGTGGTGGCTTTGAGATCAGCTTGACTTACAATTCTGCCAGTCTTGAGGCCATTTTCGACAATCTCTCCTATTTTGATCGCTTCCGCAAAAGGTCTACCCATCGCGGACATCATGTTCTGAATGTAATCAGGCTCCTGAGCCTCCAAAAAACATTGATTAACTCGTGGTTATCCATGGGTGGCTTAACTTTGGCCGCTTGCTCCCTCCACTTGATTGCATACTCCCTAAAGCTTTCAATTGGCTTTTCTTCATATTGGACATGGAATTACGATCCGGCACAATATCAATGTTGTATTAAAATTGTTTGACGATGGCCTGGGCCATGTCGTCCCAGACATGCCAGTGAGAGATATCTTGGTCAATGCACCATTTGGAAGCTACCCCTACAAGACTTTCCCAAAATAAGCCACCAGCAATTCTTCTTTTCCACCTGCACCCCTCAGCTGGTTGTAGTACCTTTTCAAATAGGCGATAGGGTCGCCGTGTCCATCATACTTCTCAAATTTTGGGGTCTTGAACCCTAGTGGCTAATGGATGTGAGGGAACATGCATAAATCACTGAACGAAACACTTTTGTGACCACCTAGTCCCTGTATGTTCTTTATGTTCTGTTCAAGACTTTTCATTTTCCTTGCCATCTCATCCGGCTCAACCGTCTTGGCAAGTTTTTCATTTTCCACTGGTGACTCGTATTGAGGAGTCTGATTATATGGAGCCGAGACCCCGAAAGCTATATTTGGAGAGTAATATTGGCCATCATAAATATGAGATGGTGGCTCATTGATTGGCCTCGCCACAGGAGATAGAGGCGGGATTGTGTATACCGGTGCGCCAGACACGACTAGAGGAGTGTTCGTGACCGGTGCGACTGAAGGTCGCACAATAGAGGTACCAGGAGCAGCGTGGAGGTTGTAGTTTAGCACATACCCTAGTGGTAGAATGTGGTCACTCGCTGCATGGAGCGGTGGTTGAGTAGCAAGGGTTACGGTGGAAGTTCCCTCTGAGGGACCCCGAGGTGGAGGCTAACCAGACACCCAATCTTGATATACATCAGACAATTGTTGTCTCAATTTTCTTATTTCCTCCGACTCTTGTTCAACTGACTGACCCTGGGGGTTGTCACTGACTAGATCGATCTCATCATCGTTGGCCATTACTATTGTTCCTTTAGATCTGGTGAAGTAATGGTGTGTTTCCAGTTTCACCACAAACCAATCACCTTAAACTTACTATATAAGAGACAGCAAACGTGTTAGGGTTAAGCATTTTATAGATTTGAATCACACGTAATGTGCCATACTCCTATCATTGTCACTATTTCTAACATGCTTTTGGAGGCTTCATGTTTCATTCCGGCTTATGAGGTTGCTTCTTATTGACGCTCTTATCTTCTTCACTCATGCCTCATTTTGATCCCTCATCTTAGAATCATTGAAAAATATTTTGATCTAACCTTTTGTGGGTTGCCTACGTATCATGTCGCCGCATGAATCAGATCATTACTTAGTTCAGGAAGAAATAATAACGATTTTGAATTTTTTTTTATTATTATTATTCAAATTGACTCTAAAGACATAAGTATGACTGAAAATGCAACAAATATAAAATTAAAAATGCGACAAATGAAAAATGAAACTAAACACTAATTGACTGCACTGAAACTTTAATCTTCAATGGCATTATTGCTTAAACTGATATCATCAATGGTCTGCATCCCTTGGCCTCCACTCTCCTCCTAAAATCTCGTACAAATTCTAAAACACTACCGGCAACTGTGGAACGAGGGCATGTGCCTGTTGAGCAACATTTTCATTGTTTAGATGACGATGATCGTCATGAATATATGCTGCTTTCTCTGCCAATTGAAGTACTTGCTCTCTGTCTTGCCCCATATTCACGTGACAATTCTGCAACCATATCTAGATAGTGTTGAGGGCGTGCCCCATCTGAGTCTCGCGTCCCTCATATTATTCAATATGACGGTTTAGCACAACTCTCTCAATCATCCACTGACGTCGCTCTGCCTCAAACTCTGCATGTTGATGACCTGTCTTATGCCTTTTTTATTTCTTCCAATTGTGCATGAAACTGACCCTTTGAGCGTATCCAATGGGCCCTTTCTCTTTCAAACCGCTCTCTCTGCTGATCAAACTCCAATTGTTGTTGGTGCCCATCCTCTTCAATGATACTCAAGTCTTCTTTCAGCATTTTTATTTGCCTCAACTCTTTTGACTAAACCAATAGTGCTTGCCAATTCTTCTTCTAAGCGGGCCGCCTCATTTTTAGCATGCTTTAGATCTTTATCCATGACCCGTAAGGCAGATTGATAATCTTTCTCAATATTTAGATGAATCTGAGCGACTCCGGCTTGCAGTTAGGCTTGTTGTTTGGATATGGTCATCCGGGAACGCTCCCATTCCTCTTTTAGCCTTTCTATAGCTCTTTGATCATTTCTCTTCCTGTTGGACCCTTCAGGCCTATCTCTAAGCGACGAAGGGTCATGAAACCAGGTAATATATTCAGGGATCACCTCTCCATGATCTCGGTCTTCTACCATATCATTCAACTCTGAGACTTTACTTGCATACCAAATTTTCATAATTTCTTCTTCGTCATGAGGTTGATCTTTACCAAAATCATAACAGAACTTGCTCATATCTCGTGTTGGTGGCACCTCCTGTAGTCGTGCAAATTGACGCATTAGCCGAATTGGAGCATAGGCCTGAACACCATCCAATACTATGAGTACCAAATATGAATGGTATGTAAACTCACAAATAACCTCTTTAGAGGAGAACCAATCGTAGTTCCAGGTAATCCGTTTGGCAGACAGAGTAAGAAGTAGTCCTTTCCAGGTGCCAATCTCCTCTGGTAAATCACATTCGTAAATTCTTTTATGGTGATCATAAGTATGATTAGGCCATAGCTCACTAAAATCAGTGAACGTGGGATGACGATAGAATTTCTCCAAAAACCATATCTCTAACAAAATGTTGCAACCATCAAAGTTTCGCGCGCCCATTTTACATCTAGTTAAAGCACGAAAAATGCAAGAAAGAATCATAGGGACCAAAGTATAATCATCCCCTTCTGAGGTCAGAGCCTCAACTACACCTACTAAGCGGATGTCAATGCGTCCCTCCCTTTCCGGGAAAACTACACGCCCCAAAAAAGTAACCATAAATGCAAACCTTCTATGTACCTTCCATGTTTCTTTATCTTCCTTTGATTTAAATTTTCCCACATTCCTTTCGAAATTGCATTCTAGGCCATACAACTGAAATAAAAGCCCAACTTAACCGACTTGCCTCCTAAAAATGTCACGACCCAAATTCCCATCACAGGCATCGTGATGGCACCTAGTCTTTAAGACTAGGTAAGCCGATTTCCATTACATTTCGAATCCATTTTTACCCCCCCCTTTTTTTTTGAAACTTTATTTAAATAAGCAACCAAAACTAACAGCGAAACGAATAAGAACATACGACCCCCCAAGACTGGTAGTACTGAGTCATGAACTCTAACGGAATATATAAAATAATCTCAAGGATCGAATACTCAATACTGTTTGAATAATAAATAACAGTACAATAAAATGGAAAGACTCCAAGGAACTGCGACGACCAAGCAGGTCTACCTTGAATCCTTGCGATCCTATTCTAACTCTGTCCGAGTCCGATATTTCCAACACCTGGCTCTGAACAAAAATGTGCAGAAGTGTAGTATGAGTACACCACGGTCGGTACCCAGTAAGTATCAAGACTAACCTCAGTGGAGTAGAGACGAGGTACAGTCAAGACACTCACTAATCTAATAACCTGTGCAATATGATATACAAAATAATAGAAAATAAATAGCGGTGATAGCATCACAAATCAACTAATGATTTAAACAACAAGGCAACAGGAATACCGTAAATATTACTCAAACGAGTAATAAACACAAATACAACCAACTAATCAAGTCCTTTCAATATACATCTTTATCTATAAGTTTTGTTTTTCAATAAAATTTTCTAGAATATAATCCTTTTTAATAAATATATTTCAAATATACTTCCTTCAAATAAATATCCTTCCATTATAATTCTTTCAAATAAATATCTTTCGAATATAATTCTTTCAAGTAAATATCTTTCAAATATAATTCTTTCAAATAAATATCTTTCTAATATAATTCTTTCAAGTATATATCCTTCCAATATAATTCTTTAAGTAAATATCTTTCAAATATACTTCTTTCAAGTAAATATCTTTCCAATATAATTCTTTAAGTAAATATATTTCAAATATACTTCTTTCAAATAAATATCTTT
The DNA here is from genome assembly GCF_000715075.1 of Nicotiana tabacum. Classification (NCBI taxonomy): domain Eukaryota; kingdom Viridiplantae; phylum Streptophyta; class Magnoliopsida; order Solanales; family Solanaceae; genus Nicotiana; species Nicotiana tabacum. The sequence goes on along the minus strand of NC_134088.1, from coordinate 125,900,616 downwards.
CCAATATAATTCTTTCAAGTAAATATAATTCTTTAAGTAAATATCTTTCAAATATACTTCTTTCAAGTAAATATCTTTCCAATATAATTCTTTCAAATAAAAGTCACCTTGTGACACCTCATTTAACTTTCCTAGCGTGAGAAATATATTCAACATATCACATCAAATGGCACGGCAATACCTTCGTGCACTTGTTTCATTCTCACCCAATACATATATGTAGATCAAATCAATTAGCACGGTAACACCCTTCGTGCATTTATATCTTTTTCACCGTGCATATATATAACAGTACCAACTAGGTGGGAGAAATGCCCAAAAAAAATAAAAGAAATAACGTGGAGGCACACATGTCACGACCCCAAATTCCCTCCATAGGATGTCGTGATGGCACCTAGTCTCTAAGACTAGGTAAGCCTATCAATGCGGAATAATAATAAATATCTGAAATAAATAAACTACAATTCAAATAATTTTAACTCCCAAAACCCGGTAAAAATAAGTCACAAGCTTCTAAGAATTTATTCTCAATGTCTCTATATGTCAAGGTCTAAATAAAATATAAGGAAGCAATATAAAATGATAGAAGGGGACTCCGGAGTCTGCGGACGCTGGCAGATATACCTCGAAGTCTCCGTGCGCAAGTAACTCACTGACTTCTAGGCTGGTAAAATGTACCTGGATCTGCACAAAAAGATGTGCAGAAGCGTAGTATGAGTACACCACAGCGGTACCCAGTAAGTGCCAAGCCTAACCTCGGTAGAGTAGTGACAAGATCAGGTGAGGCCCTACTGGAATATAATAATGGCATGGTAAAATGTTTATCAATGTAGTAAAATAAAATGACATTGAAAATGAATCAAATAGTATGTCACATTTAATGACACCAAATAATTGCAAATAATATCTCGTGGAAATCAAAACAGAATTTCCTTCAACTTTATGAAAATCACAATAATAATCAAAGGCAACTACGGCCATAAATCAATATCAACAAGGGCACTCCCGAGGTACCGCCTCGTAGTCCCAAATCATAAATAAATTCACAATATCTCATTTTCTTATATCACCGCGGGAGCCTTCACAATTTATTTAAAGAAAATATTTTTCCCGAAATAGCATCCCTCGTTTTAGCCACCCTTATCACACCGCATGACTTCTAGTAGTTCCCCTACTAGCCACGCGTATCAAGCCGCCCTTATCTCACCGCATGCGTTTCAACACCCAGACCTTATACCACCGCATGCGTATCAATATCACAATATATCACAATTTGCACCTCAAGTGCTCAAATAATTTAACTTGCCAAAATAATTCAACAACAATATTTTTCCACAATAAAGAGCTCACGGCTCATGCCAAAATAAATCATCAATAATAGTTTGCCACAATAAAGAGCTCACGGCTCATGCCAAAATAAATCATCAATAATAGTTTGCCACAATAAAGAGCCCACGGCTCATGCCAAAATAAATCATCAATAATAGTTTTCCACAATAAAGAGCTCACAGCTCATGTCAAAATAATTCATCAATAATATTCTTCCACAATAAAGAGCTCACGGCTCCCTCACAATGAGTATAAAAATATTCAGGAGTAAATAATTTAGGAAAATAATATTTCAAAATCTTTACTACGTTGCTTCAATATCAAGTTTAAAAATGTCAAATACTTCATATTAATAATATTTAATTTAAAGAAAATCAACCTTCAAATAATGCACAGAATAAAAGAAACCAAGTTTCAACTAAACAGGTAAAACAATTAGTAAGAAAAGATCAAACAAATTTGAAGTATATATCTCACATCAATAATGAAGAATATAACAAGATAAAATAATTTAATAAATGCGCAACAGTAATCTACACAATTTAAAAACATAATCTTTCGCAATTTAACCCGTGTACACACTCATCACCTCGTGCACATGACTTTCAACACCTTTCAATAATCACATCAATACCAATCCTAGGAGAAATTTCTCCCACACAAGGTTAGACAAGTCACTTACCTCGACTTGCTCCAATTTAACCAAGTATTATGCTTTTTCCTCGAATTTCCGACTCCGATCGACTCGTATCTAGTCATAATTAATTCGATACAGTCAACAAAAATTATAGTAATCACTTTCATAAGAAAATATTACATTTTCATTAAAATCCGAAATTAGCTCAAAATTTGCTCGTGGGGCCCACATCTCGGAATCCGGCGAAACTTACAAAATCCGATAACCCATTCAATTACGAGTCCACCCATACCAATTTTACCAAAATCCGATAGCAACTCGACCTCCAAATCTTAAATTTTCGTTTTTGGAAGATTTTGCAAAAATCTTGATTTCTTCTATTTAAATCTGAAATAAATGATGAATATGACCATGGATTTATGAAATATAATCACATTTGGATATAGGACACTTACCCAAGTTGAAGTCTTGAAGAAATCCTCAAAATCGCCCAAGAACCGTTCTCCAAAACTCCAAAACGAAATGAAGGAAATGACCATTTTTGGTCCTTAAGTTTCTGCCCCAAAAACACTATTCCGGTCGCTAAAAGTCCAATCCCGTCGCTAAAAGTGTCACATCTGGTCGCTAAAGGTGCACACCAGGACTATTTACACCAACAGTTTTATTTCACTAAAAAAAGCTCTAACTCCATCATACGAACTCGGAATTCGACGATTCTTGTTCCTATGAGTCACAAATAAAACTACGAACCCATTCTTTCAATCAAAACTCAATTCGGAGCTCATTTGCTCAATGTGATACCAATTTCGCTCGTTAAACAATTAACTCATATTTCGCGCTTAAAACTCAATCGCGACTTGATGAAATTAGACCAAACTTTCCGGATCACTCCTATAATTCATTATCAAAATGTCGAAAGTCTCGACATTGAATTTCGATCTCTAGAACTAAAAATGGACTTTTGGATCATTACATGCTTATGTTGAAAACATCAAACTCTTCCTCGATAGCCTGTAGTGTATCAATCATAACTTCTTGTACTCAACTCCAACTGCCAAACGGTTTAAAGTTCTACAAACTAGATACAAAGTACTACAACTTTCATGTTTTGCTCATCGCCCAACTCCTTATAGATTGCGAGATATAAGCTCCCAAAGTCAGCCCTGTGCAGCAGAAATTTCTGGCGATGCACACTGCTGTAGCAAAAATCTGCAGTAGCAGCTTCAGTCAATCGATCATAACATTTTGTATAAATGTCTGAATGATAAATGGTTTATCATTATGGAAACTAGAATCAAAGGGCTACAACTTTCATGTTTTTAAAATGTTCAGATTCCTTATAGATTTCGAGATATAAGCTTCCAAAGTCAGCTCTGCGATTGCACTGGTTGCTGTCCAAAAACAGCTTCTGCAGCAGAAAAATTCCCGCAGTTCCTTTTTGTCCGAAATTCATTCCGTTAACCTTCCGAAATCCACCCGAGGCCCTCGGTACCTTAACCAAATATACCAACGTATCCCAAAATACAATATGAACTTAGTTGAGGCTTCAAACCATGCCAAACAAAGCCGAAATTACGAATCGCGCATCGAATCGAATTATGAGTTTTCAAATCTTCCAACTTCTATATTTTGCGCCGAAACATATCAAATCAATTCCGATTGACCTCAAATTTTGCACACAAGTCATAAATGACATAATGGATTTATAAAAAATTTCAGAATCGGATTTCGACCCCGATATCAAAAAGTCAACCCCTCGGTCAAACTTCCCAAAAATTCAACTTTCGGCATTTCAAGCCTAATTCTACTACGGACTTCCAAATAAAATTCTGATCACGCTCCTAAGTCCAAAATCACCATACGGAGCTGTTGGAATCATCAAAATTCTATTCCGGGGTCGTTTGCACATAATTTGACATCCGGTCACTATTTGAACTTAAACTTTTAATTTTTCATCAAAATTCCATATCTCTGGCTAGGGACCTCGGAATTTGATTCCGGGCATACATCTAAGTCCCAAATCATGATACAGACCTACCAAAATTGTCAAAACACTGATCCGAGTCTGTTTGCTCAAAATATTGACCAAAGTCAACTCAGTTGAGTTTTAAAGCTCTAATTCACATTTTAATCCATTTTTCACCTGAAAACTTTTCCGAAATTTTTTTTACGGACTGCACACTCAAGTCGAGTAATGGTAAATAGTACTTAGATCACATAATTAATCATTAAATTTAAAGATGACATTTTGGGTCATCACATTCTCCACCTCTAAAACAAACGTTCGTCCTCGAACGGAGTTAGAAAAAGTACCTGAGCTGGTGAATAAGTGTGGATAACAGCTGCATAAATCATTCTCGACCTCCCAAGTCGCCTCCTCGACCGGATGACCCCTCCACTGAACCTTTACAGAAGCAATGTTCTTTGACCTCAGCTTTCGAACCTGCCTATCTAATATAGCCACTGGTTCCTCAACATAAGATAGATCCTTGTCCAACTGAACCGAACTGAAGTCTAACACATGAGACGGATCGCCGTGATATTTCCGAAGCATAGAAACATGGAATACCGGATGACCGGCAAGGAGACTAGGTGGTAGTGCAAGTTTGTAAGCCACCTCTCCAACTCTCTCAAGAATCTCAAAAGGCCCAATATACCTAGGGCTCAAATTGCCCTTCTTTCCGAACCTCATCACACCCTTCATAGGCGAAACCCGGAGCAATACCCGCTAACCAACCATGAATGCAACATCACGAACCTTCCGATCCGCATAACTCTTCTGTCTAGATTGGGCTGTACGAAGTCGATCCTGATTCAACTTAACCTTTTCCAAGGCATCCTGAACCAAGTCTGTACCCAAAAGTCTAGCCTCACCTGGTTCGAACCAACCCACTGTAGACCGGCACCGCCTACCATACAAGGCCTCATACGGAGCCATCTGGATGCTTGACTGGTAACTATTGTTGTAAGCAAACTCCGCAAGAGGTAAGAACTGATCCCAAGCACCTATCACACATGTACGAAGCATATCCTCTAGTATTTGAATAGTGCGTTCGGACTGCCCGTCTGTCTGAGGGTGAAATGTTGTACTCAACTCCACACGAGTACCTAACCCTCTATGTAAAGCCCTCCAAAACCGTGAGGTAAACTGTGTACCCCGGTCAGAGATGATGGATATCGGTACACCGTGAAGTCTGACAATCTCGCGAATATATACCTGAGCCAGCTGCTCTGAAGAGTAAGTAGTAATCACAGGAATAAAACGAGCTGACTTAGTCAATCTATCCACAATCACCCAAACTGCATTGAACTTCCTCCGAGTCCGTAGGAGCCCAACAACGAAATCCGTAGTGATCTGCTCCCATTTCCATTCTGGAATTTCCAACTTCTGAAGCAATCCACCCGGTCGTTGATGCTCATATTTCACCTGCTGACAATATAGGCACCAAGCTACATATTTCATTATGTCTTTCTTCATCCGCCTCCACCAATAGTGTTGTCTCAAGTCTTGCTACATCTTCGTAGCACCCGAATGTATGGAGTACCGCAAACTGTGAGCCTCCCGGAGAATCAATTCACGAAAACCATTTATATTTAGCACACATAGCCTGCCCTACATCCGTAATACATCTTCATCTCCAATAGTGACTTCCTTGGTATTGCTGTGTTGAACTGTGTCCTTAAGGACAAGTAGATGGGGGTCATCATACTGACATTCCCTGATACGATCATAAAGAGAAGACTGAGAAACCACACAAGCCAAAACTCGACTCGGCTCGAAAACATCCAAACTGACAAACTGGTTGGCCAAGGCCTGAACATCCAAGGCCAAAGGCCTCTCTGCTACCGGTAAATATGCTAAGTTGCCTAAACTCTCTACCTTACGATTCAAGGCATCGGCCACCACATTGGCCTTCCCAGGATGATAGAGAATGGTGATATCACAATCCTTAAGCAACTCCAACCACCTCTGCTGCAAAAAATTAAGATCATTATGTTTAAATAAATGTTATAGACTTCGGTGATCGGTGTAGACCTCACAATGGACACCGTACAAATAATGCCGCCAAATTTTTAAGGCATGAACAATAATTGCTAACTCCACGTCATGTACATGATAATTCTTCTCATGCACTTTTAACTGTCTGGACGCGTAGGCAATCACCCTACCGTCTTGCATCAACATCGCGCCGAGACCAATACGCAACGCGTCACAATACACAGTATAAGACCTTGAATATGTAACTAATACCAACGCTTGTGTCGGAGTCAAAGTGATCTTGAGCTTCTGAAAGCTTAACTCACACTCGTCTGACCCTGTAAATGAGGCACCCTCTTGGATCAATTTGGTCTTAATAGTTGTTCATAATCAATTACAGAATCGTCATTTAACCTCATGTTAACAAAAATCTCGTTGCAAACCTTCACAATACTGATAACTAGATGCGAGGCATGAAGACTTCATAATTATTTACTTGAATTAACGAGTCACATTTAACGCCACCTAGGCGGGCACCTATCTCGTAGGTTAAAAATTAATAATTACAACACGAATTTGACAACTATGCCCAAAGAATTTCATATAAGAATTTTCAAATAAGCCTAATATGCCTGACTCCCTATTAGTACTATAGTACAAATTTAATTTCACAAGGGAGAACTTAAACACAAGAATTTTCCTCACAAGGATCTCGTCCTTATATAACTTCCACCGCAGCTCGTAGCCCGGTTTAAACATATCAATTTACATAAAAATGTGAGGATCTCGTCCTCAGTTCTGAATCACAAGTAATATGCACATCGTGCCAATTGAAAATTTCCATTTTCTCCTTTTAAATAATTTCGGTTACACCAAATCACAACACATAATGAACCCCACACCGGTAGGGCATATAATTCACAATTTGCAATTAATTATTCAGAATTTACATAAAAATTTACCGAAATGAGTAACAGAAAGCCACATTTAGCCTCGCAGCTCTTATTAGTGACCAACACGAAATGATAGGCGTAGTTATCTCCATAAAATCTCCCAACAGGGGTAAACACATAAGTAGATTATAGAATTATGAAGCTCACTCATAAGTGGAGCACAATAGGAAGACTCGTTTCGATATTGAGAACCGAATCAACTTAAGGAAATTATTCCTTTATATTAAATCGAGGTCGTACCTGTAACGACACCATCTGATGTAGCGACCTCCGCCATACCGTAAAACAAATATATCAACGGCTGGGTCTCCACCTCTAGGACGCCTTTTACTCATATGACCTTCACCCCTAACTGGTCGTGTGGGTGGTGTAGTAACTGCAATGGGGCACGTAGCCTGAGTGCTTTGATGAAATAAGTCTCTCCCAAGTTTTTGGCAATTTTTCTCATGATGTGCCTAGTATCACCGTATTCATAACAACTCCTTTGCGGGTTAGGCTGCTTATATTGAGTCTGTGCCAGATAACTGGAATAACCATTGTAGGAACTCATGTCGGTGGTGCATTAAAAGAACTTACTGGAGCACCCCGAGTAATCCGATGTACAGACTGGGCTGGACGACTGCCTGGGTCAAGTGGGCGGTGTTGCATTGGCTGGTCTGCCCTCTTCATAGGCTTACCACGAACACTGGTTGAGAATTATCTCTCCCAAGGCAAATTTCTTCTTTTGTTATGCTGACTCAACACTGTTGAGCTGATCCATTTCTTAACATACTCTTTGATTCTTCTTTGGGGTAACCCTTACCCCTATTTATACACAACGATCATAAAAGTAGAGCTCCATACAGACAAATCTTGGCACGAACCACATAGACCAGAATCTCGTCAACAACTATACTTACTCTGAAGCACTCCAAAATCTGCAACAGTGACGTCCACACTGAGTAGACCTTCTACAAATTTAGAGTTGTTTCTATAAATCCTTTGCTATTGAAGTATAGGATTATTAAGGAGGCGGACATACCGCAAGTCCCAACCTTATCCTCTACAAAATCTCAGGTCTTAAACATGTGTAAATTTTAGGGAACCTTTCAGTACCACATATATACATTTCAGGCCAAAACTGATATAATACATGACCCCGCAATCCACCCATTGGTAGTGGACTCCCCCTACTCAGCGCGAAGTCATAGGTCACAACGTCCGATAATCCACAATAATAATCTTCACAGCTTGTATAAATCAACCAGACGCCAATGTCCGTTGCACCCCGCACATGATTCACTAGGTGATCTCTCAATATGCCTACATCTTCAGTCGGAACCACACGTTAAGGAAATGTTTGAGCATCTCTGGCTCCCTCGTAGTCCATCTGCGGCATCACAAACCGTCGACACATAACTGATATTGAGTGCGCAATGTCATACACGAGTGGATACAAAGGAATATGAGATATATGTTTCACGCTAAATCAATGCTGCACGATAAGGAATCAAGGAAGTGAATATTTTCCTAACAGTTCCATAGCCTCCCGAAGATAAGTACAGACGTCTCCGTACCGATCCGCAAGACTCTACTAAATCTGCTTGTGACTCATAACACCTATGAACCTAGTGCTCTGATACCAACTTGTCACGACCCCAAATTCCCTCCATAGGATGTCGTGATGGCACCTAGTCTCTGAGACTAGGTAAGCCTATCAATGCGAAATAATAATAAATATCTGAAATAAATAAACTACAATTCAAACAATTTTAACTCCCAAAACCCGGTAAAAATAAGTCACAAGCTTCTAAGAATTTATTCTCAATGTCTCTATATGTCAAGGTCTAAATAAAATATAAGGAAGCAACATAAAATGATAGAAGGGGACTCCGGAGTCTGCGGACGCTGGCAGATATACCTCGAAGTCTCCGTGCGCAAGTAACTCACTGACGTCTAGGCTGGTAAAATATACCTGGATCTGCACAAAAAGATGTGCAGAAGTGTAGTATGAGTACACCACGGCGGTACCCAGTAAGTTCCAAGCCTAACCTCGGTAGAGTAGTGACGAGATCAGGTGAGGCCTTACTGGAATATAATAATGGCATGGTAAAATGTTTATCAATGTAGTAAAATAAAATGACATTAAAAATGAATCAAATAGTATGTCACATTTAATGACACCAAATAATTGCAAATAATATCTCGTGGAAATCAAAACAGAATTTCCTTCAACTTTATGAAAATCACAATAATAATCAAAGGCAACTACGGCCACAAATCAATATCAACAAGGGCACTCCCGAGGTACCGACTCGTAGTCCCAGATCATAAATAAATTCACAATATCTCATTTTCTTATATCACCGCGGGAGCCTTCGCAATTTATTTAAAGAAAATATTTTTTCCGAAATAGCATCCCGTGTTTTAGCCGCCCTTATCACACCAAATGACTTCTAGTAGTTCCCCTACTAGCCACGTGTATCAAGCCGCCCTTATCTCACCGCATGCGTTTCAACACCCAGACCTTATACCACCGCATGCGTATCAATATCACAATATATCACAATTTGCACCTCAAGTGCTCAAATAATTTAACTTGCCAAAATAATTCAACAACAATATTTTTTCACAATAAAGAGCTCACGGCTCATGCCAAAATAAATCATCAATAATAGTTTTCCACAATAAAGAGCTCACGGCTCATGCCAAAATAAATCATCAATAATAGTTTGCCACAATAAAGAGCTCACGGCTCATGCCAAAATAAATCATCAATAATAGTTTTCCACAATAAAGAGCTCACAGCTCATGTCAAAATAATTCATCAATAATATTCTTCCACAATAAAGAGCTCACGGCTCCCTCACAATGAGTATAAAAATATTCAGGAGTAAATAATTTAGGAAAATAATAATTCAAAATCTTTACTACGTTGCTTCAATATCAAGTTTAAAAATGTCAAATACTTCATATTAATAATATTTAATTTAAAGAAAATCAACCTTCAAATAATGCACATAATAAAAGAAATCAAGTTTCAACTAAACAGGTAAAATAATTAGTAAGAAAAGATCAAACAAATTTGAAGTATATATCTCACATCAATAATGAAGAATATAACAAGATAAAATAATTTAATAAATGCGCAACAGTGATCTACACAATTTAAAAATATAATCTTTCGCAATTTAACCCGTGTACACACTCGTTACCTCGTGCACACGACTTTCAACACCTTTCAATAATCACATCAATACCAATCCTAGGAGAAATTTCCCCCATACAAGGTTAGACAAGTTACTTACCTCGACTTGCTCCAATTTAACCAAGTATTATGCTTTTTCCTCGAATTTCCGACTCCGATCGACTCGTATCTAGTCATAATTAATTCGATACAGTCAACAAAAATTATAGTAATCACTTTCATAAGAAAATATTACATTTTCATTAAAATCCGAAATTAGCTCAAAATTTGCTCGTGGGGCTCACATCTCGGAATCCGGCGAAACTTACAAAATCCGACAACCCATTCAATTACGAGTCCACCCATACCAATTTTACCAAAATCCGATAGCAACTCGACCTCCAAATCTTAAATTTTCGTTTTTGGAAGATTTTGCAAAAATCTTGATTTCTTCTATTTAAATCCGAAATAAATGATGAATATGACCATGGATTTATGAAATATAATCACATTTGGATATAGGACACTTACCCAAGTTGAAGTCTTGAAGAAATCCTCAAAATCGCCCAAGAACCGTTCTCCAAAACTCCAAAACGAAATGAAGGAAATGACCATTTTTGGTCCTTAAGTTTCTGCCCCAAACACACTATTCCGGTCGCTAAAAGTCCAATCCCGTCGCTAAAAGTGTCACATCTGGTCGCTAAAGGTGCATACCAGGACTATTTACACCAACAGTTTTATTTCACTAAAAAAGCTCTAACTCCATCATACGAACTCGGAATTCGACGATTCTTGTTCCTATGAGTCACAAATAAAACTACGAACCCATTCTTTCAATCAAAACTCAATTCGGAGCTCATTTGCTCAATGTGATACCAATTTCGCTCGTTAAACAATTAACTCATATTTCGCGCTTAAAACTCAATCGCGACTTGATGAAATTAGACCAAACTTTTCAGATCACTCCTATAATTCATTATCAAAATGTCGAAAGTCTCGACATCGAATTTCGATCTCTAGAACTAAAAATGGACTTTTGGATCATTACATGCTTATGTTGAAAACATCAAACTCTTCCTCGACAGCCTGTAGTGTATCAATCATAACTTCTTGTACTCAACTCCAACTGCCAAACGGTTTAAAGTTCTGCAAACTAGATACAAAGTACTACAACTTACATGTTTTGCTCATCGCCCAACTCTTTATAGATTGCGAGATATAAGCTCCCAAAGTCAGCCCTGTGCAGCAGAAATTTCTGGCGATGCACACTGCTGTAGCAAAAATCTGCAATAGCAGCTTCAGTCAATCGATCATAACATTTTGTATAAATGTCTGAATAATAAATGGTTTATCATTCTGGAAACTAGAATCAAAGGGCTACAACTTTCATGTTTTGAAAATGTTCAGATTCCTTATAGATTTCGAGATATAAGCTTCCAAAATAAGCTCTGCGATTGCACCGGTTGCTGTCCAAAAACAGCTTCTGCAGCAGAAAAATTCCAGCAACTCCTTTTTGTCCGAAATTCATTCCGTTAACCTTCCGAAATCCACCCGAGGCCCTCGGTACCTTAACCAAATATACCAACATGTCCCAAAATACAATATGAACTTAGTTGAGGCTTCAAACCATGCCAAACAACGCCGAAATTACGAATCGCGCATCGAATCGAATTATGAGTTTTCAAATCTTCCAACTTCTATATTTTGCGCCGAAACATAACAAATCAATTTCGATTGATCTCAAATTTTGCACACAAGTCATAAATGACATAATGGATTTATAAAAAATTTCAGAATCGGATTTCGACCCTGATATCAAAAAGTCAACCCCTCGGTCAAACTTCCCAAAAATTCAACTTTCGGCATTTCAAGCCTAATTTTACTACGGACTTCCAAATAGAATTCCGATCACTCTTGTAAGTCCAAAATCACCATACGGAGCTGTTGGAATCATCAAAATTCTATTCCGGGGTCGTTTGCACATAATTTGACATCCGGTCACTATTTGAACTTAAACTTTTAATTTTTCATCAAAATTCCATATCTCTGGCTAGGGACCTCAGAATTTGATTTCGGGCGTACACCTATGTCCCAAATCACGATACAGACCTACCAAAATTGTCAAAACACTAATCCGAGTCTGTTTGCTCAAAATGTTGACCAAAGTCAACTCAGTTGAGTTTTAAAGCTCTAATTCATATTTTAATCCATTTTTCATCTGAAAACTTTCCGAAAAATTTTACGGTCTGTGCACGCAAGTCGATGAATGATAAATAGTGCTTAGATCACATAATTAATTATTAAATTTAAAGATGACATTTTGGGTCATCACAACACAGGAAGCAACAACGACTACAAGTCACATAGAAAACATAGGTGTACAATAACATCTGAAGATAAAGGCATGAATGTATACATAACAAAACGATATCACATTATAATGTATGTCTCTCGTCCTCGCCTGCACCGAAACACCCTTCATGCCATGAATATATTATAATATAAAAATAATTGTACGGCATCACCCTTCGTGCTTTTACTCTCGTCCTCACCTGATAATATAAATGAAATAGCATGGCATCACCCTTCGTGCTTTACACTCTCAATGGCACGGCATCACCCTTCGTGCTTTACACTCTCAAATGGCACGGCATCACCCTTCGTGCTTTACACTCTCCATTACATGATAATATAATTCAAATGGCATGGCATCACCCTTCGTGCTTTTACTCTCAAATGGCACGGCATCACCCTTCGTGCTTTACACTCTTCCTTACCAAGCACATGTATATCATTAACAATCAAGGTAGGAAGCATAAATAACATCAAGGAGAGTGTTTAAACCACGACACAATACAACAATTCATATCACAATTTGCCACTGACCAAAACCAAATTCCAAATATGTAGCAGAATCAATAAATTCTTCAACAAATAGCCCAAGGCTCCATACAATGTATATAAAACCTCAAAACAATCAACAGAGGTAAAAAAAATACTTAGTGTAGGGAAAAACCTTTATCAATCCAAATTCTTGATAATTATATTAACTCCTCAATTTAAACTTTTTTAATAAATATTTGCAGATAAGGATTCCATCATGAATTTAATTCCAAGAAAAATATCAAATCAACAAACACATGTAAATCACATAAAATCCAAATGACAATAACACCAAGTTATTATATAAAATACAAACTTGACAAATAAGGAATGAGGCATGATAATTCAAGGATTTACTAATGCCAACAATTATCTAATTTAATACATAAGAATGCCTAAAACTTTAAACCAATAAAATTTGCACATATAATCCTTAGTACGTACTCGTCACCTCGCGTACACGTCTTTCAAATCACACAATTTCAACATAAGACTCAATGCCTAAGGGTAATTCCCCCACTCGAGGTTAGGCAAGATACTTACCTTATTGAAGTTATGCTGATATTCCAAAATTGCCTTCTTGTTTGAATTGACTTCCGGACAGCTCAAATCTATCCAAATTAATTGTATAACTTCATTAAAATTCATCGAAAATAATTCTGGATAATAAAACACCAACTTAAAATTTTATTCTAAAAAATCAGTGCGGGGCCCGCCCCTCGGAACCCGACAAAAGTTTTACGAAATCCGAACACCTATTCCGATACGAGTTCAACCATACCAAAATTATCAAATTCCGATGGCGTATCGCCCTTCAAATCTTAAATTAAAGTCTAGAGGATATCTACCATTTTTAACCCAATTCACTAATTTAGTGATAAAAACAACACTAGATTCATGTAATTTAACCAAAATCAAGTTAGGAATTCTTAACCCAATGTTTTCCTTGAAAAACTCTCGAAAAATCGCCTCACCCGAGCTTTCTTGGTCCAAAAATGGAAGAATGAGATGAATGTGGACTTTATTCTACTGCCGAGGGATTTGTTCTTCGTGTTCACGACCCTTCCCTCGCGTTCGCGATGAACAAATTCTCCAACAACCATTTTCAAACTCTTCTCAGATAGTCTCTAGTATAATGGTCATAACGTTTCGTACAAAACTCCGAATGACAAATGGTTTAACTTTATGTAAACTAGACTCAAAGGGCTATAACTTTCATTTGTTTCTCATTTCCTCATCCCTTATAGATTGTGAAATATAAGCTTCCAAAGTCAGCCCTATGCAACAAAGATTTCCAAACTCTTCCCAGACAGCTTGTAGTGTAATCCACCATACGATTTGGTACACAACTCCAAATGACAAATAATTTATTTTTCTGAAAACTAGACACAAAGGGCTACAACTTTCAGTTTTGGATCATCTCCAAATTCCTTATAGATTGCGAGATATGAGCCTCCAAAGTCAGACTATTGCAACAGAGATTTCCTTCTTCGCGAACGCGAGAACCTCTTCGCGAGAACAAAGTCCCAACAGCAAAATCCTTCTTCGCGAATGCGAGAGGCTCCTCATGAACGCGAAGAACAACACCAAAACCAGCAACCAGCAGCATCAAAACACCCAAACTTGGTCCGGAACCACCCCTAATCAAACCCGAGTCCCCCGGGACCCCGTCCAATCGTACCAACCAGTCCCAATACATAACACAAACCTGCTCGAGGCCTCAAATCACATCAAACAATATCAAATCCACGAATCATACCCCAATTCAAGCCTAATGAACTTTAAAATTTTAAATTCTATATCTTGTGCCGAAACACATCAAATCAATCTGAAATGACTTCAAATTTTGCACACAAGTCATAATTGACATAACGAAGCTATTCCAATTTCCAGAATCGGAATCCGGCCCCGATATCAGAAAGTCAACCCCCGGTCAAACTTTTCAAAAATTCATCTTTCGCCATTTCAAGCCAAATTCCTCTACAGACCTCCAAATAATTTTTCGAACACGCTCCTAAGTCCATAATCACCATACGGAGCTATTGACATCATCAAAATTCCATTCCGGAGTCGTCTTCACATAGTTCCGACTACGGTAAAAATTCTAAGACTTAAGCTTCCGTTTTGGGGACCAAGTGTCCCAAATCAGTCCAAATTATCCGATAACTAAATTCAACCATGCACGCAAGTCAATGCACATAATAAGAAGCTGCTCAAGGCCTTATGCCGCCAGACGAGGCTTAAATTCTTAAAATGACAAGTCGGGTCGTTACATTTCTCCACCTCTTAAATAAACGTTCGTCCTCGAACGTGCTAATAATTATTTTGAGGTTACCGAATTGATGATTTTTACTTTTATACATATACTCATGGTTGGTCCCACGTTACTGCATTGGAGGTAAGTCCGGAAACACCATTTCATTTGAGATTATTTCTTTTATCCATATTTGAGAACCTTAAGACCAATTTCTTACACTCCAAACATTTTAGAAAGTCTGATTTTTCATTAACGCACGGTATTAGTCTCAACTGGCTGTAGCAACTTGTGCCTACACACACATCAACTTTCTTGATAGTGTTGAAGTACTTCAAAATTTTTCTGGGGTGTTACATTCTTCCCCGCTTAGGATCATTCGTCCTCAAACACATAACATAATTTATCTCTTCTTTCACACATATCAATCTCCCAATTTTTTTTTCTAACTCCCAAATTTTTAAAAACTTTCGGCAGAGTCTCCCCTGTAAATGGGCCTATCCACCTGCCAGAGTAATACCAAAATAACTCCGAACAACACATCCACAAGGTATATATCAATAACATTGATCTCAACATTACAAGCATTGCATTATCATTATGATATCAGGACATGAAGTACATTATATGTATGCTCATCACCACATCTCAGGTCTTAAAAGCTATTCATAATTAATTCCAGCATCATCAATTAATCTCATATTAACCAGTACCTCGTTTCAAATTTTTCACAACACTGGAAACATAATGTGAGGTATGAAGACCTCATAACTATTTTCTCTATTTAACGAGTCACATTTAACGCCACCTGGGCACTCATCTTATAGGTTAAAACTCAATGTTTACAACGCAAAAATGGCTGAATATGCACAGAAAATATACAAGAATTATCAGATAAGCCTAACAGGCATGACTCCCTATTAATATTATTGTACAAATTACATTTCACAAAGGGAGAATTTTAAACTCATAAATATTTCACCACAAGGACCTCGTCCTTATATAACTTTCACTGCGACTTGTAGCCCGGTTTAAATATTTCACATCATATATAAAATGCGAGGATCTCGTCCTCAACTCCGAATTACAAGTATTTTGCACATTGTGCCAACTTAAATTTCAATTTTCTTTCTTTCTTCATTTCAATATATTTCATAAACAGTTTTCCCAACACATAATGAACCCTCATACCGGTAGGGTGTATAATTCATAAAAATTGGAATCCATTATTCTGAAACACATTAAACCCACTCTAATGAATAATAAAAATTACTTTTGGACTTATAGCCCTCAATAGTGTACAAAAATAAATGACAGATACGGGCTCACACCTTCAAATCTCCCAACAGGGATAAACATATAAGTGGGTCACAAATTTACGAAGCTCACCCATAAGTGGAGCATAATAGGAGGACTCACCTCAATATACATAACAGAATCAAATTAAGGAAAATATCCTTTTATAACAGAATCAGGATCGTACCTGTAACGACACCATCTGGTGTATTGGCCTCAGCCAAATCATAGCGATTATATCAATGGGTCGGGTCTCCACCTCTTAGGCATCCACTACCCGCCCGTCCTCCACCTCTAGCTGACTGTGCACGTGGAGTATCAACTGGAATAACCACTGTAAAAACCTCGTGCCGATGGTGTATTAAAAGGAACTTACTGTAGCACCCCGAATATTTTGAAATTGTTGTTGTGACCTGCTGGTACTGAAATGTAGAATTATTAAGGACGCAGGAATACCACAAGCCCCAACATCATCCCATACAAATCTCACCCCTTAATCATATACAAGTTTTGGAGAACCTTTCATTACCACGTAAATACATCTCATGCCAAAACTGTTATATCACATGACCCCGCAATCTGATCGTTGATAGTGGACTCCCCTCACTTGGCGCGAAGCCATAGGACACATGCCGATGATCCACCATACTAACCTTCACCGATCATAAGACACCTCAAGCCATTTATTTGGTGCATGTCACCCTCGTGACAGTTAAACTCGCTTTCTCCAGTGCCTTGGCTGCCAGTATGTACCCTTCGCCAAATAGAAATCCCATACGAACTACATAGTCTCTAATACCACCAACTATCTTCATATCTACATCCACCCCGTGACCCTACCACGATTGTGACTATTAGGCAATTAATTAAACCTTCTTAATATCATACTTATCAATCATATGTCAGAACTTGCTGCACCCCAATGTGCACAACTGAATAATCTCTCAATACTTCTGCATCCTCGATCTGAATGACACGTTGTAACAATGGTTGAGCAATCATGGCTCCCTTATAACCCCTCTGTAGTATCACAAACCATTGGAGCATAGTTTATACCGAGTGCACGATTTCATACACGAGTAGATGCAAAAGGACATAAGATATATGATTTAAGATGAATAAATGCCGCACGATAAGGAATGAAAGAAGTGAAAACTTTTCCTACTAGCTCTGTAGCCTCTCGAAGATAAGTACGGACGTCTCCATACTGATCCGCAAGACTCTACTAAACTCATTCGTGAATCATAGAACCTATGAACCTAGAGCTCTGATACCAACTTGTCACGACCCAAAATCCCACCAGAGGCGTCGTGATGGCACCTAGTCTCTAAGACTAGGTAAGCCGATTTTTATTACATTTCGAAGCCCCCTTTTTTCTGAAACTTTATTTAAATAAGAAACCAAAACTAACAGCGAAACGAATAAGGACATACAACCTCCCAAGACTGGTAGTACTGAGTCATGAACTCTAACTGAATACATAAAAATAATCTCAAGGATCGAATACTCAATAGTGTTTGAATAATAAATAACTGTACAATAAAATGGAAAGACTCCAAGGAACTGCGATGACCAAGTAGCTCTACCTTGAATCCTTGCGATCCCACTCTAACTCTGTCCGAGTCCGATATCTCCAACACGTGGCTCTGCACAAAAATGTGCAGAAGTGTAGTATGAGTACACCACGGTCGGTACCCAGTAAGTATCAAGACTAACCTCAGTGGAGTAGAGACGAGGTACAATCAAGACACTCACTAATCTAATAACTTGTGCAATATGATGTACAAAATAATAGAAAATAAATAGCGGTGATAGCATCACAAATTAACTAATGGTTTAAACAGCAAGACAACAAGAATACCGTAAATATTACTCAAATGAATAATAAACACATATACAACTAATTAATCAAGTCCTTTCAATATACATCTTTATCTATAAGTTTTTTTTCAATTAAATTCTCTAGAATATAATCCTTTTCAATAAATATATTTAGAATATACTTCCTTCAAATAAATATCCTTTCATTATAATTCGTTCAAATAAATATCTTTCGAATATAATTCTCTCAAGTAAATATCTTTCAAATATAATTCTTTCAATTAAATATCTTTCTAATATAATTCTTTCAAGTAAATATCCTTCCAATATAATTCTTTAAGTAAATATATTTCAAATATACTTCTTTCAAGTAAATATCTTTCCAATATAATTCTTTAAGTAAATATCTTTCAAATATACTTTTTTCAAGTAAATATCTTTCCAATATAATTCTTTCAAGTAAATATCCTTCCAATATAATTCTTTAAGTAAATATCTTTCAAATAAATATCTTTCCAATATAATTCTTTCAAATAAAAGTCACCTTGTGACACCTCATTTAACTTTCCTAGCGTGAGAAATATATTCAACATATCACATCAAATGGCACGGCAATACCTTCGTACACTTGTCTCATTCTCACCCAATACATATATGCAGATCAAATCAATTAGCACGGTAACACCCTTCATGCATTTATATCTTTCTCACCGTACATACATATAACAGTACCAACTAGGTGGAAGAAATGCCAAAAACAATAAAAGAAATAACGTGGAGGCACACAGGAAGCAAAAACGACTACAAGTCACATAGAAAACATAGGTGCACAATAACATCTCAAGATAAAGGCATGAATATATACACAACAAAACGATATCACATTATAATGTATGTCTCTCGTCCTCGCCTGCACCGAAACACCCTTCATGCCATGAATATATTATAATATAAAAATAATTGCATGGCATCACCCTTCGTGCTTTTACTCTCGTCCTCAACTGATAATATAAATGAAATAGCATGGCATCACCCTTCGTGCTTTACACTCTCAATGGCACGGCATCACCCTTCGTACTTTACACTCTCAAATGGCACGGCATCACCCTTCAGGATTTACACTCTTCCTTACCAAGCACATGTATATCATTAACAAGCAAGGTAGGAAGCATAAATAACATCAAGGAGAGTGTTTAAACCACAACACAATACAACAATTCATATCACAATTTGCCACTGACCAAAACCAAATTCCAAATATGTAGCAGAATCAATAAATTCTTCAACAAATAGCCCAAGGCTCCACACAACGTATATAAAACCTCAAAACAATCAACAGAGGTAAAAAAATACTCAGTATAGGGAAAAACCTTTATCAATCCAAATTCTTGATAATTATATTAACTCCTCAATTTAAACTTATTTAATAAATATTTACAGATAAGGATTCCAATATGAATTTAATTCCAAGAAAAATATCAAATCAACAAACACACGTAATTCACTTAAAATCCAAATGACAATAACACCAAGTTATTATATAAAATACAAACTTGATAAATAAAGAATGAGGCGTGGTAATTCAAGGAATTACTAATGCCAACAATTATTTAATTTAATACATAAGAATGCCTAAAACTTTAAACCAATAAAATTTGCACATATAAGCCTTAGTACGTACTCGTCACCTCGCGTACACGGCTTTCAAATCACACAATTTCCACATAAGACTCAATGCCAAAGGGGTAATTCTCCCACTCGAGGTTAGGCAAGATACTTACCTTATTGAAGTTATGCTGATATTCCAAAATCGCCTTCTTGCTTGAATTGACCTCCGGACAGCTCAAATCTATCCAAATTAATTGTACAACTTCATTAAAATTCATCAGAAATAATTCTGGATAATAAAACACCAACTTAAAATTTTATTCTAAAAAGTCAGCGCGGGGCCCACCCCTCGGAACCTGACAAAATTTTTACGAAATTCGAACACCTATTCCAATACGAGTTTAACCATACCAAAATTATCAAATTTCGATGACGGATCGCCCTTCAAATCTTAAATTAAAATCTAGAGGATTTCTACCATTTTCAACCTAATTCACTAATTTAGTGATAAAAACAACACTAGATTCATGTAATTTAACCAAAATCAAGTTAAGAATTCTAACCCCAATGTTTTCCTTGAAAAACTCTCGAAAAATCGCTTCACCCGAGCTTTCTTGGTCCAAAAATGGAAGAATGAGATGAATTTGGACTTTATTCTGCTGCCCAGGGATTTGTTCTTCGTGTTCGCGACCTTCCCTCGCGTTCGCGATGAACAAATTCTCCAACAACCATTTTCAAACTCTTCTCAGACAGCCTCTAGTATAATGGTCATAACTCTTCGTACAAAACTCCAAATGGCAAATGGTTTAACTTTCTGGAAACTAGACTTAAAGAGCTATAACTTTCATTTGTTTTTATTTCCTCATTCCTTATATATTGCGAGATATAAGCTTCCAAAATCAGTCCTATGCAACAGAGATTTCCAAACTCTTCCCAGACAGCCTATAGTGTATCCACCATACGTTTTGGTATACAACTCCAAATGACAAATGGTTTACTTTTCTGAAAACTAGACACATAGGGCTACAACTTTAATTTTTGGATCATCTCCAAATTCCTTATAGATTACGAGATATGAGCCTCTAAAGTTAGACTATTGCAACAGAGATTTCCTTCTTCGCGAACGCGAGAACCTCCTCGTGAACGCGAAGAACAACACCAGAACCAGCAACCAGCAGCATCAAAACACCCAAACTTGGTCCGGAATCACCCTGAATCAAACCCGAGGCCCCCGGGACCCCGTCCAATCATACCAACCAGTCCCAATACATAATACGAACCTGCTCGAGGCCTCAAATCACATCAAACAACATCAAATCCACAAATCATACCCCAATTCAAGCCTAATGAACTTTGAAATTTCAAATTCTATATCTTGTGCCGAAACACATTAAATCAATCTGGAATGACTTCAAATTTTGCACACAAGTCATAATTGACATAACGAAGCTGTTCCAATTTCCAGAATCGGATTCCGGCCCCGATATCAAAAAGTCAACCCCCGGTCAAACTTTCCAAAAATTCATCTTTCGCCATTTCAAGCTAAATTCCTCTACAGACCCCCAAATAATTTTCCGGACACGCTTCTAAGTCCATAATCACCATATGGAGCTATTGACATCATCAAAATTCTATTCCGGAATCGTCTTCACATAGTCCCGACTACGGTAAAAATTCTAAAACTTAAGCTTCCGTTTTGGGGACCAAGTGTCCCAAATCACTCCAAATCATCCGGTAACTGAATTCAACCACGCACACAAGTCAATACACATAATTAGAAGCTACTCATGGCCTTATGCCTCCAGAAGAGTCTTAAATTCTTAAAACGACAAGTCGGGTCGTTACATTTCTCCTTCATATTGTCCGTAATTTATGTTCAAGAGCTTCAGAAACTTACCCTCATTCACATTTTTTGGTACTATAGGCCTTTGGCGGCGAAGATTGCGGCCCCACCCCTAGAAATGGGCGATTTCCTCCAAGGTCAAAGTCATTTCACACTCGGTAAAACGGAACACATTGTTTTCAAGATCCCAGTGCGGAATCAAAGCTTCGATCACATCCCTCCTGGGCTTGATCGTAATCATGTGAACCAAATGTCCCAAGTATTTCTTTATCTGGTTTCGCTCATATCCCTTAAAGTCTCTCCACCAATCCCACAACAACTGTGGTATCTGATCGACAATCAGAAAATCTGGTATCCCTTCTAATCTGGCCTCTTTTCAGACTTACCTCTTTCTCCATTCACTGTATACCTGTCTACCTAGACACGGGGTTAGTCTTTGATCAAACATATTATTGACACACAAAAATTCCGATTTCTCGGGTTTTGACTCTATAAAAGAATATAAATAAATAAATAAATAAAAGCTAAACTGTGGGACTATAAAAATATTTTTGGATTTAGTATTTTTTTTGTTTTGGATTTTCTAAGGAAAGAATTGTAAAAAGTGAATTAAGGAAAAGGAAAATATTTTTGAATTTTTTTTTTTTTTTTTGAAAATTAGGGCCGGAACCGATGAGGTTTGCCTACATATCTCACATCCGGTGAGAATTAGACCTACGTAGTTCTGTTAAAATCGACTATGTTCTTCTTTTTTTTAATGAAAATTAATCTTTAAAAACCATATGCACTAGACCATATCATTTTTTCTTTGTTCGTTCAACTGATATATGCTAAAGTCGGTCGACATTCAAGCCTCCCAAATAATGCAACAAGTAGCACATAACATGACATAATGGTCTCAACAAGGCCTGTCCTAAAATAGAACTCGACCTCTGTGTCGAGCGCTGCTAAGTCAAATGCACATGATGCAAATAAAGCGTAGCTTACTAAGGATATTCATTTCTTGTGGCTTGTTCTTCTAAGTTTGTAAATCCTAAAGGAGATGGTATCTAGACCTGGCTTACCCGGACGGACAACCCGAGCCGAGGAGCGTCAAGCGTCACCAGTAGTAGAACAACACTGGCTAGCTAACGGCTCTCCCGCCTAAGCATGTGTGACTAAATCCTTCACCAGAAGCTGGTAGGCTAAGTGGCTTTATCTCAAGACAGAAATTTTGTGATGTTTGTTGGCAAACACAACATAACTAACTATAAGAAGACCCAGAGGGGTGCGAGAGAGTATACAATTTATATGTACAGTTCAACAATATCAAAACACTAAAAAGTGGACAAGTAACACATTAGGCCCAAGTAAATCACAATATATGCAAAAATTAATAAAGCCAAATAAAGTCAATATACAAGCTCGAATTCTTGAGAGTTCCTCAGCAGAGTCGCCAGAGCTGTCACACCCCTTTTTTTACCCCTCCCCCCAAAAAGATATATGTGTTGTGAAGTGTGGGTTAAAGAGTTTTTCCAATTAAAGTGACAAGCTTGAGTAGGTATTATTTTATTTACAGAGTCGCCACTTGGAATTGATTTTTCGGTGTCCTAAGTCACCTTTTATTTGAATCCCTAGTCAAAGGAAGGTTTGACTCTTTTATTATTGGTCTACGAAAATAAAGTCCGGATAAGGAATTTTGTTGACCGGGGAGAAGGTGTAAGGCATTCCCCGAGTCTTGTGGTTCTAGCACGGTCACTTTTATTGACTTATACTTGGCTTGAATTAATTTTGGACAAACTGTATTTTATATGATTTTCAAGTTTTCCCTATGTCCGCTTTTATTGCGTGATTGTTAGAATTACTAAAGAATGATTTGGAGAATATTACGTTGTCGTAACCACGCTACACAAGTGAATGCGTGATCGAATAAAAAAAAATTATTAACTTATCATAATTGCGCCTCGCAAGCGAATCCAAAATCATGACAATCAATTATTTGTAGTACTTTTGAGAAATTCCTACATTTGAGAAAAAATAATTTTTGAAAATTATTAAAAGTCAACTATCGCGTTACGCAAGCAAATCAATGATTTTAGCAAAGAATTAACTAAAACTAATGGTTATGGTATGAGGTTATTGAACTAATTTATTGAATGTTAAACTTCACGCTATGCAAGCGATTCTGTGAAGTTAAAAACGCGCCTACTAATTGCCTAGCGTTTAAATTAATTAATTTATTAAAACTATTTATTTAATAAAGAAGCCTAGTGTTTAAAAGACTCAGTCCAAACTTGTTTACTACTTTAAACTTGACAAATTCAAATTTTCCAGTAGCCTCGATATTAAAAAAAATGGCCAGCAAATTTAAACCCAAAGGTGGTAGTG
Source organism: Nicotiana tabacum (assembly GCF_000715075.1). Classification (NCBI taxonomy): domain Eukaryota; kingdom Viridiplantae; phylum Streptophyta; class Magnoliopsida; order Solanales; family Solanaceae; genus Nicotiana; species Nicotiana tabacum. Next base: position 125,876,480 of record NC_134088.1, on the reverse strand, counting down.
GCCTAAAATATTCTTAAAATTAATGTAAACCCAACTAGGACATGTAGCTAAAAATAATGCATTAATGAACATGGATTTCTAGATATATAACTGAGAAAAAACATATGCATCAAGCTCAACCAAATAGAAGTTCAAAATAGCAATGACACATTTAAGAATTTTTTTCACTGGTTCTCTCCTCTCTCCCGCACACTCATCATATACTATTCCCCAACTTCATTTCAACTTAACCAAGAAGAGAAGTATTACTATCAGTTATTTTTAGCACTGAGAGAAAAATTAAAATGACAAACACCACAAATACATAAAACCAAGGCAAAAGGAAACTAAACTCTACATAATAATTCTAAAAGATGTTTCTTTTCCTTAACTAGATACACTTAACATAATATTATTTGAGCTACACATGTAGAGAAAAATGGAAGATCAACCAAATATTACATATGTACATGCTGAAATATGACTATATGAATAACATGCTAAACATTCATTTATTTCAGTAAAGCACATTAAGCGTATCCATAGAGCTGAAAAAGAGCCATATCCTCATCATTGAATATAAAAATCTGCATTGCAAAGTTTAAAAAAATACCTGGATTGCAGAAAATAAATACAGCAGTGAAGAAATAGAGCTTAGCAGAAAAAAAACAGCAGCAAACACAGCAAAAAATAGCAGCAGTTTCATGTTTAAACAACCCGAAAACCTTAGAAGAAACCTAGAACCAACTCTAAAGAAGACTTATACTTTTCTAAAAGTTTGCACTCTAAAATTTACTCACAAAGCTCATCATTTCAGCTTACTAAAGGGTGCTTTTGTTGCTGATTTTTTACTCTCAAAGCTGTATTTTTAGGGTGTAAAGACTGTCCAACAAATGTGAGATCCAGTCTGCTCAAGTGAGGAAATAGCAGCCCCCTTAAATAGGCAAATAAAGTCACTTTTTGGGGCAGATTTTGGTTCCCCAAAAATCTGTCCAAAAGACTGACTTTGTGTGCTAAACACTGTTCAAAATCTGTCCAAAAGGTGAAAGGACAGCCTGAAAATCTGGTGTGTCAGAAACAAGGAGAAAAATAATGTCATTTCAGCCACCCTACTAGTAAAAGGTAGGCTACTAGTATACTATTTTATGATAAAATAACCTAAACTTCAGATTTTAACCATCAACAACAAACTATTTGCTCAACACAAATCAAACTTGAACAACTATGAACTGACAAAGCATAAACGAGACTAAAAACGTAATTGAACTAAGTATTCAAACCAACTTGATTAGAATGAATTCGATTTCTGCAAACTAATTACTAAACAAACAACTAAATTCACAAAATAAATGCTCAAACCAGAACGAGCATCGTTAACAATCAGACAATGACTAACAACAACTAAATAATCGACAAACTAAGTGAACGATTTAGCTAATACACTAAAGATCATGTTTAAATCAATAACAATCTAACAAACCATTAAACTAAATAGAGATAACTAATTATATAAACCTAACTTGAAACTCTAATTAACAAGAAACAACTAAAATAGAAAAATAAAAAATCAGAAACTAATCTACTAATATAAAAAATCAGAAATTAATTAAAGAGATGACGATTATACCTAACGAGTATGCTTGAAACTGGGCGAGCTACGAGAAAACTCCAGGGATGCCAAGAGGCGGTTGTCCGACTCCAAAACGCATGTTTCTTTTGGGTAGATGCTAAGAACGAAATGCGTTTCAGTATCTCGCCAAAAGAAGCAAGTGTCTTTGAGTCGAACAATAGCTAAAATAGGGGCTTGGGGCATTTTTGTGGTGGTGAGGCAGTGTGAGCGGCGGCGGGCAGTGGGCAGCAGGCAGGCGACGACGGGGATTTTAGGGGTGAAATGGGTAGAAAAAGATAGGTCTCGTGGAGCTCTATCCATTCATGTATGTGTTGTAGGGTGGTGTTGGCTGGAGCTTCAAGAATTTGAGCCAAAAAGTGGCGGCTAAAGTATCCTAGATCTAAAATTCAAGAAGTTTGATGGGGTTTTGAAGGAATTGTTTTGGAGATATGGGAATAGGAGGTTGTGGAGATTACGTGGTGTTAATTTGGAGGTTTTTGGAGGTGGTCCTCCGTCGGTGGGGGATTTCTGGCGGCGGCGGAGATAAGAGAGAGAGAGAAGAGAGAGAAGAGAGAAAGAGTTATGGGGAGAAATGAGGGAATTTTTCAGATTTTTGAGGCTTTAAATACCTCTTGAGAGATCAAATATGGATCATTAGATCACGGGGTGATCAATGGGTGAGATTTGATATTGGGTCACTTAATAAAACCATGTAGTTTTGAGGCAAAAATACGTCGTTTCAGACCCTTTCAAGGGCAGCCCCTTATCTTGCACTTTTGGCCACTTTCTCTTTCAAATTTGGCCCAATTTCTTTCTTAATCCTACTTATTAAACTAAATTTATACAAATAAATAAATTAATTAAGTAACTTATTCAAATGATCAATTAACTAGATTAATTTACCAATTGAATAGTTAGTTAATTACTAAAATGCAAAAATAAAGAAAGAATTATTTTTTGGTATTTTCATGATAGAAAATATGCAATCAAAGACACAAAAATTGGGAAAAATAATTAAAGTAACAAAACACTAATGACTTTAGGAGGTGTTAAAACAGTACAAAAATTAGGTATTCACAGCCACCCTTATCACACCGCATGACTTCTAGTAGTTCCCCTACTAGCCACGCGTAACAGGCCACCCTTATCTCACCGCATGCGTTTCAACACCCAGACCTTATACCATCGCATGCGTATCAATATCACAATATATCACAATTTGCACCTCAAGTGCCCAAATATTTCAACTTGCCAAAATAAATCAACAACAACAATAGTTTCCACAGTAAGGAGCTCACGGCTCAATCACAAGTATACAAATCTCACAAAATATTCGGGAATGAATAACTCATCAAAAATAATATTTCATAATTTTTAGTACGTTGCCTCAATACTAAATTTAAAAATGTCAACTACTTTATATTAATAATAATTCAATTAAGAAATTTTAACTTTCAAATATTGAGCACAGAATAAAAGAAATAAAGTTTCAACTAAACAGGTAAAACAATTAAGAGAAAAAATGTCGGGCAAATTTAAAATATAAAAATAGATCAATGATGATGAACATAACCGGATAAAATAATTTAATTAATGTATAACAGAGATCTACACAATTTAAAACCACAATTTTTCACATTCAGCTCGTGTACGCACTCGTGACCTTGCGTACACGACTTTTCACACATCACAATTATCATATCAATACCAATACTAAGGAGAATTTTCCCCACACAAGGTTAGACAAGTCACTTACCTCGAATTTCGCTCAATCTATCGATAAGATGCCTTTCCCTCGATTTTCCGACTCCGAATGGCCCAAATCTTTCACTGTAGCAAATTTCTTTGAGAATTGAATAATAGATCACCTTAAAGCAAACAATGGTACAACAAATGATCTGTTCCAAATGAACGTGCAATAGTAAGCTCCGATCGAAAATTGTCTCAAACTTGAACCGTGACCGGAGTTCGAATAGGAGACTTGTCGGCGACGACCTCGAGCATAGAGCGTCATAGAATTAAAGGAATATTTTGGAGTTGTTTTCTTAGAGAAAATGACAACAATTTGAGCTGTTGTTTTTGAACATTTTGGGACTATTTTGTAGGTGTTTTGGGGAGCTATTTTCAGTGTTTCTGGGGTTGGTTTGGGGCTGGATTTTGCAGCTAGTTTGGAGCTGTTTGGTGCTGTTTTCAGCTGATTTTGCAGGTGATTTTCGCTGGAAAAATGAGCTATTTTTAGGTCATTTTTTTGGGATTGTGTTTGGGATATTTCGGGATGGAATTTGCATATTTTAGATCTGGTTTTTCTGGATTTTAGTGATGGAAAACAAGGCTGTTTTGGGGTTGTTTTCAGGTTGGAGTTTGGTGCGTTTTTGGCTAGAACACCCATTAATGGAGATTCAAGGGTTGTTTTTGGGTGTTCTTTGAGGGACTTTTGGTCTGATTTTTCATGGAGGAAGAAGTCTGCCTTTTGTTGAAGAAAGAAAAATAGACCAGTCTTTTTTTTTTTCCCGTTTTTCTCACTCTTCTCTCTTATGTGCAAAGAATGTCCAAATTTGATCCGTTAACTATCCGAAACTCACCCGAGGCCCCTGGGACCTCAATCAAATATACCAATAAATTCCAAAACATGATACGAACTTAGTCGAAGCCTCAAATCATATCAAACAACGCTAAAAACACGAATCATACCCCAGTTCAAGCTTAATAAAACTAAGAAATTCCAACTTTTACATTCGATGATGAAACCAATCAAATCAAGTCCGATTGACCTCAAATTTTGCACCAAGTCATAAATGACATAACGGACCTATAAAAATTTTAAGAACTAAATTCCGACTCCGATATCAAATAATCAACTCTCCGGTCAAACTTCCAAATTTAAGTTCCTATTTTAGCCATTTCAAGCCTAATTTAACTACGGACATCCAAATAAAATTCCGGACACGATCCTAAGTCAATAACCGGTCAACCTTTTCAACTTAAGTTTTCAACCTTGAGACTAAGTGTCTCAATTCATTATGAAATCTCTCCAGACTCGAACTGACTGCCCCAGTGTCACGACCCAAAATCCAACTAGTCGTGATGGCACCTAACCCAACCCGCTAGGTAAGCCAGTTAACCATTAACCAATTCCAATAATAATCAATAAAGCAATTAAGTAAAGAAATTATCTGAATCTGATACATTTCCCAAGAACTGGTAGTACAAATCATAAGCTTCTAAGAATAGAGTTTACAAAGAGGAAATGAAATATATACATAGTCTGTTTGAAAAGTACATAAACAGAGTTTTATTGATCTAAGGCTACCACGAACAAGAGGCAGCTACAACCGGGACGTATGTACATCTTCAATCCAGCTCCCAACGAACACAGCAACAATAACAGCCAATATATGCACGCAAGGTACAGAAGTGTAGTATGAGTACAACCGACCCCATGTACTCAATAAGTAACAAACCTAACCTTAGTTTGAAAGTAGTGATGAGCTTGTACCAAGGCCGGGTCCTAACTTCAATAACCAATAATAGTTCATAACAACATAAAACAAGTAATATCAAAAGTAACTCAACAATCAAATGCTCAACAAAAACATGATTTCTGAAAATAGTTTTGCCTTTCAAGTACATCAATGAAAACCCAAATCGTTTACTAGAGTTGCCAAAAATATGAATAAGTTTGAAAATAATAATTTTTCCAAAATCCTTTCAATAATAAATAAGATGTTTCATTTTCTTTCGAGATAACAGTGTAAAACAAATGCATCACTATGCCCATCTGCCAACATATGTGAGAAATCATGAATGATGTGATACCGTACCATATGAGGAAAATACATCTATATACATGTATGTCATGTGTGCATGTCAATGCAATGTATCTCAGAGATGAACTCATGTACTCACACTCTTAGAGTACTCAATCTCACTTTCTCACACATCAAACTCATCATGCTCAATCACTCGGTACTGTATATGGCCAATCCGGACCAGGGAAGATCCATCCCGGAATATACACATCAACTAATCATCAATCACTCAATACCGAGTTGGGCCAATCCAGCTCGTGGAGAATATCCATCTCCAGGTATATAATGCTTCGGACAAGATCCATGTCCAGGGAAGATCCATCCCTCAATAATATCAACTGCGCTCACTGGGGGTGTGCAGACTCCGGAGGGGCTTCTACAAATAAGCCAGATCTAGGCATAAATCAATATAACATGCTGCGGCGTGCAGCCCAGTCATCAATCTCTCCAGTCTCTCTCCCATGGGCTCACAATGCATGATACTAGCCCAGAAACAATGATATGATGCATCAATAAATAACAATAGAGACTGAGATATGGTATGAATGCGTGGATATGACTGAGTATAAAATGTCAATGAAATCAGTGAGATGACAGTAAGAAACGACCACTATAGGTCCAAAAAATATCGGCCTAATGCCTAAACATGATATCTAGCATGATTGACAACTTAACTGTTTTATCATATGGTGAAAACACGGATATCAACAAAGTAGGACCACTGCACAGTGCCATGGAAACAACAAAGTCCCAATTCACGTGGTGCACGCCCACACGCCCGTCACCTAGCATGTGCGTTACCTCAATACCAATCACATAACACGTATTTTGGGGTTTCATACCCTCAGCACTAAGATTAGAAGAATTACTTACCTCGAACAAGCCAATTCCAATACTGAGCAAGCCAAGCGATGCTCCAAAATGCCATCTCGCGCATTCCGACTCCCGAATGGCCCGAAACTAAACAAAAATAACTCAAATACATCAAACAATGCTAAAGGAACCAATCCCGATCGAAAAAGATCAAATCTTGAATCAAAAAGCAAAAAATTCCGAAATCGGCCCGAACCCGGCCCCCGGGTCCACGTCTCGAAATCTGACAAAAGTCATAAAACCGGAAAGCCCATTCACTCACGAGCCTAACCATAACAAAATTACTCAAATCCGATAACAAAATCCCATTCAAAACCTCAAAATTCTAACTCAAGAGTTCTTCCTCTTTTTCCCCAATTTCCAATTTCTCACCTCAAATCACAAATTAGATGATAAAATTAAAGATGAAATCATGGAATTTAACCGAAACCATGTAGGAATAACTTACCCCAATCAAATCCACAAAAATCCTTTCAAGAATCGCCCAATTCATTGTTCTCTAGCTCAAAATATGCAAAATGGGTTCAAACCCTCATTTTTGAAATTAATACTGTCTGCCCAGGTTTCCTTCTTCGCGAACGCGACCGTCCTCTCGCGTTTGCATAGGCCAACTCAGACTGCCTCCTAGTTTACTTTTCGCGAACGCGATCAACACTTTGCGAACACGAAGCTTTACAAGCTCAGCTCATCGTGAACGCGGCCCATACCTCGCGAATGCGTAGACCAAAGACCTGGGGTCCCCAGCTGCCTCACTTCTCTTCACGAATGCGACACCACTCACGCATTCGCGATGCACACGCAGACTACACCTTCGCGTTCGTGTCCTATTCTTCGTGAACGCGAAGAAAAAAAATCTTCCCAGCTCACATTAACCCTTCGTGAACGCGTAAGAGGAAACCAAAAAATATACACCATCAGATATCAGCCATCAACCAAAGTCCAAAAATGATCCGTTAACCACCCGAAACTCACCCGAGGTCCCCGTTACCTCAACCAAACATATCATCAAGTCCCAAAACACTATACGAACTTAGTCGAATCTTCAAACACTTCAAATAACATAAGAAAGACAAATCACACTCCAATCTAAACTTAATGAACTTCAAAATTTCCAAATTCTACAAACGATGCCGAATCATACCAACCCACGTCCGATTGACCTCAAATTTTGCACATAAGTCATATCCAACATTACGGATCCACTCCAACTTCCGGAATCGGAATCCCACCCAGATATCAAAATGTCCACTCCCGGTCAAACATTCCAAAATTCAACTTTCGCCATTTCAAGCCTAATTTCACTACAGACCTCCAAATAATTTTCCGGACACGCTCCTACATCCAAATTCACCATAAGGAGCTATTGGAATCATCAGAATTCAAATGCGAGGTCGTTTACACATAGATCAACATTCGGTCGAGTTTTCCAACTTAAGTCTTAAATTACGAGACTAAGTGTCTTAATTCATTCCGAAGTCTCTCCGGACCTAAACTAACTAATACGATAGGTCATAATACAGTTATAAAGCACAAATTAAGAAGTAAATGGGGGAACGAGGCTGTAATACTCAAAATGATCGGCCGGATCGTTACACCCGGCAAGTCACAATACAACTATAAAGTACAGAATGAGCAGTAAATAGGGGTATCAGGATACAACTCTCAAAACTACTGGCCGGGTTGTTACATCCCCCCTTAAACTCGAACGGGTATAGAGACATACCTGAAGTGGTGAAAAGATGAGGATAACGGCTGTGCATATCATGCTTGGTATCCCAAGTCGCCTCCTCGATCGGATGGCCCCTCCACTGTACTTTACTTAAGCAATGCTCTTCGATCTCAACTTTCTAACCTGTCTGTCCAAAATCGCCACTGGCTCTTCAAAATAAGATAGATCCTTATCCAATTGGACTGAGCTGAAGTCTAACACATGAGATGGATCACCGTGATACTTTTGGAGCATGGAAACATGGAACACTGGATGAACTGCAGAGAGACTAGGTGGTAGTGCAAGTCTGTAAGCCACATCTCCAACTCTCTCAAGAATCTCAAAAGGTTCGATATACCTCAGGCTCAACTTGCCCTTTTTTCCGAACCTCATAACACCCTTTATAGGGGAAACCCGGAGCAAGACCCGCTCACCAACTATGAATGCAACATCACAAACCTTCTGATCTGCATAACTCTTCTGTCTAGATTGGGCTGTACGGAGTCGATCCTGAATCAACTTAACCTTTTCCAAAGCATCCTGAACTGGGTCTATACCCAATAGTCCAGCCTCGCCTGATTCGAACCAACCCATTGGAGAGCGGAACCGCCTACCATACAAGGCCTCATATGGAGCCATATAAATGCTCGACTGGTAGTTGTTGTTGTAAGCAAACTTCGCAAGTGGCAAGAACTGATCCCAAGCACCCCCAAAATCCATCACACACGCACGAACCATATCCTCTAATATTTGAATAATGCGCTTGGACTGTCCGTCCGTCTGAGGGTGAAATGCTGTACTCAACTCCACACGAGTACCCAACTCTCGTTGTACGGATCTCCAGAACCGTGATGTAAACTGCATACCCCGGTCAGAGATGATAGATACCGGTACGCAATGAAGCCTGACAATCTCGCGAATGTAAACCTGAGCCAGATGCTCTGAAGAGTAAGTAGGAATGAAATGAACTGACTTGGTCAATCTATCCACAATCACCCAAACTGCATCGAACTTCCTCTAAGTCAGTGGAAGCCCAACAACGAAATCCATAGTGATCCGCTCCCATTTCCATTCTGGAATCTCTAACTTCTGAGGCAATTCACCGGGTCGCTGATGCTCATACTTCACCTGCTGACAATTTAGGCATCGAGCTACATACTCTACTATGTCTTTCTTCATCCGCCTCCACCAATAGTGTTGTCTTAAGTCATGATACATCATTGCAGCACCTGGATGAATGGAGTACAACGAACTGTGAGCCTCTTGGAGAATCAACTCATATAAACCATCTATATTGGGCACACATAGACTGCCCAGCATCCGTAATACACCGTCATCTCCAATAGTGACTTCCTTGGCATCACCGTGTTGAACTGTATCCTTAAGGAAAAACATATGGGGGTCATCATACTGACGCTCCCTGATACGATCATAAAGAGAAGACTGAGAAACCACACAAGCCAAAACTCGGCTCGGCTCGAAAATATACAATCTAACAAACTGGTTGGCCAAGGCCTGAACATCCAAGGCAAAAGGCCTCTCTGCTATCGGTAAATATGCTAAACTGCCCAAACTCTCCGCCTTACGACTCAAAGCATCGGCCACTACATTGGCCTTCCCGAGATGATAGAGAATGGTGATATCATAATCCTTAAGCGACTCCAACCATCTCCACTGCCGCAAATTAATATCCTTCTGTTTAAACAGATGTTGTAGACTCCGATGATCGGTGTAGACCTCATAATGGTCACCATACAAATAATGCCGCCAAATCTTCAAGGCATGAACAATAGCTGCTAACTCAAGGTCGTGGACCAAATAATTCTTCTCATGTACCTTTAACTGTCTAGACGCATAGGCAATCACCCTACCGTCTTGCATCAACACTGCGTCGAGACCAATACGCGACGCATCACAATACACAGTATAAGACCCTGAACCTGTAGGTAATACCAATACTGAGACTGTAGTCAAAGCTATCTTGAGCTTTTGAAAGCTCTCCTTACATTCCTTGGTCCACCTGAACGGAGCACCCTTCTGAGTCAATTTGGTCATAGGTGCAGCAATAGAAGAGAAACCCTCTATGAATCGGCGATAATACCCTGCCAAACCAAGGAAACTCCAGATCTCCGTAGCTGAGGACGGTCTGGACCAACTCTGCACTGCCTCAATCTTCTTCGGATCTACCTTGATCCCATCGCACTAAACTATATGACCCAAAAATCCCACTGAATCAAGCCAGAATTCACACTTTGAAAATTTTGCATATAACTTCTTTTCTCTCAAAGTCTGAAGCACAGTCCTCAGGTGTTGCTCATGATCTTCCCGACCTGGGGAATATACAGAATGTCATCAATAAACACAATGATGAAAGAATCAAGATAGGGCTGGAATATACTATTCATTAAGTGCATAAATGCTGTTGGGGCGTTGGTTAGCCCAAATGACATTACAAGGAACTCATAATGACCATACCGAGTCCTAAAAGCAGTCTTCGGGATATCTGGCTCCCGAATTTTCAATTGATGATAGCCTGAACGCAAGTTAATCTTAGAGAACACTCTGGCACCCTGAAGCTGATCAAATAGGTCATCAATACATGGCAATGGATACCTGTTCTTCACTATAACCTTGTTCAGCTGACGGTAATCAATACACATCCGCATAGAACCATCCTTCTTTTTCACAAATAAGACAGGAGCACCCCAAGGCGATACACTAGGCCGAATGAAGCCCTTATCAAGCAACTCCTGTAACTGTTCTTTGAATTCTTTCAACTCTGCTGGGGCCATACGATATGGTGGAATAGAAATGGACTGAGTGCCCGGTAACAAATCAATGCCAAAGTCAATATTCCTGTCGGGTGGCATACCCGGAAAATCCGCTGGAAATACATCAGGAAAATTCCTTACTATAGGAACTGACTCCACGGTAGGAGTATCAACACTAAAATCTTTCACATAGGCCAGATACGCATCACATCACTTCTCAACCATCCGTTGAGCCTTAAGAAATAAAACAATCCTGCTAGGAACATAATCTAAGGTACCTCTCCACTCTAGCCATGGTATATCTGGCATAGCCAATGTCACCATCTTAGAGTAACAATCAAGAATAGTGTGATAGGGTGACAACCAATCCATGCCCAAAATAATATCGAAATCCACCACACTGAGTAATAATAAATCAGCTCTGGTCTCAAAACTGCTGATAACAATTAAACATGACCGATACACACGGTCCACAATAATAGATTCACCCACGAGTGTAGATACATAAACAGAAGAACTCAAGGAATCATGGGATACGCCCAAATGCGGGGCAAAATAAGATGACACATAAGAATAAGTGGAGCCTGGATCAAATAAGACTGATGTATCTCTACGACAAACCAGAATAATACCTGTGATAATAGAATCGGATGCAACTGCCTCTGTCCTAACAGGAAGGGCATAATATCTGGCATGTCCTCCCTCTCTAGGGCGACCTCTACTTGTCCGACCTCCACCTCTGGCTGGCTGTGCAGGTGGAGTGGCAACTGGTGCAGTAATCATGGCTTGAGAAGCCTGAGGGCCCTGTGGAATGGGCGAGGCATGATAAATCTGTGGAGGTGCACCCCTCCTAAGTCTGGGGCAATCCCTCACGATATGACGAGTGTCACCACACTCAAAATAAGCCCTCGGAGGATGTGGCTGCTGGGACTGGCTCGGGCCTGATCGACTAGATTGCCCGCTGAAGGCACCTTATGCAGGAGGTACAGTAGACACTGGCGGTGCATAATATGGAACCTGAGGTCTGAGAGTAGTCGGAATACCGCTGGAAGCTGGAAGAGTTGAATTAATAGGACGGCTCATATAGCCTCTACCATGACGGGCTGCAGCTGGGGCACGTGAATTATTATATGTTCCAGAATCTCGGGGTCTCTTAGTTTCCCCCTCTTCTCTCTCCCAAGTCCGCATACCCTCCAATATCCTAGCAATTGACACCACCTGTTTTCAAGCCATATTGAATCTGATACTAGGGTAGAGACCCTCAATAAATCGGTGAACCCACTCTCAAACAGTAGCAACTAAGGCTGGTGCATGCCTAGCCAAATAACTGAATCAGACCGCATACTCTGACACGGTCATAGAACCTTGGCGCAGCTGCTCAAAATCTACACGTCATGTATCTCTAAGACTCTGAGGAACATATTCCCTCAAGAACATATTAGAAAATTGATTCCAAGTAAGTGAAGCTGCCTCAGCCGGACTATCCAACTCATATGCCCGCCACCACTGGTAGGCCGCTCCTCTAAGCTGGAATGCCATGAAAGAAAACCTACTGGAATCCACAATGCCCATGGTACGGAGGATATGGTGACATTCCTTAAGAAAACACTGAGCATCCTCTGAAGCTAAACTGCTGAATGTGGGAGGGTGATACTTCTTGTACCTCTCGAGCCTGAGATGCTCCCCTTCTGAAACTGTTGTCCTAACCTGAGGCCGAACCGGGACAACTGGCTACACTGGTATAACCTCTGGGGGATGGTCAACCTAGGCCCGTGGCTCTGGGGTACGGGCGGCGAGGGTCTGTGCTCCTCCCATGGCCTGATATGTGGCAGGAGCAACTGGAATTAACCCTGACTGAGCTAGAGTGCCAAACATGCTAAAAAACTAGGCAAGAGTCTCCTCAAGTGCAGGAGTAGTAGCAGGCATCTCAGGTGCCTGCTCTCTAACTGGAGCTACTGGTGGCTCTACTGTAGCAGATCGTGCAGATGCTCTGGCTGCACTACGTGGTCTTCCTCGCCCTCTGCCCCGGCCCCTACTCCAGCCTCTTACGGCTCCAACAGGGGGCATGGGTGTCTGATCATCAGATCCAGTTGTACGTGTCCATACCATCTGTGAGAGAATAGAAAAATAATGGTTTAGAATTTCGAAGTTAACAATGCACACGATAAGGAATCAAAGAAGTGAAGATTTTCCTAATAGTTCCGTAGCCTCTCTGTACCGATCCGCAAGACTCTACTAAACCTGCTTGTAACTCATAACACCTATGAACCTAGAACTCTGATACCAACTTGTCATGATCCCAATTTCCCTCCGTAGGATGTCGTGATGGCACTTAGTCTCTAATACTAGGTAAGCCTATCAATTATGCGGAATACAAAACTGAAACTCAAATCTCAACATATAAAATAAATCAAATCGTGATTCAAATAGTTACAACTCCCAAAACCCGGTAGAAATAAGTCACAAGCTTTTAAGAATTATTTTAAGTGTCTCTATACATCAGAGTCTAAAGAGAATAAGGAAAACAACACAATAAGGATAGATGGGGACTCCGAGGTCTACGGATGCTGGCAGATATACCTTGAAGTCTCCGCGTACGGCTAGTTCACCGATGCCTGGTCTAATAGGAAGTACTTGGATCTACACAAAATGATGTGCAGAAGCGTAGTATGAGTACACCACAGCGGTACCCAGTAAGTTCCAAGCCTAACCTCGGCAGAGTAGTGACGAGGTCAGGTCAGGCCCTACTGGTATAATAAAAGATATGGTGTAAAGTTTAATAATATAATAATGATAATGACAATGGAGATGAATCTAGTAAGTGGTATGTCATAATTTAACTATACAGGATAAGGGCAAATAACACCTCGCGGAAGGAAAACAAAAGTTTACAACTTTAAGGAAAACACCAAAAATAACCAAAGGCAAATGCAACCATAAAGAAAGATCAACAAGGGTACTCCCGAGGTACCTTCTCGTAGTCCCAAATCATAAACAAATTCACAATATCTCATTTTCTTATATCACCGCGGGCCTTCACATTTAATTTTTAAAGAAAATATTTTTTTCTGAAATAGCATCCTGCGTTTTAGCCACCATTATCACACCGCATGATTTCTAGTAGTTCCTCTACTAGCCACGTGTATCAAGTTACCCTTATCTCACCGCATGCGTTTCAACACCCAGACCTTTTACCACCGCATGCGTATCAATATCACAATATATCATAATTTGCACCTCAAGTGTCCAAATATTTCAACTTGCCAAAATAAATCAACAACAACAATATTTTCCACAATAAGGAGCTCACAGCTCAATCACAATGAGTATAAAAATCTCATAAAATATTCGGGAATGAATAACTCAGCAAAAATAATATTTCACAATTTTAGCACGTTGCCTCAATACCAAATTTAAAAATGTCAACTACTTCATATTAATAATAATTCAATTAAGAAATTAAACTTTCAAATATTGAGCACAGAATAAAAGAAATAAAGTTTCAACTAAACAGGTAAAGAAATTAAGAGGAAAAATGTCGGAAAAATTTAAAATGAAAATATAGATCAATGATGATGAACATAACTGGATAAAATAATTTAATTAATGTGTAACTGAGATCTACACAATTTAAAACCACAGTTTTCCACATTTAGCTCGTGTACGCACTCGTCGCCTCGCGTACACGATTTTCCACACATCACAATTATCATACCAATACCAATCCTTAGGAGAATTTTCCTCACACAAGGTTAGACAAGTCACTTACCTTGAATCTCGCTCAATCAATCGATAAGATGCCTTTCCCTTGATTTTCCGACTCCGAATGGCCCAAATCTTTCACTGTAGCAAATTTCTTTGAGAATTGAATAATGAAACACCCTAAAGCAAACAATGGTACATCAAATGATCTGTTCCAAATGAACGTGCAACAGTAAGCTCCGATCAAAAATTGTCCCGAACTTGAACCGTGACCGGAGTTTGAATAGGAGATTCGTCGGCGACGACCTCGAGCACAGAGCGTCACGGGATTAAAGGAATATTTTGGAGCTGTTTTCTCGGCGAACATGACAGCGATTTGAGCTATTGTTTTTGAACATTTTGGAACATTCTGGGGTTGGTTTGGGGCTAGATTTTGCATCTAGTTTGGAGCTGTTTGGTGCTATTTTTAGCTAATTTTGCAGGTGATTTTCGTTGGAAAAATGAGCTGTTTTTTTAGGTCATTTTTTTTGGACTTTTTTTGGGGAGATTTCGGGATGGAATTTGCAGATTTTAGATCTGGTTTTGCAGGTTTTAGTGAGGAAAACAAGGGCTGTTTTGGGGTTGTTTTCAGGTTGGAGTTTGGTGCATTTTTTGGCTGGATTCTGAGGTGTTTTAATGGAGATTCAATGGTTGTTTTTGGGTGGTCTTTGAGAGACTTTTGGTCTGGTTTTTCATGGAGGAAGAAGTCTGCCTTTTTGTTGATGAAAGAGAAACCGACTAGTCATTTTTTCTTTTTCTTTTTTTCCCCCTTTTTTCTCACTCTTCTCTCTTATGTGCAAAGAATGTCCAAATTTGATCCGTTAACCATCCGAAACATACCCGAGGCCCGGGGACCTCAATCAAATATACCAATAAATCTGAAAATATGATATGAACTTAGTCGAAGCCTCAAATCATATCAAACAATGCTAAAAACACAAATCATATCCCAGTTCAAGCTTAATAAAACTAAGAAATTTCAACTTCTACATTCGATAGCGAAACCTATCAAATCAAGTCTGATTGACCTCAAATTTTGCACACAAGTCATAAATGACATAACAAACCTATGAAAATTTTAAGAACTAAATTCCGACTCCGATATCAAAAAGTCAACTCCCCAGTCAAACTTCCAAATTTAATTCATATTTTAGCCATTTCAAGCTTAATTTAACTACGTACTTCCAAATAAAATTTTGGACACACTACTAAGTCCAAAATTACCATACGGTGCTGTTGAAATTATTTAAATTCTATTTCGGGGTCGTTTACACATAAGTCAATAACCGGTCAACCTTTTCAACTTAAGTTTTCAACCTTGAGACTAAGTGTCTCAATTCATTCTGAAATCTCTCCGGACTCGAACTGACTAACCCGACAAGTCACATTACAGCTAGAAAGTACAGAATGAGCAGTAAAGTAGGGGAATGGGGATACAACTCTCAAAAATGACCAGCCGGGTCGTTACAACCCTAGGTTGGCGAGCAACATATCTCAGTAGGAATCTCGTGCCATCATACCGGCACCGGTTGCTCCACCACCCGCCCGGCCAGCTAGGGGTAGGGGTCAGACAGCTAGAGGTGGAGGACAGCCAGTTAGAGGCCGTCCTAGAGATGTAGCTCCGAGTGGTAGGGCCCAGCCCCGATTTTATGCTTTTCCAGCTAGGCTTGAGGCCGAGTCATCCGATTTCGTGATTACAGGTATTGTTCCAGTTTTCCATAGGGATGCTTTAGTTTTATTTGATCCGGGATCTACTTATTACTATGTGTCCTCCTACTTTGCTTCATATTTGGTTGTGCCTCTTAATTTTTTTAAGTGCTTCTCTACACGTGTCCACACTGGTGGGGGATTCTATCATTGTAGATCATGTCTATCATTCGTGCGTGGTTACTATTGGGAGTCTTGAGACTAGTGTGGATCTTCTACTTCTCGACATGGTAGATTTTGACGTCATACTAGGTATGGATTGGCTATCACCCTATCATGCTATATTGGATTGTCATGCCAAGACGGTGACCTTAGCCATGCCAGGGTTACCTCGATTAGAGTGGAAAGGAACTCCTGATCATTCTACCAGTAGGGTTATTTCCTATATAAAGGCTCGTAGCATGGTCGAGAAGGGATGTCTATCCTATTTGGCTTATATTCGCGATCCCAGAGCGGATGTTCCTTCTGTGGATTCAGTCCCAGTTATTCGTGAAGTTCCAGAAGTATTTCTTGTATATTTGTCGGGGATGCTACCCGACAGAGATATTGACTTTTGTATCGATTTGGCTATGGGTACTCAGCCCATTTCTATTCCACCATACCGTATGACCCCATCCGAGTTGAAAGAATTGAAGGATAAGTTACAAGACTTGCTTGATCAGGGATTCATTAGACCTAGTGTCTCGCCTAGTGGTGCACCAGTGTTATTTGTAAAGAAGAAAGATGGTTCAATGCGGATGTGTATAGATTATCGACAGTTGAACATGGCTACTTTCAAGAACAAGTATCCATTGCCAAGAATCGATGATCTATTTGATCAACTTTAGGGTGCCAAGGTATTTTTGAAGATTGACTTGAGGTCTGGCTATCATCAGTTAAAGATTAGGGCATCTGATGTCCCTAAGACAGCTTTTCGGACCCGGTATGGGCATTATGAATTCTTAGTGATGTCATTCAGGCTTACCAATGCATTAGCAGCATTTATGGATTTGATGAATCGGGTGTTCAAGCCCTATCTGAATTCATTTTTGGTTGTATTCAATGATGACATCTTGATTTACTCCAGCAGTCAAGAGGAGCATGAGCAACATCTTCGGATTGTGATTCAAACTTTGAAAAATAATCAGTTATATGCCAAATTTTCAAAATGCGAGTTTTGGTTAAACTTAGTTGCCTTTTTGGGGCATGTTGTATCGACAGAAGGCATAAAGGTGGATCCTACGAAGATTGAGTTAGTTCAGAACTGGCCTAGGCCTACTTCAGTTACAGAGATACAAAGTTTTTTGGGTTTGGTGGGTTATCATCGCCGGTTTGTGGAAGGGTTTTCATCAATAGCAAGCCCATTGATCAGACTGACCCAGAAAGGTGTCCCATTTAGATTGTCAGACGAGTGTGAGTTGAGCTTTCAGAAGCTCAAGACTGCTTTGACTACGGCGCCAGTATTGGTACTGCCCACAGGTTTAGGATCTTATAAGGTATATTTTGATGCATCTCACATTGGGCTTGGTGCAGTATTAATGCAAGATGTCAGGATGATTGCATACGCGTCGCAACAATTGAAAGTGCAAAAGAAGAATTATCTTTTTCATGACTTAGAATTGGCAGCCATTGTTCATGTGCTGAAAATTTGGAGGTATTACCTTTACGGTGTCTCGTATGAGGTATTTACTGATCATCGTAGCCTACAGTATCTGTTCAAACAAAAATATCTCAATTTGAGGCAGAGAAGATAGTTGGAGCTGTTGAAAACTATGATATCACCATTTTGTAGCACCTCGGAAAGGCCAATGTGGTGGCCGATGCTTTGAGTAGAAAGGCTGTGAGTATGGGCAGCCTTGTGTATATTCCGGTTGGTGAGAGGTCGTTAGCTGCAGATATTAAGACTTTGGCCAATCAGTTTGTGAGGTTAGATGTTTCAGAATCCAGTCGTGTTCTAGCCTGCACAGTCGCTCGGTCTTCTATATATGAGCGCATCAGAGGGAGACAATACGATGATCCTCATTTTCTTGTCCTTAAGGACACGGTGCAGCACGGTGGTGCCAAGCACGTTGATGTGGGAGATGATGAAGTTCTGCGGATGTAGGGTCGTATTTGTGTTCCTAATGTGGATGGGCTTCGTGAATTAATTCTTGAAGAGGCCCACAGTTCCCGGTATTCTATTCATCTGGGTGCCACCAAAATGTATCAAGATTTGCGGCAACATTATTGGTGGAGGAGAATGAAAAAGGATATAGTTGCATATGTAGCTCGGTGTCTGAATTGTCAGCAAGTTAAGTACGAGCATCAGAGACCTGGTGGTTTGCTTCAGAAGTTAGAAATTCCTGAGTGGAAGTGGGAGAGTATCACTATGGATTTTGTTGTTGGACTTCCACAGACTCAGAGAAAATTCGACTCGGTTTGGGTTATTGTGGATAGGTTGACCAAGTCAGTTCATTCCAGTGGCAGTTACCTATTCTTCAAAGCGGTTAGCTGAAATTTACATTCGTGAGATTGTCCGCCTTCATGGTGTGCCCATGCCTATTATTTCTGATCGAGGTACGCAGTTTACCTCGCACTTCTAGAGGGTTGTACAGCGTAAGTTAGGCACGCGGGTTGAGTTGAGTACAACATTTCATCCACAGACAAATGGACAGTCAGAACGCACTATTCAGATATTAGAAGATATGCTTCGCGCTTGTGTTATAGAGTTTGGAGGTTCTTGGGATCAGTTCTTGCCACTTGCAGAGTTTGCCTATAATAATAGCTACCAGTCGAGCATTCAGATGGCTCCATATGAAGCATTATACGGGAGACGATGTCATTCGCCAGTTGGCTGGTTTGAACCAGGAGAGGCTCGGTTGTTTGGTACCGATTTGGTACAGGATGCCTTGGATAAGGTCAAGATTATTCAGGATCGACTTCGCACAGCTCAGTCTAGGCAAAAGAGTTATGCCGACCGTAAGGTTTGTGACGTTGAATTCATGGAAGGATAAAAAGTATTGCTTCGAGTTTCACCTATGAAAGGTGTAATGAGATTCGGAAAGAAGGGCAAGTTGAGCCCTAGGTATATCGGACCCTTTGAAATTCTTGAAAGGGTGGGTGAAGTAGTCTACATGCTTGCACTACCACCTAGTTTATTAGCAATTCATCTGGTATTCCATGTATCCATGCTCTGTAAATATCATGGTGATCCGCCCCATGTGTTAGACTTCAGCTCAGTTCAATTGGACAAAGATTTTACTTATGAGGAGGAGCCGATAGCTATTCTATCTCGGCAGGTCCGTTAGTTGAGGTCTAAGAGTTATCCTTCAGTTTGGGTATAATGGAGAGGTCAACCGATTGAGGCAGCTACCTGGGAGTCTGAGTCGGACATATGGAGCAAATATCCACATCTTATCACTAGCTCAGGTACTTCTCTAATTCCGTTCGAGGACGAACGTTTGTTTTAGAGGTGGAGATTGTGATGACCCAAAAATGTCATCTTTAATTTAAACGTTCATTTCTATGTTCTATGAAGATGTTAAGAGCTTACTTGCTATGAGTTACATATCACTTGAATAGTTGATGTTAATGGCATTCCTTTTCTAGTAATATATTGAAATGATGCCAGTATTATTTTCATGTTGTGTAACGTTGATTGGATTATGTATGTGTTGTTAGGATTGGTTTCTGGGATTCTTTGGCAGGTGGATAGGCCTAGTTACAAAGGAATCTGGCAAAATTTTGGAAATTTTGGGAGTTAGTAAAAATTCGGGAAATTGAAATGGGTGAAAGAAGAGATAAGTTATGTTATGTGTTTGGGGGCGGACTCTACTTCTCATTTGATGACTATTAATATTATGGATACCAATTGTATATAATAACAAGTATATGAGGCATATTATAAGTGATGTGGGGTCTAAGGAGAGGCCTAAGTCTAAGTCAAGTTGGAAAATTTCATAATAGACTAAAGTTTCAAATGGGTACGCACAAGACCAAACTTTGAACGATCATATCTACCTATATATAAGAAATTATATGATGATCCACCTATTAAATTAAATATCTTCGAGTCTAGTTTCTAACTCTTCAAACCATTTGTCATTTTGACACTCCTACAAGAAGTTAGGACCGAATTACCAAAGGCTGGCAGAATGCGAGTCTGCGGCCAAATCTGCGATCGCAGAACCATTATGCGATCGTAGAAGTACTTATGCGACCACAAAACTGGTCGCATACCTGTCCATAGAAGCCCATTTCTGGGCACCGATTCTGTGGTGCATTGTGCAACCCGCATACTCATTCTGTGGTCCATTATGCGATCGCAGACCCGATTTCGGAGGGTTAATTTTTTCTATTTTCATAACCAACCCCATTTTGATAAATAGGCTTTGGGGCTTATTCTGGGGCAATTATCTAATGATTTTTGAGAGAAGTGAGAGTGTTTTAGAGAGAGACAGAAGCTCAAGTGCTTTGTTCATCAAAAATCTTGTTCAAGCTTTGAAATCCAACAAGGAATTATTACAAGATCTTCACCCAAGAGGTAAGGTTCTAACCCCTATTCTTCAATTTCTAGTTTGGGTAAAGATGAGTGATTGTGAGTGTGTTTCTTCCATGTGAGAGTATTAGTTATACATGCTTGTACCAATAATGTTATGGGAAGATGGTTGAGTTCAATTGGGTAAATATTGGATTGAAAATGGTAGATATCTTCAAACAAAATTTTAGTTGAGAATTTGAAAGGCAACCCGATATCGGAATTCGATAATTTTTGTATGGTTGAACTCGTATCGGAACGGGTTTTCGGATTTTGTGAGTTTTTTCAGGTTTCGATACGTGGGTCCCACTGTTGATTTTTAAAATAAATTTTGGATTTTAATCCAAAAAATTTATAATTTCATATAGAATTAGTTCCTATGATTCGTGTTGAGTATGTTGAGTTGTTTGTGATTATATTCGAAGCTTTCAGACACGAATTCGCGAGGCAAAGGTGTATTGGAATCTTGAAATTTGTTTGCAAAGCGAGGTAAGTATCGTGGTTAACCTTGAGTTGAGGGAATAGAACCCTTAAATTATTTGTTATGTGAAATGCATGTGAACAACGTATAGGCGAGCTGACGAGTGTCTATACGTCGTCAAATTAATTATTTGCATAATTACTTGAAAAATCATAAATCGTTTTAAATCATGAATTAATTATTATATTAATTGTTTCTCTCATGTTCTTTGCTCAATATCATGCCTTGAATCCATGCTATAATTGCTACATGCTTATTTGATTTATGTGACTTAATTGTCACTTGACGTTTAGCATACTAATTATTAAAATGCCTATTACTTCCTTAATTTCCATAATTAATTGTTACTTGTCATCACTTATTTATAATAAATCATAATTATTGTATGCTTGTTGTCTTATAATTTAACATTAATTGTTGCATTTATTCGAGTAATTTCTTTTATAAGAATTGGTAAATGAATAGCGGGTTGCACGCCGCAACGGAAATGAAAGTGAATATATTGGAGGAGTGGGTTGCACGCTGCAACAGAATTGATTGAAATGAATATATTGGAGGAGCGAGTTGCACGCTGCAACAGAATTGATTGAAATAAATATATTGGAGGAGCGGGTTGCACGCCGCAACAGAACTGATTAAAAAGATATATTGGGATTGGGTTGCACACCGCAACATAATTGATTATGAATATATTGTGGGATCGGGTTGCACGCCGCAACGGAAACTGATTGAAATAATAATTGGTTATGATTGTCGAGTTGGCTTCAACTATTGAAAAGAGATACTTGTTTTATTTCTATTATTGTTGTTATTATTGTTATTGCATACATATTAATGTAAGTGACCTGCCTTAGCCTCGTCACTACTTCATCAAGGTTAGGCTCGTCACTTACTGGGGTACATGGGGTCGGTTGTACTCATACTACACTCTGCACTTCTTGTGCAGATACCGGAGTTGGTCCCAATGGCGTATAGTATATTTGCTCGGATTCAGCTATTCGCAGGAGACTTGAGGTATAGCTGCATGACGTTCGCAGTTCTGAAGTCCCCTTCTACTTTATCATAGCTTTGTATTTCTTTCAGACAGATTTATTTTTATTCAGACCTTTATTTGTATTATTCTAGTAGCTCGTGCACTTGTGACACTAATTCTGGGATGGTATTTAGACATCGCTATTATTATGGATTATTCACTACGTTTCAGATATTACTTCCGTATTTGTTTTTTATTATTAATTAATTTAAAAATTATTTTAAAATGGCTAATATTATTCTAACGTTGGCTTGCCTAGCAAGTGAAATGTTAGACGCCATTACGGTCCCGAATGTGAGAATTTTGGGTCTTGACAAGTAGTTTCGACGTTGTTTGACATGATTTGAGACCTTGAGTAGGGTCGCGTTATGTTACAGGACTGGTTGGTATATTTGAACGGGGTACCGAGTGGCTTGGGTGAGTTTCGGGGTGAGTTTTAAACGAGTTTCGGCACTTCGTCACTCTGATGATGTTTTGGAACAGTTGAAGTGCGGAGGGCACATTTTGAAGTGCGGATGTGCGTCCGCAAACTCCCAAAGTGCGGAGGCAGTGGTAATTATGCTGACCGTAGTTGAAATTGCGCGGTCCGCAGAATTCCTCTCGCGGCCGCAGAAAGAGATTCTGCAGCTTCGATGGTCCGACATCGGAAGTTTATATCTTTTAATCTACAAGGAATTTGGAGATGAGGCAAAAACGAAAGTTGTAGCCCTTTGAGTCTAGTTTTTAGAAATGTATACCATTAATCATTTGGATATTTGTAGATAAAGTTAAAGTCAATTTACCGAAGCATGCTAATGTAGAGCTGCTGAAGTGCGGCCACACAATTTAGATTACGGCCGCAGAACGTGGGATGTGCGGACCACACAAAAATAATGTGCGGTTAGCACATTGGGAGATCAGATGTGGTACCATATAAATGAGGATTTCATCTCATTTTTCACTTTTAGACCTAGAGAGCTTGGTTTGTGGCGATATTTCGTGGGTTTTTCAAGAAATTTATCGGGGTAAGCGATTCTAACTCGAATTGGTTAATATACATGAATATATCATTGTTTTCATCATTCAATTAGTATTTTGAGATGGAAATTTGGAAAAAATTATAGAACTTCATAAACTACAATTTTAGGATTCGAAGGGCAATCCGATGTTAGAATTCGACTCGTATCGGAACGGGTGTTCAGATTTCGTGAGTTTTTTCGAGATTCGATATGTGGGCCCCATTGTTGATTTTTTAAGATTAATTTCGGATTTTAATTAGTAAAATTAGTAATTTTATTTGGAATTAATTCCTACGATTCGTGTTGAGTATATTGGATTGTTTGTGACTAGATTTGAAGCTTTTGGACACCAATTCATGAGGCAAAGGTTTATTGGAATCTTGAATTTGGTTGCGAAGAGAGGTAAGTGTCGTGGTTAACCTTGACTTGAGGGAATTGAACTCTTGAATTATTTGTTAAGTGAATTTCATATGTAATGACGTATAGGCGAGGTGACGAGTGCCTTTACGTCGTCAAATTGATTGTTTGCATATTTATCTAAAAATCATAAATTATTTTAAATCATGAATTAATTATTATATTACTTATTTCTCTCATATTCCTTGTCCAATATTATGTCCTGAATTTATGCTATAATTGCTACATGCTTATTGAATTATGTGTCTTAATTGCTACTTGACATTTAGCACATTAATTATTAAATTGCCTATTTTCTCCCCGATTTCCATAATTAATTTCTACTTGGCATTACTTGTTTCCTAAATAAATCATAATAATTGTATGCTTTGTTGCCTAATAATTTCTTATTAAATGTGGTATTTATTGGAGTATTTTTACTTTTAAGAGTTATTTAATTATATTGTTGGAGCTGGTGGCACGCCGCAACAGATTTGTTTTAAGTTTATATTGTTGGAGCGGGTTGCACGCCGCAACAGATTTATTGAAAGTTTATATAATGACTGCTGAATTGACTTCAATTATTGATATGATTTACCGGTCTTACTTCTATTCCTGTTATTATTATTATTATTATTATTATTATTATTATTATTATTATTATTATTATTATTATTATTATTATTATTATTATTATTATTATTATTATTATTATTATTTATTATTATTATTATTATTATTATTATTATTATTATTATTATTATTATTATTATTATTATTATTATTATTATTATTATTATTATTATTATTATTATTGCGTACAAGTTAATGTAAGCGACTTGCCTTAGCCTCGTTACTACTTCGTCGAGGTTAGGCTCGACACTTACAGAGTACATGGGGTCGGTTAAACTCATACCACACTCTGCACTTCTTGTGCTGATACCGGAGTTGGTCTTAGCGGCGTACTGTAGATTTGCTCGGATTCAACTAAGAGAGGAGACTTGAGGTATAGTTGTACAATGTTCGTAGCTCTGAAGTCCCCTTCTATTTTATCTTAGTTGTGTGCTTTCTTTCAGACAACTTTATTTTTATTCAGACCCTTGTGTGTATTATTCTAGAAGCTCGTGCACTTGTGACTTCAGTTTTGGGATGGTATTTAGATATCGTTATCATTTTGGTTTGTTTACTTTAAATTCAGTTATTATTCCGTTGTTGGTTTCTTTATTATTTAATTAAAATAAATTGTTAAAAATGGTTTAAATTGTTCTACCGTTGGCTTGCCTAGCAAGTGAAATGTTAGGCGCCATCACGGTCCCGAAGGTCGGAATTTCGGGTCGTGACATCTCCTCATGCTATACATGGAATAAGTTTTTTCAACAATGAGGGAAGCCGCTCGGCGCTTAAGTTCTTCTTTAAGTTGAGTAACCTCGACGGAAGGTTTTCCTGGGCGGATCTAGCAGATTTGAGGCTAACATCGAGCTCGTGGATAGTTGAATTAAAGAGCAGTTATGCTCAATAGTTTTCATGTACTTCTCTTCTAGCTGGGCATATTTCACCTCCACAACAACTAGCTCTTCACTTTTGGAGTTCAAGGTTGCTTCCAAGTTAAGAACTCTTTCAGCGGAGGCAACCTCACGGTCGGTTGCAGCAAGAATGGTGGTCCGGACTTCTACCCATTTGGCCATGGCCTTATCAAATTAAACCCTCAGCGGCCCAATTTCTTGGCTAAGGGTTACTACTTCTTGCTCGCTTTGCTGTAAACGAGCCTCCTCAACAACTGCCTCAGTAGCTCTGGTTTCTAGTTCTGAGAGGCAGAGAATAGTCTAGTCACGTTCCGCTAAAAGCTGATCCTGTTCAGAAGTAAGTTCTTCCTTATCACGAATCAACCTTTGAAGGCCCTCAGAAGCAAGAAAGTTGCCCTACAAAATATGAAGAGGTAAAATTTAGAATATATTCTTTCAAAAGTAGAAGAAATAACATAGGAAGGAAGGAACGTACCGTCGCACGTTATGCATAGCATTGTTCAACAAACACTCTCCTGAGAGTGTCTGAATCTTTTTCCTGTCTTTTTCTGAAGCCAAAGGATTTAGGTAATTAGCAATCTCCACCGGCCGTGATAGTAGGTTGCACCCGGTAGAGACCGAAAGAATAATGTTCCTCCTCCTTTGTGGATCTTCAGAAGGAGCAGCATAATTTTGCCCCATATTCCCATGAATTGGGGACTATGGAAAAGGAACACCTTCTTCATGGACAAGTGCGGCCAATGGAGATGGTGTAGCAACCACTGGTGGAGGAGTAGACGAAGAGGGAAATGATGTAGCAGTTGCTGGTGTTAGTGAAGGTGGAGATGAAGCTGAAAGAGTTGAAGAGTGAGAAGTAGCTGCATCAAATGCAGCGCTGGTTGTTTGATGCTCACCAACCAAAGATGGAAAGGACCCGGTACTCAGTCCCGCAGCACCGGTTACAGCAATTGGGGCCCGGAAGCGGGAGTTGGCATATTCTACGAAATCAGATTCTCCCCACAGTGCTGAGACGTCACCTATAGTTAGTGTAACTATCTCAACAGGTTGAGCATCCTGTTGAGATGATGAGGATCGTCGCCTTATATGTAAAGAAGCTCTCTCATCACTAGCTTCTTCATCATCATCGATCATCACAATGTCTATGACTGGCCCAGAAGTAGGACCAGTCATCATCGCCACCAGAGATAACTCGGGGGCATAAATCTTTGCCCTTTTATTCTTTTCCCTGGCCGCGGAGGAATGCATTCTCTTTGTTTGTTTATCCTCCGGTCGAGGACACCATAAAGAAGTATTTGCACCCGAAATAGGCCCGGAGATACCTGTTCAAGTAAGTGCTTCCTGAAGCAGCCTCGCTGTATCAGCAAGATCAGCCAGAACGTCCTTTTCGGGCACAACAACAGAGCCTGCAGGTAGACCTAATTCCATGAACAAGTCAGAAGGGTTTAACCAAGTTCTTCATATACAAAAATGGAAGCAAGGTAAATTTAGAGTTACTATGATTTTTGGCCTTCCACCCATATTTAAGGGCCAGTTCTTTAAATAAACTAGTTTCGGACGTTATGACGTCCAAGATCTTTTCAACCCACCGGTTTAAACCTTTCACCACCGGTGGGATCCATCGAGTTGCTGAAACATGCGAAGAGTGAAGAGATGATACGGACATAGAAGAATATCTAATAAGATGGATACTATGCAAAGAACTTACGAGTGCGGTTCCAAGAAACCCGAAAGGATGAAGCCGTTGTCATAATGATGTCATTGGTAGCAACTGCAACGGACCATTCCATCCACCCACGGTCGTTGTCATCATCCATGCGAGACAACAAAGCATGGTGGCCATGCTTGCAAAGGTTGATCATTCCCCCACGGAAGATTTTGGGGGATAGAGATTC
Organism: Nicotiana tabacum; assembly: GCF_000715075.1. Classification (NCBI taxonomy): domain Eukaryota; kingdom Viridiplantae; phylum Streptophyta; class Magnoliopsida; order Solanales; family Solanaceae; genus Nicotiana; species Nicotiana tabacum. The sequence goes on along the minus strand of NC_134088.1, from coordinate 125,849,465 downwards.
ATCATATGAGCTAAGGTTAGCTCCTCTCCAGTTTCTTGGCACAAACATCGGAGGCAGGCGATCGTCCTCCAAACTGAAGGACTTACCTGTACCAAACACACCTGGTAGCGAAGGCAAAACTCCATAATCACATAATCAACTCTCCGCTCAAAGAAAACGCACCCAAAGTAAAGCGATACGTAAAAAAGTATGTAAAACCTTCCTTGGGAAGGGTCACTCGCTCCAATAGATCAGGAGCGATAATTTCCAACTCATTGCAGCAGCAGTCCTCCTTCATAGCAGGAATACTGGAAGGAATAATGGAAGAAATGTACCTACTAACAGCCCATGTATGAGGGTTAGCAGTAAAAAAATTTTCTTCAAAATCCTTCGAAGTACTAAGCCTTCTTGGGATGATAGAACTCACTGTTGGAGGAATGGAATCCTCGGTTTTGTTCTTGTTCTTTGTAGAACCAACACATTTAGAGGAAGAAGTTATTGAAAAAGAATAAGGTAAAGAGTTTGTATTTGAAGAAAATTAGAAAAATGATGGAAAACAAGGATGCAAATTAGAAGCTCAAACAATTATGAAACGCAAAGGAAAAGAAAGTTGCGTATAAGTATAATTTTGGCGGCTAAATTCATGGCCATGATTACCTCGATAATCGGTAACGTTGTGCTGAATCATGGGATGATGCGTGTTCGGGGCATTAAATGTGAAGAGACGTGCATCTAATCAACTGTCAGAGACCTTCAGAAGGAATTATAGTAATTCTCGCCAAAAAGGTATTTCTACCAATTTTCCGGTAACATAAAGCTATGTCACCGAAAAGCAGGGGGACTATCTGTATAAGGTAAAATATGATATGACACGTAGCTAACTAAAAGGAGGACACATGGAATCCAAGATGGGATGACTGATGACCGAACACAGCCACTCCGCTTGTCACCGGAAAGGATAACATTCATAAAGGTATATTAAATGCTCTGCATCCGGTAGCATTTACTAAGGAATATTCTACAGCATTAAGAGCGACAGTCCGTTACAGAGAATTTGACATATATATTCACCGTTACATCTTCATCAATGACCCTCATAATTGACATTAAATGAGGGCATGATCCTAGGACCTCTTTCCCTAGGCATAACTATAAATACTGAGCTCACTTACCATTGTCAGGTACACGAAATGTTTGGCAAAAATATATACTATATTCTATATAGAGCTTTATACAATTTCACTTGCTTGCTTTTTGATAGCCTCATTGCTGTGTTCGGAAACTGTGTTCACGGAATCATCATTTTTGCTATTTTATCTACATTCTAAGGCTAAGTATTGTGTATTTCTTTGATTATTATATTATTTCAGGATCAAATTAGTTCACTTGTCAAGAAACCACATATAAATTCAACTGTACCGTTTTATGGGTAAACACAAGTTCGTGTGCAATGTGCTAACTTGAAACCAAGGGTGAATTTAGTTTGTTTTTACGGTATACATGAACTCATAATCTTTTTGTCAAACTAGAATTGTATGTATATATTTTGTAAAATTGATCTAATATTATATGTTAATCCTCGTGCTTTAAAAAAAGTTGAATGATGCACCTAGTTAAATGTTGAGTTATTTATCCAAAAGAACACGAAAAGATTTCCATTCGATACTCTTTTTTCTTGTTTTTTCAATGGTATAATCATGATCTAGAAATTTTAGATGCTTGGAATGCAATGTAATAAATAAACGACTTTTGGTTAGGTCGTACGTTAGTTGTGACCCGACTCACGCATTTATTATGTCAAGTTCCTTATTAGCTTTGTACTACTCGGTATTTTTCTGCCTATCACAAAGGTAATACTGTGGCCAAAATAGAAGAGTTTGAAGAAGCATAAATTTTGGTGGGCGGGTTGCCGTTTAGTGGTCAAAAAAGTAGATGCAAATCTTCAAGATTATGGTTTAAATCCTAATAGAAACAAAAAGAAAATACGATTGATAAGCAAAATTATCCGATTCCTATACTAGTGGTGATCGAATTTGTCTTTCGTCGTCTTCTAGGATAACCAAATGTCTTTTCTGATAGAGCTAATAAGAATTGCATTGCAAACGAAGAAAAGTAACTTAATTAGCTAATACCACGTATAGTATCTTTGTTTGGAAAAAAAATGAAAGAAAAGAAAAAGAAAACTTACCTCTTATAGATGCTTCAAGGTAGTGTTAGAATATACAAGCAATTGGGAGCGTCAATCAGGGAGTTATTATGGGAATCAAGGGATTTAACTTTTATATAAATTGACATGAAATAGGAATTTACACTATCAATATAATTTAGCATGTTATAGCAAATATTTATTTTTCTTACCAAATTATATATCTGACTTGATATCAACAATAACATACTTAGTTTAATCTCACAAGCGAGGTGTGGAGAAGGTAGTGTATACTCAGACCTTATCCTTACCTTGTGTAGATAGAAACACTATTTCTGTAGACTCTCGAAAACTTGATATAAACAAATATATTAATTATTGTAGATAAAATTAACCCTATGATGGTTAAAGATTGCTTATAGATGATTAGGTAGGAGTGTCCAAGTTCTTCATTTATATTCAAGATAGACCTCCTATATTGTTTTTTAAAGTTTCTTTTCCCTTCCCTTCAATAGGGAGACTAACTTTATCAACTAACTTCATCTCATAATAACTTGCCGAAGAGCTTACGATATCTTCAATAAAACAATGAAAATCTGACAACTTAGAATTTCCAACAAGAAAACATAATATCTATATATACTTTTGCAAATTTTCCTTGTATATATGGTGGAAACAAAGAATTTTCTAGCAGAAAATAGACGATCTTTGTATAAACCCTTCATTTCCCTCTATTCAATCTCACATCCGTTTATATTTTCTCTTCTCTAGTTTTTATAGCATTCATCAAGATAGTCTTGCTCGCTTCTGCGACGAATTTAGCTACAATCTTTGGGTCAAATCAAATTCTTTCAAATAGATTCATTCAATAGCTTTCATAACAATAGAAATTTGATTGGCCTTCTACGCGCCAGTGAATTAAAGAAAGATGGCAAAGTTGGTGGGGCATGTTGCAACAGGTCTTGGTTTCTTTTTAATAGGTATTTGGCATTTATTCAACCATATTAAACTACATGCTTTGCACCCAAATGGCTACACTTCTTTTCTATGGTTTCCAACTCCAAAAATAAGGCATTTAGAACTTTTCTTGATTATGATTTTCACCTTAATTTTCTTATTAAGGGAAATTTTTAGTGGCCACCATCTTCTAAATTCAGATGGAAGCATCCCTTCTAACCACCTCCACTATCTTGAACATTCATCTATCTCCTTATCTTTATTTATTTATTCATTTTTCTCCCTAATAATTGACAAAATAATTACCCCTTCACTCTCATCCCAAAATGGGATCACAAATTTTCTTGCATCTATTGCTTTTGGCCAAGAACTTCTTCTCTTTCATCTCCACTCAACTGACCATAATGGTGTTGAAGGACAATACCATTGGCTTTTACAAATAGTCATTTTTGTGTCTTTAGCCACTACCCTTTTGGCCATTCCTTTTCCTAATAATTTCTTGAACAACTTTGTAAGATCTTATAGCATTATGTTTCAAGGAATTTGGCTTATGGTCATTGGTGTCATGCTTTGGACACCAAAATTTATCCCAAAAGGTTGTTATATAAAATTAGAAGAAGGGTATCAAGTTGTTAGATGCCATGACCATAAATCTCTTGAAAGAGCAAAAGCATTAGTAAATATAGAATTTAGTTGGTATTTAATTGGGAGCACTGCTTTTGTAGTCTCTTTTTACTTATTTATTATCAAGATTTTCACAAAAAAAGTTGAGTATCAGTTATTAAAAAATAATTATGAGGACCAAGAAGAGAATTTAGAGGATGTTGAAACTCAGATGAGATCAAATGTCAGAAATGATGGTGAACTGAAGAAGTTTGTTGAAATGGGAAAAATAATATGCAAGAAGTGAGGAGTTAATTATAAAAGCAAAGCACGGGAATGTACAAAAAGGGAAAAATTTGTTTGGTGGCCGTTGTATATATTTGTTTTTATTACTATTTCTAGAAAATAGGATATTTGTTTAGTGGAAGGGAAAAAGAAAAAGTAGGAATTGGTTCAAAATATGATTGTATCGATGGCTTTTAATTAGGGAAGGAAGACATAAATTATGTATGTATATATGTATATTTATTATATATTTATTTTTTTTATTTCCGGCTGATTTTTTATCTTTTCTTTTTTTTCCAACTTCATGTTTCAACTAATTTAAATTCGCGCCGCATAAAGCCCGACTAAAGAGAAGCGCTCCTTTCCAAAAATTTCTTTCTCAGCATTTGAATCTGAAGATCGCTAATTAACAATAGAGGAATCTCATCCATCTCACAAGACCCGTGAAGGGTTGGAAGCTACAACGAAATCCTTGCTTTAGAAGTGATAACTGATTGAGAAACGAATGATTGCCGTTTCCTACTATTTAGTATTTTCTATCAATTTAATATACGCAGTAGTACAAGAAGTTATGAAAAATGCATAAGAAACTTATAATGAAGCTGAAGAAAAGACAATATCGGACTTTAATTACCTTGCTTAAACTAGGTTAAAGTTTATAGTAAGTGAAAACAAATGGTAGTAGCTGCTAAAGTGATAACTTAGATGTAATAAGTACATTATAAATATGTAAGCTACTTCTCATTCTATTTGCTAAACTTCCCATTATAAGAATAAAAATTACTTTTGTTACTTGTGCGGCACATAATGGGGTCATCGTTTCTCTAAAATAAAATGGCACTAGTAATTGTGGCGGGATAATACTTGGACTCCTAATCGTGTAAAAATATTCACAGAATCTGATTACTTATACAGAAATTTCTATAATAACATCTTGATTGATAATTAATTAAAAATAATTAACTAATCTGCTATCACAAATTTATAAACTACAATGATAATACATTATGAGTATATATAATTTAAGCTCATATTATTATATCTTAACAATCGATATGTAACATCTGAAGCCGGTTGACAAATTTGGATCATGATCATACACAATCAATCATCATCTTATTCTGATGCTATTGCGTACTGTCAATGCATAAGAATTAAACTTTTAACATGCCCGAGAAACTGCAACAATTTGGCTAGAAACTGTGGATTAAATCTGAGTCGAATCGTGTCAGCCGAAGAAGTCTAAATAAAATTGGATCAAAATCAAGATCCTTAAAAAATAGATAATTAACTTAGTATACATGATAGTCAGAAAGAAAAAGTACATGAATGGGGGACACAAACCTTTATAGTCTATATGATAAGCAGTGATATGCATATCTTTATTTACTTATATATTTATTTGGGTATATTTTTACATCAACTTAGTTCACAATTATATTTCTGGGCACAATAAATATTCAACACAACCCTAGCAACAAACTATTTTATTCCTTTCTCTTATTTTCCAACATTATATCCCTTCTTTTCTTTTAGCTTTCCATATTTCATAGAGAAAACAGTTTCCCTATTTCAACAAACCTCTTATCAATTTGGCTCTTTTCTTGAGCTTCAACATCTTCTAAACCCTTTTCATCCTCAAACTTGCTTGCTAAAAATTGGTACTCAATTTTCTCTGGATAAATATTCTTGATTAGAACTAAGTAAATGGATACTACAAAAATAGTAACCCCAACTAAATACCAACTAAATTCTATATTTATCAATGATTTTGCTCTTTCAAGGGCTTCAATATTATGGCATGTAACAACTTCATGACCATCATCTGATTTTAAAACACAACCTTTTGGGATAAACTCTGGGGTCCAAACCATGATTCCTGTGACCATAAACCAAATTCCTTGAAATATAATACTATAAGATCTCACAAAACTATTCAAGAAACTATTAGGAAAAGGAATTCCCAAAAGTGTAGTGACTAAAGTCACAAAAATAATTATTTGGAGAAGCCAATGATACTGTCCTTCAACACCCATATGGTCAGTTGAGTGAAGATGGAAGAGAAGAAATTCTTGGCCAAAAGCAATGGATGCAAGAAATTGTGTAAGTCCATATTGGATTTGGGGTGAAAGTGTAACTTTGTCAAAGATGATGGAGAAAAGTGCATATACAAAGAAAGTTAGGGAGATGTTTGAATGTTCAAAACTTCTAAGATGATTAGATGGAATAGTTCCATCAATATCTAGAGGTTGGTGTTTTTCTGGACCTATAAAAAGTTCCATAGATATTGAAATAATGGTACCAAACATAATCAAGAAAAGTTCTAAATACCTTATTTTTGGAGTTGGAAACCATGAAAGTGAAGTGTAGGAATTTCGGTGCAAAGCATGTAGTTTAATATGGTTAAGCAAATGCCAAATACCAATAAAAAAGAAACCAAGACCTGGTGCTACATGCCCTACCAAAGAGCCCATTTTTTCTGTTTTCTAGAGGTTGCAAAAAGCTTATTTTTGGTTCTTGTTAGTAGGAAAAAATTGATTGGGGAAGAGTGGATATATATAATGGCTTGGCAACATGGAAATGATCATATAATAGCTCAATAGGTATGGGAAGGTTGTTATAGTCAGTGGTGGAATCAGGATTTTAATTAAGGGAAAATAGGCCTACGAAAGAAGCTAAGATGTGTATGTGTATATATATATATAACAAAAAAATATCTAGCTATACAATGTAAGTTTTGATGAAGGGGTGTCGATTCTTGAATACATATGGCTCCGCCACTGATTACAATATAATAATATACGAATTATTTCAACAATCAGTTTACTCTAAAAGACAAATATGGTAAGCAACAATTGCTTTTAGGGGTGTACAAAGAAAACCGATAAACCGCACCAAACCGATAATCCGAGTCAAACCGAGAAAAAAAACTCGACTATGGTTCGATTTGATTTGGTTTGGTGTTGGAAAAACAAATCCGACCATAATTGGTTTGATTTGGTTTTAACTAAAAAAAGTCAAATCGGAACCAAACCAATTCGACATTTCATGTATAGAATTTTTTAATATATTTATACATAAAAAATATTTATTGTAGCGTAGTTTATAAATATTTCTTAAACTTTTTCATAGTTTTATCTTTTAACGTATTATTTCAAGCTTGAATTATAATTTTGAATGCTCCAATAAGTTTTATAATCCATAAATATTAGTAACTCAAATAAATTTCAAGCCAAAATCAAATTAATACTAATGCTAATAAAAGACATTTAATTTAATTGTACTGGGAATGACAATAGTGTTGGATATCCATTTTTTTAGTTTTTTCATAGTTTAGATAAAATGTATAACGTATTTTTTTTAGTATTTAGTCATGTAAATAATAGTACTTATTAGTGCTACTTATTTTAACAACTTAGTAATTTTAGATTATGTTCATTTTCATTATGGCTTATTAAAAATAATTTTTTTATTCGATTTTATTATCCTTATATAGTTCTGTTTTACTAGGATTAAAGAAATATTTGGAGCACAAATTCTATGTTTTATGCTATGAAGATGTTATAAAAAAAATCGAGAAAATTCGAAAATCTGAGATTAAAAAATCCAACTTTTATTGGTTTGGTTTGGTCTTTAAATTTAATAACCCGACACAATTAGTTTGGTTTGGTAATTAAAAAATTCAAACCAACCCGACATATGTACACCCCTAATTGCTTTCCGTTTCCCTATGTATAAGTGAGTAACTTCAAAAAATTAAAAAATAATAATAATTTGTACAGAGTAAGTAAAATGAGCTAAGTGTGTCAATTTCTTTTAAGTTGTTGATCATTCACCTCTTCTCTTTTTTGCTTTTAGCACTTGATCAATACTACATAGTATATAAAAGATCTCGAATCTTACTAGAACTCAAAAAAGGTATTTATTATTATTATTAGTAGTAGTAGTATCATCATCTTCAAAATTACTGCTTGGTGTGTGCCAAATCCTTCAAGAATAGTGTATTCTTGAAGAATCCGACACGCATACGACAACATTTTTGGAGAGTCATACAAACATAAATTATCATTAATTCATTACCATTTTGCCATGTATTCATCATCATATATAAGAAGATTTATACAGTTATAGTTTTGGTGTGCCCATAATTCCAAATTTAAACTGTCATCTTTCTTTTGTGTATACTCCAAAGCTAGCTGTATTGTCGTGTGTTCTAGTTAGGAAGTTTCATCAAATCTACGTTTCTGCGTGTTTCTATTTTAAAAATATTTATTTCACCTCGCACCCCTCATATTTTCACAATTTTGATTTTCCATTCGTATGATTTAAATTTCTAAAAGATCGCTTTATCGTTCATGATATTTTATATTATTCAATACCAATAAACAATTGAGATATTTTCTTATATATTAGGTGATGGTATGTTGAGGGGGAAAAGGAAATAAACCTTATAGCATACAGTCGTTATTATAAATTAAGTTGAAATTTATTAACAACTTGATCCGCTGTAGCACTGGTTAATTCCTTCTCAATTTGAAAGAATCCCGGGTTCGAACCCCGGCAGCGGAAATGAACTTTTGATCTGAAATTACTAATATCAAAACAAGAAAAAACTTAGAATACTTTATTTGCTATCTTTACAAAACGTAACATGATGACTACACATACCCTTTTGCTTGACAATTTGGACAAACTGAAAATTTGCAACTGCAACAACTTGATATTGTCAATAAAATGTCACCTTTGTATGATGATCTCTCAATACATGTACGGTAATTTTGGAGTAGAGAGTATGAGCGAGCGGCTCTCCCATAATAAGAAAAACTCAAATTCTCGTCCTAGCAGATGTCCAACCTGTTAAAATCTCTTTCTCAATGAAGTATTTTAAGTAAGTACATAATACATTTTACCTTATTATAGACTAGTTTTTTTTTGTGTGTTACGGTTAATAGTCTCTGAGAAAGAAAATTAAATATTTTGTTTTCCATAAAAGAAAGAAAAAAGCGAACTATACCCAAATAACACGCACATAACATCTTGTTTGGATGGTTGTTACCTGCTGTATAGTATCATATTTTATTATATCGTTAAATTCGTCATTACGTAACGAAAAAAGTGTCACTTTATGGAAGATTGATTTGGTGTGATCGCGTCGTTGCCATATTCTTTCTCTCATCTTGATTGTTAAATAATCCTATTTTATCATTTACCCTACCTTTTTATGTAATAATTCTACCTCGTACCTTATTATTTCTTTATAATATTGTAAGTTTATTTTTTCATATTATTGGTGCATGATATCATGAGACGACGGATAATAATATAATATATCCAAATATTGTATACATCAAAACGATACAATACAATATAATACAATAATATACGATACATTATGAAACAATACATAACAACTATCCAAACAAGCTATTAATTGGATGCTTGCGAAGTGAAAAAGAAAAAAATTAAACAGTATTTGGCTAAAATAAATAGAATAATAATTTTGCGGTTCCTTCCTTTATATGTGAACTTTTTTGTATGTGTGTGGTTGTAATGACCCAAAAGGTCATCTTTAAATTTAATAATTATTTATGTATTTTGAGACCTCAAATAATGCTATTCATTATTCCTCGACTTGCGTGCGCAATTCGTATAATTTTTCTAAAAGTTTTTTTGTAAAAAATTGATAAAAATGTGAAATAGAGTCTTAAAACTCAATTAAGTTGACTTTGGTGAACAATATTAGCAAACGGATACGGATCAGTATTTTGATAATTCCGGTAGGTCCGTCTCGTAATTTGGGACTTGGGCGTATGCCGGAATTTAATTTGGAGGTCCCTAGCTCAAGTTATGGCCATTTAATGGAAACTAGAAATTTAAAGGCTAAAGATTTCCAAAATTTGACCACGGATTTGACTTTTTGATATCGGGGTCGGAATCCGATTTTGGATATTTGAATAGCTCTGTTATGTCATTTATGACTTGTGTGCCAAATTTGAAGTCATTCCATATTCATTTAACATGTTTCAGCACAAGTTTTGGTAAATGGAAAAGTTTCAAACTCTTAAGTTCGAATCGAGGTGTGAATTTTAATTTTGATGTTGTTTGATGTGATTTGAGACCCCGAATAAGTCCGTATTATGTTACGGGACTTGTTGGGATAATTGGACGAGGTCCCGAGTGGCTCGGGTGAGTTTCGGACATGTTTCAGATCATTTTTGCAAAAACTACTAGTTTTGGTTCTGGTGTTTCGCACGTGCGACTTTTGGAGCGCAGGTGTGGCACCGCTTTTGCGGCTCGGCCTTCGCAAATGCGGAAGGCACCGCTTCTACGGCTCCTTAATGCGCTTCTGCACAGCCGCAAATGCGGCTCAAGTTCCGCATATGCGGGCACACGCTGGGCAAGCCATTTCGCAGATGCGAAAATAAGTTAGCAGATGCGAAATTGCTAGACATAATGCTTAAAAATGAGGAGTTAGCCATTTTTACTTATTTTTGAGTTTTGAGTCTCGGATTTATGCGATTTCAAAGGGATTGTTCACGACTTTGAATTGGGTAAGTATTCGATAATCAAAAGTGATTATATTTCATAAATCTATGTCTATATTCATTATTTATTTCGGATTTAGATGGAAGAAATTGAAATTTTTGTAAAACCTTCCAAAAACGAAATATTAAGATTTGAAGGTCCATTTGACATCGGAATTTGGTAATTTTTGTATGGTTGGACTCGTCTCGGAACGGGTATTCGGATTTCATAAGTTTTTTTTGAGATTTGAGATGTGGGCCCCACTGTTAATTTTTGAGATGAATTTCAGATTTTAATCCAAAAAATTAATAAATTCATATGGAATTAATTTCTACGATTTGTATTGAGTATATTAAATTATTTATGACTAGATTTGAGGATTTCGGACACGAATTCGCGAGGTAAAGGTTTATTGGAATCTTGAATTTGGTTGCAAAGTGAGGTAAATGTCGTGGTTAACCTTGGCTTGAGGGAGTATGACTTATTTTTCTATTTTCTACGTGATTTAATGTGCGGGTACAACGTATATGTAAGGTGACGAGTACTTATGCGTTGTGGTTGAGTCAAAGCATGCGGGTGGTATCTATTTATTGTGAATAATTGCATACTTAATTAAGATATTCTTGCTTAAATTATTATTGTTTATTTGATCATTTTTCATGGGATTATTGTTAGTTGAATTATTGTTGAAGATTCTAGAAGGTGAAGTCGATATCCTGGTATTGAATTGAATGATAAGTATATATTCTCGCATTTAAATACTCTTCCCAATTTATATTATTATTTTCATGATAAGGAAGAGTGTAAAAGCACGAAGGGTGATGTCGTGCCATTTTTATTATTTATAATATCATAGTCATGGTAAGGAAGAGTGTAAAAATACGAAGGGTGTTGCCGTGCCATTTGTTAGTATAAAAGCACGAATGGTGATGCCGTGTCATTTTCAGAGAGTGTAAAAGCACGAAGGGTGATGTCGTGCCAAAAGAGAGTTAAAGCACGAAGGGTGATGTCGTGCCAATTATTATTATTATTATTATTATTATTATTATTATTATTATTATTATTATTATTATTATTATTATTATTATTATTATTATTATTATTATTATTATTATTATTATTATTATTATTATTATTATTTATCAGTTTATGGGAGGAGTGAGAGTAAAAGCACGAAGGGTGGTGCCGTTCCATTTTCATATCATCAGTTGCTCATTTTATTGTTGAGAAATTATTTGGTTGCTAAGTGATAATTCTCCTGCTGAAATTATTATATCAATCCCCTTTGCATGTTCCCTCCCAAATTTATAAAGTGTTATTTATTATTTTATTGTTGCTTCGTATTTGTATACACTTGTACAGGTTGTTTACGTACGTGTCCTATTATAGCCTCATCACTACTTCGTCGAGGTTAGGCACGATACTTACGGAGTACATGGGGTCGGTTGTACTCATACTACACTTTGCACTTATTGTGCAGATTTTGGAGTTGTTCCCAGTAGCGTACCATAGACGTTCTTGGATTCAGCTACTTAGAGGATACTTGAGGTATAATTGCGCAACGTTCACAGTTCTGAAGTACCCTTCTATCTTATCTCAGCTGTGTATTATCTTTCAAACAGCTTGAATTTTATTTAGACCTTTATTTGTATTATTCTAGTAACTCGTGCACTTGTGACACCAGATTCGAGGATGTATTTTGATAATTCGGTATTTATGATTTTACGCACTTTATTTCAGTAATTGACTTTTATTTAATTAAATATGCTTTAATAGTTAAGATTATTTTAATGTTGGCTTGCCTAGCAAGTGAAATGTTATGCGCCATCACGATCCTGAAGGTGAGAATTTCAGGTCGTGACAGTTGGTATCAGAGCGCTAGGTTACTTATGTCTCATGAGTTACGAGCAAGCTTAGTAGAGTCTGAAGGATTGATACGGAGACGTCTGTACTTATCTTTCAGAGGCTATGGAGTTTAGGAACAATATCACTTCTTTCTTAATCTGTCATGCGATCTCATTCTATCATCGATGATTGAACCATTCTATTATTATTCTCTCGCAGATGGTGAGAACACGTAATAAATCTACCGATGGACAGGGACCAGAGCCCCCAGTGGCAACTATGACCAGGGGTAGAGATCGAGCCCGAGATCGTGCCAGAGGCCGAGGTAGAGGCAGAGGCATAGTTCAACCTAGAGCCCGAGAAACAGCACCCGTAGTAGAACCTCCGGTGGATCTTCAGGAGGAGGTTCCAGTTCAGACCGTACCAGTTGGACTACTTTAGGTCCCAGAAGGATTCATAGCAACTCCAGTGCTTCAGGACGCCCTAGTCCGTTTGGTGAGTCTTATGGAGGGTGTGGCCCAGAATGGTACGTTTCTAGTGGCACCAGCCGTCTCACAGGCTGGGGGAGGAGCACACACTCCCACTACTCCGGCTCAGGAGCAGATGGCTCCCCAGTATCAGGCTCCAGTAACCCCGCCAGTTGGGGTAGTTCAGCCAGTTATTGCACCACAGGCCGGTGATAGGGACGTCATGTCTTCTGAGGCCTTATTGAGATTAGACAAATTTACTAAGCTATTTCCAGTCCATTTCAGTGGTACACCTTCTAAGGACCTACAGGATTATCTTGACCGATGTCATGAGGTGCTGTGGAACATGGGTATAGTTGAGACCAATAGGGTCGATTTTGCTGTATTTCAGATGATGGGTTCCGCCAAGAGGTGGTGGAGAGATTTTATGTTGACTAGACCAGCTGGGTCGCCTACGCTGACTTGGGAACAGTTCTCACGGCTATTTCTAGAGAAGTTCCTTCCTATCACATTGAGAGAGGATTTCCGCAGGCAGTTTGAGCGTGTCCAGCAGGACAGTATGACTGTTACTCAGTACGAGACCCGTTTTGTGGATCTAGCCCGTCATGCTCTCATTTTACTTCCTACCGAGGGAGAGAGAGTGAGGAGGTTTATTGAGGGACTTACTCACCCTATCAGGCTTCAGATGGCCAAGGAGACCGAAAGTGAGATTTCTTTTTAGGCGGCTGCTAATGTTGCTAGGAGGATCAAGATGGTTCTTGCACAGGAAAGAGGGCAGGGGTCTGATAAGAGGCATCGGCAGTTCGGTGGGTTCAGTGGTGCCTCGTCTAGAGGCAGGGGTAATTTTGGTAGGGGTCATCCTCCTATGCCGTTTCATTCAGCACTCCAGGCATCCTACAGTGCACTACCAGCTCCTATTAGTGCACCTATGGTCTAGGGTTTCCAAGGTGGTTACTCAAGTCGACATGGACAATTTCAGGGTCAGCAGTCACAGCAACCGAGGTTCTGTTATACTTGTGGTGATCCGTGGCACATTGCTAGATTCTGCCCTAGGTCTCAGGGCAGCATGCAACAGTATGGTTCTCGTGCTATGATTCCAGCACCGGCTGCTTCACCGCCTGCTCAGCCAGCTAGAGGTAGGGGTCAGGCAGCTAGAGGTGGAGGTCAAGCCGTTAGAGGTGGAGGCCAGCCAGTTAGAGGCCGTCCCAGGGACGCAGTTCAGAGTGGTGGGGCCCAACCCCGATTTTATGCTTTTCTAGCTAGGCCTGAGGCGGAGTCATCCGATGTCGTAATTACAGGTATTGTTCCAGTTTGCCATAGAGATGCTTCAGTTCTATTTGATCCAGGATATACTTATTCATATGTGGCCTCTTATTTTGCTTCATATATGGTGTTGCCTCGTGATTCTCTGAGTACTCATTTGTGTGTGTCCACTATGGTGGGAGATTCTATCGTGGTAGATCATGTCTATCGTTCGTGTGTGGTTACTATTAGGAGTCTTGAGATGTGGATCTTCTACTTCTTGATATGGTAGATTTTGATGTCATCTTGGGTATGGATTGGCTGTCACCTTATCGTGCTATATTGGATTATCATACCAAGATGGTGACCCTAGCCATGTTGGGGTTACCTCGATTAGAGTGGAAAGGAACTCTTGGTCATTCTACCAGCAGGGTTATTTATTATATGAAGGCTCGACGTATGGTCGAGAAAGGGTGTCTCGCCTATTTGGCTTATATTCGTGATTCCAGTGCGGCTGTTCCTTCTATAGACTCAGTACCAGTTGTTCGTGAATTTCTAGAAGTATTTTCTACAGATTTGCCGGGGATGCCACCCGACAGAGATATAGACTTTTGTATTGATTTGGCTCTGGACACTCAGCCCATTTCTATTCCACCATACCATATGGGCTCGCCGGATTTAAAGAACTGAAGGAGCAGTTACAAGACTTGCTTGATCAGGGATTTATTAGACCTAGTGTCTTGCCCTGGGGTGTACCAGTGTTATTTATAAAGAAGAAAGATGGTTCAATGCGAATGTGTATAGATTATCAGCAGTTGAACAAGGCTACCATCAAGAACAAGTATCCACTGCCAAGAATTGATGACTTATTCGATTAGCTTCAGGGTGCCAAGGTGTTTTCAAAGATCGACTTGAGGTCTGGTTACCATCGGTTGAAGATTAGGGCATCTGATGTCCCTAAGACAACTTTTCAGACTCGGTATGGGCATTACAGATTCCTAGTAATGTCATTTGGGCTGACAAATGCCCCAACAACATTTATGAATTTGATGAATCTGGTGTTCAAGCCCTATTTGGATTCTTTTGTGGTTGTATTCATTGATGATATCTTGATTTACTCCAGTAGTCGAGAGGAGCATAAGCAGTATCTTCGGAGTGTGCTTCAAACTTTGAAGAATAATCAGTTATATGCCAAATTTTCAAAATTTGAATTTTGGTTAGACTCAGTTGCCTTTTTGGGGCATGTTGTATCGACAGAAGGCATAAAAGTGGAGCCTAAGAAGGTTGAGGCTCTTCAGAATTGGCCTAGACCTACTTCAGTTACAGAGATCCGGAGCTTCCTGGGTTTGGCAGGTTATTATCATCGGTTCGTGGAAGGGTTTTCATCTATAGAAAGCCCATTGACCAGACTGACCCAGAAAGGTGTTCCATTCGGATGGTCAGACGAGTGTGAGTTGAGCTTTCAGAAGTTCAAGACTGCTTTGACTACGGCGCCAGCGTTGGTATTACCCACATGTTCAGGATCTTATACGCTGTATTGTGATGCATCTTGTGTTGGGCTTGGTGCAGTATTGATGCAAGATGGCATGGTGATTGCATATGTGTCGCGGCAGTTGAAAGTTTACGAGAAGAATTATCATGTTCATGACTTAGAATTGGCAGCCATTGTTCATGCGCTGAAGATTTGGAGGCATTACCTGTACGGTGTCTCGTGTGATATATTTACTGATCATCGTAGCTTACAATATCTGTTCAAACAAAAGGATCTCAATTTGAGACAGAGAAGATGCTTGGAGCTGTTGAAGGACTATGATATCACTATTTTATATCACCCTAGAAAGGCCAATGTGGTGGCCAATGCTTTGAGTAGAAAGGATGTGAGTATGAGAAATCTTGCGTATATTCCGGTGGGTGAGAGACCGTTAGCAGCAGATGTTCTGACTTTGGCTAATCAGTTTGTGAGGTTAGATGTTTCAGAAACCAGTCGGGTTCTATGCTCGCACAGTCACTCGGTCTTCTTTATTTGAGCGCATCAAAGAGCGGCAGTATGATGATCCTCATTTACTTGTCCTTAAAGACACGGTGCAACATGGTGATGCCAAACAGGTTGCTGTGGGGGAAGATGGTGTTCTTCGAATGCATGGTTGTATTTGTATGCCTAATATAGATGGGCTTCGTGAATTAATTTTGGAAGAAGCCCACAGTTCCAGGTATTCTATTCATCCAGGTGCCGCCAAAATGTATCAAGATTTACGGCAACATTATTTGTGGAGGAGAATGAAGAAGGATATAGTTGCACATGTAGCTCAGTGTCTGAATTGTCAGCAAGTTAAGTACGAGCATCAGAGACCTGGTGGTTTGCTTCAGAAGTTAGAAATTCCTGAGTGGAAGTGGGAGCGTATCACTATAGATTTTGTTGGACTTCCACAAACTTAGAGAAAATTTGACGCAGTTTTTGTCATTGTGGACAGGTTGACCAAGTCAGCACATTTCATTCTAGTGGCTGTTACCTATTCTTCAGAGCGGTTAGCAGAAATTTACATTCGTGAGATTGTCCCCCTTCATGGTGTGTCCGTGTCTATCATTTTTGATCGAGGTACGCAGTTCACTTCGCACTTCTAGAGGGCTGTACAATGTGAATTAGGCACGCGGGTTGAGTTGAGTATAACATTTTATCCGTAGACAGACGGACAATCAGAATGCGCTATTCAGATATTTGAAGATATGCTTTGCGATTGTGTTATAATAACTATAAGTAGAGCATTCAGATGGCTCTGTATGAAGCATTATACGGGAGGCGATGTCGTTCGCCAGTTGGCTGGTTTGAACCGGGAGAGGCTCGATTGTTGGGTACCGATTTGGTACAGGATGCCTTGGATAAGGTCAAAATTATTCAGGATCGACTTCGCACAGCTCAGTCTAGACGAAAGAGTTATGCCGATTGTAAGGTTCGTGATATTGCATTCATGGTTGGAGAAAGAGTATTGCTCCGGGTTTCACCTATGAAAGGTGTAATGAGGTTTGAAAAGAAGGGCAAGTTAAGTCCTAGGACCCTCCGAAATTCTTGAAAGGGTGGGCGAAGTAGCCTACAGGCTTACATTACCACCTAGTTTATCAGTGGTTCATCCGGTGTTCCACGTGTCTATGCTACAAAAATATCATGGTGATCCACCCCATGTGTTAGTATAATGAGCCGACCGGTCGTTTTGAGAATTAGAGCCTTGATCCCTTAATATCTGCTTTCCCCATATTTTTTTCTACTTTTGGGACTTGTCGGAGTGATTGGTTATGGAATTCAGAGAGTTTTGGGACGCTTAGTCCCTAGTTGTGAGTTTAAGCCTTGGAGTTAGGACAATAGTCTGAACTATGTGAAGACGGATCCGGAATGGAATTTTGTCGACTCCGTTAGCTCCGTTGAGTGATTTTGGGGTTAGGAGCGCGTCTGTAATGTGTTTTGGAGGTCTGTAGTAGATTTAGGCTTGAATTAGTGAAAGTTAGTTTTTCGGCGATTTCGGCCGATAGTGAAAATTTTGATATCGAGCTTGGAATGGAATTCCGAAAGTGGCTGTAGGTTCGTAGTGTCATTTGTGACCTATAGAATTTGGAAAATTTTAAATTCTTAGGCTTGAATCCGTGCTTAATTTAGGATTTTGGTGTTGTTCGATGTGGTTTGAAGGCTCGACTAAGTTCGTATGGTGTTTTAGGATTGGTTGGTATGTTTGGTTGAGGTCCCGGGGGCCTCGGATGTGTTTCGGATACTTAACGGGGAGAAATTTGGACTTAGAAAAATCTGGTGCATTGCTCGTTCTGGTGTTTCACAGATGCGGAGGGGAGTCCGCAGGTGCGCTTGGGCGTTCGCAGATGTGGAAATGGACAAGGCATGCTGGGCTCGCAGGTGCGGCTGGTCATCCGCAGAAGCGGAGCCGCAGATGCGGCCCAGGGGTCGCAGATACGTACCCAGCCCAGTAAGTGACTTCCGCACCTGCGTTGATTTTTTCGCAGGTGCGGGACCGCATATACGACCCCATGAGCGCAGATGCGAAAATCGCTGGGCAGAAAAGGGGATTTCGAAGGTTTGAAATTTCATAACACAAAATTTGATTTGGAGCTCGGTGGGAGACGATTTCTCGAGGGATTTTGAAGGAGAACTATTGGATAACGAAATCTAACTCTATTTTGATCATAATACAATAATCTATTGTTGTTTTCCTAGTCTAATTAAGGAATTTGAGGGTAAAAGTTTGGAAATGGAGGAAAAGGTTCCCTAATTGAAAATCTGAGATTTGAATGGGAATCTAACGTCGGATTTAGATGATTTTTGTTCGAGTGAACTCGTGAGTGAATGGGTGTTCATAATTTATAATTTTTACCCGATTCCGAGACGTGGGATCTGGGAGACTTTTTGGGCTTTTTTCCTAATTTCACGCTTTAGCTTCAAATTAATTAGTTAAATTAGTTACTTGTAGTTATATTTACATTATAAAATTAATTTGAATAGATTCGGGCCATTTGGAGTCGGATACTCGTGGCAAGAACATGATATCGAGTTGATTTGAGCGGTTCGAGGTAAGTGGCTTGCCTAATCTTGTGTTGGGGACTTTCCCCTTAGGATATCTTGATATTATTTGGTGTGTGGGAACCGTGTACGTGAGATGACGAGTACGTACACATGTTGTTATTGCAAAAATCTTGTTTATCCTTTTTAAATCATAAATTGCTTCTCTTATTAAATTGTACTAATATGTTTAATTATTTAGTTTAGACTAGAAAAGCATGCTTACATGTTTTAACTGCCTACTTGACATTTTGTACTCCATGCTTAGTTAAATCCCTATTTTCCTTATCTGTGTTCAGTATAAATTGTATAACTCGATGCCATACCTGTCATTTCATCTTGCGTTGCATATTTAAATTGGGACTACAGACGTATACCGGGAGACCCCCTGTCTTGCATATTTATTTTGGGACTACGGACGTATTCCGGGAGATCCCCCAGTACTGCATATTTACTTTGGGACTACGGACGTATTCCGGAAGATCCCCCAGCACTGCATATTTATTTTGGAACTACAGACGTATTTCGGGAGATAACTGCATATTTATTCGGAACTACGGGACGGTATCCCGGGAGATTTCCCACTTTGTTTACCTTGTTTTGAGCCGAGGGCTCCCTTAACTGTTAAATTTTTGAGAATCTCTTTAACTGGGTCACCATAAATTTTACTTATATATTTTACTATTTAATTTATTATATTTACTCCGGTAGGGCCTTGACTTGACCTCGTCACTACTCGACCGAGGTTAGGCTTGGCACTTACTGGGTACCATTGTGGTGTACTCATGCCCTTCCCTGCACATGTTTTCGTGTGCAGATCCAGATGCGAGCTATCAGCCTCGGGGTTAGTGCGTGTTGCTAATTTTAGGAGACTTCAAGGTACTACTGCTTACGTCCGCAGATCTTCGGAGTCCCCTTCTACTCCCTCACCTAGGGACTTTCTTTATTATCTTCAGAATTTTGTATAGAGCTATATAGATTATAGCAGCTTGTGACTTAGTGATATTCCGGGTCTTGAAAAATTATTTTGTATATGTCGAGTGGTACTACCCTTGGCTATTTATAATATGCTGTTTATCTTTAAAATGCTGTGTTTTCTTTATATTTTTCGCAATATTAGGCTTACCTAGTCGTAAAGACTAGGTGCCATCACGACACCTTATGGAGGGTTAATTTGGGTCGTGACAGTTAGATTTTAGCTCAGTCCAATTGGACAAAGATTTGACTTACGAAGAGGAACCAATAGCTATTCTAGCCCGGCAGGTCCCACAGTTGAGGTCTAAGAGTTATCCTTCAGTTCGGGTGCAATGGAGAGGTCAATCGATTGAGACAACTACCTGGGAGTCCGAGTCGGACATGCGGAGTAAATATCTACACCTTTTTACCAGCTTAGGTACTTTTCTAATTCCGTTCGATGACGAACGTTTGTTTTAGAGGCGGAGAATGTGATGACCAAAAAGGTCATCTTTAAATTTAATAATTATTTATGTGTTCTGAGACCTCAAATAGCACTATTTATCATTCCTCGACTTACGTGCGCAGTCCGTATAATTTTTCGAAAAGCTTTTATGTGAAAAATTGATTAAAATATAAAATAGAGTCTTAAAACTCAATTAAGTTGACTTTGGTCAATATTTTTAGCAAACGGACCAAGATCAGTATTTTGACAATTCCGGTAGGTCCGTCTTGTGATTTGGGACTTGGGCGTATGCCGGAATTTAATTTGGAGGTCCCTAGCTCAAGTTATGGCCATTTAACGGAAACTAGAAATTTAAAGGCTAAAGATTTCCAAAGTTTGACCATGGATTTGACTTTTTGATATCGGGGTCGGAATCCGATTCCGAAAATTTGAATAGCTCTGTTATGTCATTTATGACTTGTGTGCCAAATTTGAAGTCATTCTGGATTCATTTAATATGTTTTGGTACAAGTTTTGGTAAATGGAAAAGTTTGAAACTCTTAAGTTCGAATCGAGGTGTGAATTGTAATTTCGATGTTGTTTGATGTGATTTGAGACCCCGAGTAAGTCCGTATTATGTTACGAGATTTGTTGGGATAATTGGATGAGGTCCCGAGTGGCTCGGGTGAGTTTCGGACATGTTTCAGATCATTTTTGCAAAAACTACCAGTTCTGGTTCTGGTGTTTCGCACCTGCGACTTTTGGAGCGCAGATGCGGCACTGCTTCTGCGGCTCGGCCTTTGCAAATGCGGATCCTTCATGAGCTTCTGTGTAGCCACAAATGTGGCTCAAGTTCCGCAGATGCAGACACATGCTGGGTAAGCCATTTCGCAGATACGAGATTTTTCTCGCAAATGCGAGCTCGCAGATGCGAAAATAAGTCCGCAAATGCGAAAATGCTGGACATAATACTTAAAAATCGGGAGTTATCCATTTTTACTCATTTTTGAGTTTTGATTCTCGGATTTGGGCGATTTCAAAGGGATTTTTTACGACTTTGAATTGGGTAAGTGTTCTATAACCAAAAGTGGTTATATTTCATAAATTCATGTCTATATTTATCATTTATTTCGGATTTAGATGGAAAAAATTGGAATTTTTGTACAACTTTCCAAAATAAAAAATTAAGATTTGAAGGTCCATTTGACATCGGAATTTGGTAATTTTTGTATGGTTGGACTCGTCTCGGAACGGGTGTTGGGATTTTGTAAGTTTTTCTGAGATTTGAGACGTGGGCCACATTGTTTATTTTTGAGATGAATTTCGGATTTTAATCCGAAAAATTAGTAAATTCATATAGAATTAATTCCTACGATTTGTATTGAGTATATTGAATTTTTTATGACTAGATTTGAGTATTTCGGACATGAATTCGCGAGGCAAAGGTTTATTGAAATTTTAAATTTGGTTGCAAAGCGAGGTAAGTGTCATGGTTAATCTTGACTTGAGGGAGTTGGACTTATTTGTCTATTTGCTACGTGATTTAATGTGTGGGTACAACGTATATGTGAGGTGACAAGTACTTATGCGTTGTGGTTGAGTCAAAGCATGCGGGTGTAATCTCTTTATTGTGAATAATTGCATACTTAATTAAGATATTCCTACTTAAATTATTATTGTTTATTTGATCATTTTTCAGGGAATTATTGTTGAATATTGTAGAAGGTGAAGTCGATATTCTGGTATTGAATTGAATGATAAGTATATATCCTCGCATTTAAATACTCTTCCGAATTTATATTATTATTTTCATGGTAAGGAAGAGTGTAAAAGAACGAAGGGTGATGCCGTGCCATTTTTATTATTTATAATATCATTGTCATGGTAAGGAAGAGTGTAAAAGCACGAAGGGTGTTGCCGTGCCATTTGTGAGTGTAAAAGCACGAAAGGTGATGCCGTGTCATTTTCAGAGAGTGTAAAAGCACGAAGGGTGATGCCGTGCCAAAAGAGAGTTAAAGCACAAAGGGTGATGCCGTGCCAATTATTATTATTATTATTATTATTATTATTATTATTATTATTATTATTATTATTATTATTATTATTATTATTATTATTATTATTATTATTATTATTATTATTATTATTATTATTATTTATTTATTTATTTATCAGGTGATGCCGTGACAAATGAGAGTAAAAGCACGAAGGGTGGTGCCGTGCCATTTTCATATCATCAGTTGCTCATTTTATTGTTG
Source organism: Nicotiana tabacum (assembly GCF_000715075.1). Taxonomy (NCBI): domain Eukaryota; kingdom Viridiplantae; phylum Streptophyta; class Magnoliopsida; order Solanales; family Solanaceae; genus Nicotiana; species Nicotiana tabacum. The sequence continues at coordinate 125,827,204 of NC_134088.1, read as the reverse complement.
AGGAATTATTTGGCTGCTAAGTGATAATTCTCCTGCTGAAATTATTATATCAATCCCCTTCGCATGTTCCCTCCCAAATTTATAAAGTGTTGCTTATTATTTTATTGTTGCTTCGTATTTGTATACACTTGCACAGGTTGCTTACGTACGTGTCCTGTCATAGCCTCGTCACTACTTCGTCGAGGTTAGGCTCGACACTTACGGAGTACATGGGGTCGGTTGTACTCATACTACACTCTGCACTTCTTGTGCAGATTTTGGAGTTGGTCCCAGTAGCGTACCATAGACGTGCTCGGATTCAGCTTCTTAGAGGAGACTTGAGGTATAACTGCACAACGTTCGCAGTTCTGAAGTCCCCTTCTATCTTATCTCAGTTGTGTATTATCTTTCAAATAACTTGAATTTTATGCAGACCTTTATTTGTATTATTCTAGTAGCTCGTGTACTTCTGACACCATATTCGGGGAGATATTTTGATAATTCGGTATTTATGGTCTTCCGCACTTTATTTCAATAATTGACTTCTATTTAATTAAATCTGCTTAAAAATAGTTAAGATTATTTTAACGTTGACTTGCCTAGCAAGTGAAATGTTAGCCGCCATCACAATTCTGAAGGTGGAAATTTCGGATCGTGACAATAGTTAAAACATATTAATAGTAATAATAATTACAGAGGGTCATTACAGATAGTAGAGCTCCTGTACTAAGAGCAAAAAGGTTCTCAAAGCGAACCAAAATATTACAAATAACAATTGTAGTTTTTTTTAATAATTATACTCTTAGACCTAAGAAAAAATAAAATAAAATGAGGGGGTTGTCAAATAGATAGTTGAGTCAAAATATGCTCGCTTCGTCATTCCCTTAACCAAGTTGTCCGCAATTGCGTTTTGATCTTATAATAATAGGTAAATCTTTATAATAGATCGGACAGTACCAGCAAAATAGAATACTAATAATTTTACGATAATCAATTAAATTACTGATAGTATAAAAATTATTTACATTAACAGTATATATATCTTAAATTCATATAAAAAGATGTCGTGGCATTGATGTGAGGCAAGTAAAACAAAAAGGAAAAAACGAGGTATTGTCGCGTGCTTCTCAATACTATCATAGCTAAATTAATGTTATGTGTACATTTTTATTTTCAAAAGGCTTAGACTTCTTTTGTAACTTTCTCTTAGTTAAAAAGAAAAAAAATTAATTAAAAATAAAAAGAAACACAATGTTGAAGAAGTTCAGTTCCACGGAAGGTGAAAGTGTTGAGCTAATGGACTACTTGGCTTCTAAGACAAAGCACAAATAGTTACACATAGCAGTAGCAGTTATTTATTTAATTTGTTCGTTTGGTCCATTTTGTATATTGGGTTGTTTTTGTAGTAGTTGTATTTAGTGGTCACAGTATTGCCGGGTTGGTAATTTTAGGCCCAGACTATAAATAGAGTATGGTGGCTTTTCGTAAGACCCATCGGGTCATTATTCTTTATATTTTCAAAGACAGATAATAAAATAGAGCTTTTTCTCTTTGAAGATACATTCGAAACCCTAATCAAATCCCTTCAATTTCTGCTCATCTCACAATGTTTTCATGGTATTAGAGCGGTGATTCTGGTGCATCTCGTGCTGCTTGTTCTTCCGATCCTACCCCGGTCAAGTTTGGTTGTGTTTTCTTGTCTTCGATTGTTTGAAAAATCGGAGATTTTTCTTTCAAAAGGAGCGAAATTTTTGTCGATCTATGCTCTACACCAGCGTTGGGGGTTATTTTCCGGCTTTTTGGGTTGAGGCTCGACAAGTGTTCACGACTCTGATTTGCTCGGTGTTTGGAGCTAGGGTTACATATGTTTTCCTTCATTTGAAGGCCGTTCTTCTCCTGTAGCGAAGAAGTTGGGTAAATTCTTTCCTCTTCTTATGTTTGGGACTGCTGTATGTAGGATTTTTCTTGAAATCTTTGTTGCAATTTTGTTCCCTGTACTCGTCGTTTTGTCGATACTGTGTGATAGCCATGGGATCCACTGATACATTTTCTCCTGATCCTTCAAGTCCCCTGTTTGTACATTCCTCTGATATTCCTGGTATTTCGTTAGTTCCTGCTCCTTTTTCGGGTAGTGGTCTTGGGGGTTGGAGAAGGAAGATTATAGTTGCTTTATCTGCTAAAAACAAGATAACTTTTGTTGAGGGTACATGTCCCTGACCTGTTACTGCTGGGTCTGAACAAAAATTATGGGATAGGTGCAACAACATGGTAATATCATAGTTGACAACCTCATTATCCCCTAAGATAGCTGTAAGTGTGCAGTACTCTGAGACTGCTCAGAGTATTTAAGTGCAATTACAAACTAGGTATGGGACTGCAAATAGGATAAAAATATTTGAACTAAAAAGGGAACTTGCCTATACTTCCCAGGGTACATTAGTCATAGCCTCATACTTCAATAAATTAAAGATGTTATGGGATGAGTTGGGAGTAATGTGTACTAACCATGAGCAAAGATGTACTTGTGTTGCAAAGCTTGGTATTCTGCAAGTGGATGAGGATAATAGGCTATTTCAGTTCCTCATGGGGTTGAATGAAACATATATGGGGGTAAGGAGCAATCTTCTTATGATGCAACCTCTACCTAGCCTTGATAGTGCTTATAACATCCTTCTTAATGATGAAAAACAAAGGCAAGTCCAGTCCAACTCTCTGTTCAATCCTAACTCTATGTCCTTCAATGTTAGTACACAAATTAAGCCTGGCTTTGGTTTTGGTTTCAACCTTAGTGCCACTTCCAATCTTCCTCCTCCCAGACCATATGCACCAAGAATTAACTTTGATCAGAATAGAGCACCTTGTTCTGTAAATATTGTAAGAAATCTGGATATTTGGTTGACAAGTGTTATAAACTCCATGGGTATCCACATAATCCCAAGTTTAACAAGGGTAAAAAGGTTGCAACTCATGTATCTGCTGCATCACCTACTAACTCTGAAGGCAGTGTTCTTGAACCTGCTTGCACTTTAGATGAGGGAATCAATGCTGCTTCCAATGTTGATGGTCAGGGATTCATTATCCCCGGTCTGAGCAAGCAGCAATATGATCAGTTGATGAATTTGTTACAACAGTCTCAGCTAGGGTATTCTTCCAATACTCAAGCCAATCTCATGTGCGCTGCTAATTTTGCTGGTACTTTGTTAACTGAAACCCCAGTTTCTGATTCTTTACTTTGTTTGCTTACTCAAATTAATTCTGTCACCTGGATAATAGATTCAGGTGCTTCTGATCATATGACTTCTAATAAAGAACTACTTTTTGATATTATACCTTTAACTATTCGTTACCTTGTAACTCTTCCTAATGGATACAAAGTGAAGGTGACCTCCACTGGTTTTTTTGCTTTGACCCCTTCAATCATACTTCATAATGTGTTGTTCATTCCTTCTTTTCAATACAACTTAATTTCTGTTCATAAGCTAATCAAACAACTATATTGCATAGTGTTATTCACTTCTACTTCTTGTCTGTTGCACATGTTACATGCCCCTTCTCTAAATATGCCTCTGGATCTTGGTAAAGAGGAGGATGGCCCGTATAAGTTCACTTGAGTGCAACCATTAGATTCTTCAATTTTGTAGTTCCAATTCATGCAACACTGTTCATGTATGCCCTGTAGTTGAATCTTGCAAATCTGTTTTTCCTTCTAGTTCTAAGAATGTTTCCAGTACTAGTTCCTCTTTGTGTAATAATGCTGCTATGAATGATATGAACTTTAATTGGCATTAAAGATTGGCACACATTCCTTTTGCAAATATGAGACATATTTCTGCTTTGTCTTCTTTTCTTTCTTCTAGGCAATCTTTTCCTTGTTTTGTTTGTCCTATGGCTAGACAAACTAGACTTCCTTTTCCTTATAGCTCAATTTGTACAACCAGACCTTTTCAATTGATTCATATTGATACCTACTTCTTCTGGTTCAAGGTACTTCCTTACCATTGTTGATGACTTTTCCACGGCCACTTGGACTCATTTACTGGGTTCAAAAAGCAATGATTTCTCTATGATCAAGGCTTTCTTAGCCATGGTCCAAACCCAGTTCAATGCAAACGTTCAAACTATTAGAAGTGTTAATACTTTGGAATTAGGCTCCAGCAATGCTGGTTCTTCTTTATTCAGTCAACTTGGTATCACAAACTACCTGTCCTCACACCCCACAGCAAAGCAGGGTTGCTGAAAGAAAATACAGAATACTTCTTGAAGCCTGTAGAGCCTTATTGTTTCAATCCAAATTACCTGTCACCTTTTGGAGAGATTGTCTTCTCACTGCTACATACTTGTTAAACAAAATTCCATCCAGAATCCTTAGAAGTAAGTCACCTTATGAGTTTCTATATGGGCAACCTCCCAGTTATTCTCACTTGAAGACCTTTGGTTGCCTGGCTTATGCCACTATTTCTATTCCTCAAAGAGATAAGCTGCATCCTAGGGCCATTCCATGTGTCTTTGTAGGTTATCCTTTTGCTAAAAGAGATACAAGCTATACAACTTAGACACTAAGAATTGCTTTGTCTCTAGGGATGTCATTTTTCATGAAACATGTTTCCTATTTTCTACTCCTATTCCTTCTTTTCCTTCCTCTTTCCCATGTCCTCTACCTTCTTCTGCCCTTTATCAGGACCCTATGCCTTTTCCTCCTCCTGTTCCTTCTTCTTCTCCTATTCCTCCTGCCTCTCCTACCTTTGATGTATCTTCACCTTCTACTTCTCCTCTGCATTCTCCTTTAGAACCTTTTCATCCTGATGTGTCCTCTCCTTCATCTATCCTTCCTCCTTCCCCAGCACTTAGAAAATCTTCCAGGCAGTACACTACTCTTTTTTACTTGAAGGATTATATTTGTCAGCTTCCTTCCTTTTCTAGTTCTTCCTCTTTACCACCCGTGGAAACTGAACCTTTCAGCTACTCTCAAGCTACCTCAGTTCCAGCCTGGCAAGATGCCATGAATAAGAAATTTGATGCCGTGGATGCTAATCGCACTTGGGACATTGTGCCCCCACCTTCTGGTAAGAAACCTATAGGTTGCAAATGGGTCTATAAAATCAAGTACAAAGATGATGGGAGTGTGGAGAGGTACAAGGCTAGACTTGTCATTTGGGGGGATACTCAGGTTGAGGGAGTTAACTTCACAGAAACCTTTTCTCCTGTCATCAAAATGTCCACTGTTAAATGCTTAGTAGTTGTGGCTATCAAGCACAGTTGGTTTCTTTCCCAATTATATGTCAACAATGCTTTCCTTCATGGAAACCTAGATGAGGAGGTCTACATGAAGTTACCCCAAGGTTTGAATATTTCTGCTCTCTCTGGTTCTGCCCCTTTTGTGTGCAAATTGAGGAAGTCTCTCTATGGGTTAAGACATGCATCAAGGCAGTGGTATGCCAAGCTATATCAAGCTCTCTATTCCAGGGGATATACTCACTCACTCAATGACTATTCCTTGGTCATCAAGGGCGCTCCGAGCAACCTGGTCCTATTAGCAGTTTATGTGGATGACATCATCATTACTGGGGATGACAATGCTGAAATTTCTGCCTTAAAGCAGTTTTTGGATGCTCAGTTTAAAATAAAGGACTTGGGCTGCTTACACTACTTCTTGGGTATTGAGGTTTCTACTATCTCTGGTGGGGTTATTCTAAATAAGAAGAAGTTTGTTTCTGATCTACTTCAGCAATTTGACTGTACTGTCGTGTCCCTGTTGTATGTCCTTTAGAGCTCAATTGTAAGTTGCATGCAGATGCTGGTGATTTGTTACCTTTCCCTGATCAATATAGAAGTTTGGTGGGCAAGCGTCTTTTTCTTACACATACACAACCTGATATCTGCTTTGATGTACAACATTTGAGTCAATTCTTGAAGAGTCCCAAGGTTTCACACATGACTGTTGCACTCCATGTGTTGAGATATCTCAAAGGGACTGTGGATTTAGGACTGTTTTACTCAGCTTCTCCTAACTTTTGTATCCATGCATATTCAGATAGTGACTGGGCTGCCTGCCCTGACCCTCGGGTTTTGTGTTATTTTGGGTGGTTGTCTCATTAGTTGAAAATCCAAAAAGCAGCCAGTTATTTCTTTATCTTCTGCTGAGGCTGAATATAGGGCCCTTAGTAAAGTAGTTGCTGAGCTTACTTGGTTTTCCAGGCTACTGTCTGATTTTGGTCTCACTATTTCTCTTTCCATTTCTGTCTTCTGTGATAATCAAGATGCTTTGTACATTGCCAGGAACCCTATTTTTCATGAACGAACCAAGCACATCGAAGTTGATTGTCATTTCATCTGAACCAAGCTTCACGATTGTCTGATTCACCTTTCTCATTTGATTACCTCTCAACAGCTGGCTGATATTCTCAATAAGCCTCTCCCTGGTACCCTCCATCATCATTTCTTGGGCAAGTTGAAGGTGGTCTCCCCCTCCAAATTGAGGGGTGGGGTGGGGGGTGGGGGTGTTGAGCTAATGGAGTACTTGGCTTCTAAGCCAAATCATAAATGGTTACACATAGCAGTAGCAGTTGTTTATTTAATTTGTTCATTTGGGCCATTTTATATATTAGGCTATTTTTGTAGTAATTGTATTTAGTGGTCGCAGTATTGCCGGGTTGGCAGTTTTATGCCTAGACTATAAATAGAGTATGGTGGCTTTTTGTAAGACCCATTGAGTCATTATTCTTTACATTTTTAAAGACAGATAATAAAATAGAGCTTTTTCTCTCCGAAGATACATTCGAACCCTAATCAAATCCCTTCATGTTCTGCTCATCTCACAATGTTTTCAGAAAGCTCGGGTGGATGGTTTTAAGTGAAACAAAAATCCCAAAGCCTGCACCTAAATCTCCCTAAAAAAAGCCACCATTTTTTCCTTTGCAAATTAAAAAGATCCTTTTTATGATATACTTCTCACCTTCTTTAACATAAATAGGGAATATTGTTTCCTTTGCAAATTAAAAAGATCCTTTTTATGATATACTTCTCAACTTCTTTAACGTAAATAGGGACAAAGGTAAAAACTAAATCATAACCTTTTGAAAATATATGGACACATATAAATAATCTAAGATTAGCATTAAGAACCACGAGAGGAACCTCCGGCGAAGAAGAATCCTACACGGAACACACATATTAGCAGAGGCGTATCCAGAATTTTAATAACATGGGTACACCATTATCTTTAATATAAATGTTTGGTTCGATTATGTAAAATTTACGGTGATAACAAGTTGACAAGCAAACTATATTAATATTATATTCACAAAAAATATCATTCACTTTACAATTGTCCTCGACGAGTTTTCATACTTTGAAAACGGTCGATAATAGCATCATTACTTACAGTTTTAAATATCTTACGTTCTATATAGCAAACTAAAAAATCATTGAGAAAATCATCATCCATCCTATTACGTAGATCATTTTTGATGTACTTCATTGATGAGAATGCTCTTTCAACGCTTGCAGTAGCAACAAGTATAAGTAAAGTTAACTTCACAAGCAAATATATAAGTGACCAAATAAGATCCTATTTTTTCTCTATCATCACTCTAGCAAAATCCTTAATCCCCTTCAGGTTAAGAAATCTGCTATCACACTTTTGAGCATAGACAGTGAAACTATCAAATTGGAAACCGAGTTCTCGAAGTTTGTTATCACCAAATTTACTTGGATAATACTCTGCCAACTTCATTATCTTGTCCTTATCAAAATTAGCAAATGAATCAATCAGATTCAAACTGGCCATACCAAGTAGTAAGTCAGTAGTCACAACATCAAAACGATCATTAAGCTCTTGAAATTCCAAATCAATAACCGTATAAAATACTTCCACACGAAAGTGATGTAAATATGAAACTTCGGACCTCTTACTCTTCGACTTTCCTAGAGTATAGTCTTCATCCATTTTGGGAATTAGAATATCATGGTTACTACAAAATGAGCACACCTCATCCAACAAAGAGTTCCATTCAGTTTCTCTCATCATTTGCAATCTTTTCTTCGCAAGGTAAAGCACTCCCATAACATTAACAATATATTGTTCTTTCTTTTGTAAAGCTTTGTTCAATTCATTTGTAAATAACAACACCTTAAACATCAAGTGCAACATAAAAATAAATCCAAATTCTTGATTCTGGCTCAAAAGATTTCCCACTGCAAATCTATCAAAATGATATAGAAAGTCACGCTTTATATCTTTAAGCACATTAACAATTAAAGGAAATAAAACAATCAAATTGTCCAAAGTTTTATAATGAGACCCCCAACGAGTATCACCCGATCATTGGAGGCCACGTTCTTGATTCAAACCTTGCCCCGTATAGGCTTCTCCAAATTTAAGAAACTCTTCCAACTTATCTGCTTGATGTTGTCGAAGTGACTCCATGCGCTAAAATGAAGATCCAATAGTATTCAAAATATTAGTAACAACATAAAATAAATTATCCACATCCGAATGATTTTAAAGAGCTACAAGTGCTAGTTGCAATTGATGAGCAAAACAGTGAATACAATATGCAGAGGGAGTATCTTGCAAAATTAAAGACTTGAGACCACTTATTTTTCCTTGCATATTACTAGCTCCATCATAGCCCTATCCACATATCTTGGATCTACTTAATGAATGATCCAAAAGCAAAGAATAAATTACTTTTTGTAGTGATGAGGAAGAAGTATCATCCACGTGGACAATACCTAAGAATCGCTCTATCACCGTTCCACTTTTGTTGACATATCACAAAATTAAGGCCATTTGTCCCTTATGTGAGACGTTCTTTGATTCATCAACTAATATTGCAAAATAATCACCATCCAAATCTTCAATGATAGCTTTAGTTGTTTCTTTAGAATAAGCCTCCACAATCTTTTTTTGAATTGTTGGATAAATTATCATATCATTTTGTGGAGCATAACGTAATATTACTCTTCTCACATCCGGATGCCGATCTCTGTGCCATTCCAAAAGTTCAAGAAAGCCACCTTTATATTCAGATTCTTCACTTTTATCATGTCCACGAAATGTAAATCCCGAAATTAAAAGAAACCTTGCCACATCAATTGAGGCATTTAAGCGCATTCAGTAATAACCTTTTACTTTTTCACTTTTCTTGTCACAAGAAGATTGAATCGATTGACGTTGATTTATCAAATCTAGCATCCTATTGAAGCATTTGTGATGGATACTATTTACTTCGCCAACATGTGCTTTGAATCTTTCCACACCCTTGTTCTAACCCCTAAAATCATCTTTTGTAAATACATCCCCTGCATTGCCACAGCTTTCAATTTCACTCTTGAATAAATAACAACACATACAACATGCCACATCTCCTTTTATGCTATACTCCAACTATTGAGAATATGGTCCCCTAAACCAAGTGGTACTAAATTGATGCATTTTACTCCCAATCTTAGTTTTCGGAAAAGCATGACCAATCGGTTGACAAGGCCCTTTGTTTATATAATATCTCCTCACTTTATCTCTAATATTAGGATCATAATTAGAAATTGGTATTCTTTCTTTGGGATCCGGTTCAAAAGATTTCAAATCAAGCACCTTATCCACATTTGAAAGTAGAGAAGGATTTGTCTCTCTTTGAACTTCCGGAGCGATTTGTGAACTCGTGGATGGTCAACTAGCACTAGAACTTGGTTCACCATTTTTCAGTTTGGTGAGAAATCTATCCATTTTAATCTTATGGATTGTTTCTACAAAATTAAATACTCACACTTCTATTTAATCTATTTTAAGTCAAATAAATTGTTAAATTCAAATCAATCACATTAAAGCATGTCAGTCAATAGATGAAGAAGTTATGGCACAAAAATTAGGCATCTGTAGTTCTGCACATGCATGTTTGAACTTATACACTTTAATTGTGTTTGTATTTGAGCAAGTTCTTTAATAACTGTCACGACCCAAAATCTGTTAAAGGTCGTGATGGTGTCGGACACCATTGTCACGCAAGCCAACTCTAAATAGTTAATTAAATTCTCATTTTAATATTTTTAAAATCGTGAATTTTACTTCAATTTATCTAGTAAAAGATGAATTTACAGAATAAATAACAATGCTTTCCAATTTCAATACTGAACATCCCATAATCATCCCAGAATCTGGTGTCACAAGTGTATGAGCATTTTCTAGGAATTTAAAATAAAATACAATAACTGTCCGGAATACAAATTTGGACAGGAAAGAAAGTACAATACTCTGAAGGAGACTCTGCTGGCTGCGAGTCATACATAAGATGCAGCTCACCTAAGTCCCCGTAACAACCGCGCCTCTGCGCCCACAAGGCCACTAGTCATTTATGTACCTTCACAAAATATGCAGCAAGTGTAGTATGAGTACGTAAATCAACGCGTACCCAGTAAGTATCCCGCCTAACCTCGAAAAAATATTGACGAGGGGTCGACTCAGATACTTACTATAGGCTATAATTAATATACCAATGATATGATGAATCATGGGTTTTAGGTGGCAACGGTAACCACAATAATATGAGGCAGGTAAATAATTCTCTTGTTAATAGGGAATTTCCAAATTTATTTTCATCTTTTAACAATTTATATCTCCGGCCAATGATGCCATATCAAATTATCAATTTATCTCAAACCAGGGAGGCAATATCATTATCTATAAATTTCAAGGCAAGCAATACAAGCATGCGCAAATCATGCCGAGGTCGTACGGCCCGATCCATTAAATATTTAAACTGTACACTGCCAGAGGGTCGAATGGCGTGAACCATAGATGCATCTATTTACTACCGAGACACTCGGCCCGATCGACAAATAATAATTATTTTCAAGAAAACACAAGTTTCTCATTTACAGTCAAGTATCTCATACAACCTTCAAGTAAGTGAATTTAATCTCATACAATTATTTTATCAATTTCTATCATGACTAAGTGATTATATTAGCAAGTACGGGCACAAACATTCCAAGTATGGCATGATACGGGTCCTAAACTACCCGAACAATAGCATAATAGTAGCTGCGTACGGACTCTCGTCACTTCGTACGTACGTAGCCCCCACAATTAGGTACAAACATTTATTTAATTCACCTATGGGGTTAATTCCTTCTTACAAGGTTAGAAAGAAGACTTACCTCGCTCCGAAGTTTCATAACTGGCTCCCAAGCAATTCAATCAACTCAGATCGATGCCCAACGCTCCAAACTAGTCAATAAATGAGCAAATCCATAAATATGTACTCTAATACTCATTATAACCCTATTAAAAAAAATTTCCCAACTCCGTTCGAAAAGTCGATAAAATCATCCTCGGGCCCACGTGCCCGAATTCTAAAATTTTCGAATATAATCATTACCCATAACCTTATGAACTCAAATATATGATTTATTCCCAATTCCATGCCCAAATTCGTGGTCAAAATCCAAAATACCAAATTCTAGGTTTTCTACCAAAATCCCACAATTTCTACTAATTTCCATGTTTAAATTTTTATACAAACCATGTATTTAGCTTATACTAAGTGGGGATCAATTACCTTGGCCTTGATGACGAAGAATGAGCTCCAAACTCATTCCAAGACTGGATATCATGAAGAAAATGAGGTGAAAATGAGCCAAGCCCTCGTTTTTAAAGAACACACTGCCCAGCCCCGGCGTTCGCACCTGCGGTCCAATAGCCGCTCCTGCGGCTCCGTAGGTGCGGTCCAAATTCTGCTCCTGCGGTCCTCACTGCCCAGCCAAGACCTCGCACCTGCGGAAGTTTCTTCGCTTTTGCGAGCTTCGCATGTGCGACGTCCTATGCGCATCTGGGAAAATTTTACGCACTAGCGGCAGCTGCCTCGCGCCTGCGCACACGCAGGTGCGCTTCTCCAGTCCGCTTCTGCGCCTCCCCTAGCTCTAGTCCCTGCTCGCTTTTGCGAGCAATTTGCCGCACCTGCGATCTCGCACCTGCGGCCAAAAATCACGCAGGTGCGATCATGCAGGTGCGATTACACTAGAAGCATTAAGCTTCAGAAAATTCTTAAGTCCAAAAATCGATCCGTTAACCTTCCGGAATCCACCCGAGGCCCTCGGGACCTCAACCAAATATACCAACATGTCCCAAAACACGTTATGAACTTAGTCGAGCCTTCATATCACATCAACCAACATTGAATTCATGAATCGCACCCCATTCAAAGCTTAATGAACTTTAGAAATTTCAACTTCTACATTCGATGCCGAAACATATCAAATTAGGTTCGATTGACCCCAAAATTTGCACACAAGTCATAATTGACATTACAGACCTACTCCAACTTTCAGAATCGGAATCTGACCCCGATATCAAAAAGTCCACTCCCGGTCAAACTTCTCAAAAACCTTCAAATTTCTAACTTTAGTCAAATGACTTCAAAATGACCTACGGATCTCCAAATCCACTTTCGGACGCGCTCCCAATACCGGAATCTCCATACGGAGCTATTCCTAGACTCGGAATTCCAAACAGACATCGATAACATTGAAATGTACTTCAACCCAAATTTATGGAATTCTTCCAAAATGCTAACTTCCACAATAGGTACCAAAACGCTCCCCGGGCATCCAAAACCCAATCAGAACATACGCCCAAGTCCAAAATCATCATACGAACATGCTGGAACCTTCAAATCCCGATTTCGAGGATGTTTACTCTAAAATCCAATCTTAGTCAATTCTTCCAACTTAAAACTTTCGAAATAAAAATTTTCTTTATGATCCAACTCCGAACTTCCTGAAATTCAATTCCGACCATACGCACAAGTCATAATACCTAAAATGAAGCTACTCAAGGCCTCAAACCGCCGAACGATGCACTGGAGCTCAAAACGACCGGTCGGGTCGTTATATTCTCTCCCACTTAAACATACGTTCGTCCTCGAACGTACTAAGAACTGCGCTGGAGTTATCCAAAATCACTGTTTAACACCTCGTGCACCTATCCGTGCTACCACAACTTAATTGAGCACATTAGCTCGATCAAATCTGAAGATATTCTCTTTTATTTAGGCAAATAAGCCTTAGAGCCCAGTTCCAACATTCGAAATTCTTTGCCAGGTCGGCTTCCCACATACGGACACCGTAACAATCACCACACGATGTACCAGAACATGACTGCATACCTTTTCTGAATTCACACCATGCACCGCAACATTCACATGACCATAATAACATTCTCTGATCATAATAGCCAAAATCTCACGAATCCGATGCTCACAATACACCTCATGACATATATAAGTCCTGTTTCAACTCTGGCAATACCGCCAAGACAGAAGAGACGTGTAGAAATTCATAACCGACTGCCGAGTCAACAAATCATTGAGTATCTCCTCTTGACTAGAATCATCACCCCATTATAACCAAATAATGATATTTGCTCTTTACTATACTTTATATAATCCGATCGCACTGATCTTGGATCCAATAATCTCGTCTCACCCAACATAAGTTGTTTAGGCAATAAGCCACCTCATACGCTGCTAAAAGTTTCATGTGATGCTACAATGTGCCAATAAGCAACAAACTCGATGTGATACATGAGGAAAATAAACTCTGGAAAGAACTACTCAACCCACGTAACTACTAGACAACCGAAATGGTGTTACGATCCTTCCTCAGAAAATGGGACACAAAACACACAAAATAGAATATAGGGGACTGTACTCAACATCACACTGTTGTGGCGTGCAACCCGATCCAAACAACATACCCGTGGCGGCATGCCACCTGATTCACACATAATAACCTGTAAGGAATTAGTTACCGAGCTAAAATGCTCATACCTACAAAATATCCGAATATCAGTCACAAGCACGCTAAGTGCATAATACCATCCCTGGGAGGACAGACAGTGCCATACGCTACAAAACTCAAGCACAACTAAGGTGCGATATATGATCTGAATCTCGAGAGCCATCCCGCTCACATAACACCATCGCTATGCGGAACCTCAACATATAGAAAATTTATCAAGCCGTTTCACAACTCACACGGCACAATATAGTATTACATGAAATAGCCGACAACGAAATGACATCAACCATCTGAATACTCCTCCATAAGGAGCGCTATGCTGAAATGAATACATCCGGCCTGACATAGAGCCCATATTCACATTTAAATCCATCCACAGACCTCAAGCCGATTCTGTTTGCACCGTACTAGGCTAATAACCTTTCAAGGATCCATAATAACCCTTTTTCCCATAACACACGAGAACAACCATCATAACCGGAACAAACTTTCACCATCCACAACCAAATGAACCAAGCGCCCTCCAGGCATAAATTTTCAAATTATCGATATTGCAACCCTCTTCATACTTGGTTTAAATCTTCAATCAACCAAGTGAATACATGCCACACCTATACAATCTTCCCGTGGGACACGCTCCCACGACTTTCCGCACTGGGTAACAAGTTCGCACGCCCATATCACCGGCCATACTAATGCTGTGAATCAAATCGTGAATCCGCAATCAGTATGCAAAGCCTTTTACATAAGACACCGATCTCAGGTGACGTCAGAGACAATACCAACTTACTCTAACCATTTGAATCCCTTCCTGCTCATCCGAGCTCTTGACATTCTTGTCGACACCCACCTACAACTTTGATCCTCAACTTCTGAATCCCATGCCGATCACTGCACTTAATCATGCCAGTGCGCAAAAGTACAAGAATTTCATCTTAACCTCCGAACTACTAATAGGGTAAACACTTCAACACATAGAACCCTTTTACTTAACTCATTCCAAGAGAACCATCTCAACACGCGACTGAATCCTCATATCTACAGAAAATGCCAACCTCAAGTAGTGGTCTAACCCACCATAACCCTTTCGGGATCCATTTGCACATAACATGCCATAATACTCGAAAGCCTCCAAATAAGATTAGTTACGGCGATCGTCAAATCTCGCACGTACCGTCACAAATCACATGAATAACCCAACACACTAAAGGAGCTGATCATTGCCATCATTATGCCGATTCAACCATTGCTAACCAAACCGGACTTCTCCTAATTTACTCTGGATCTTCCTTACAAATAACAACATCTCCTTTATCAATATAACGAACTCAATCTACACTCATCCTGAGTGACCCCATCTCACGAGACCACACTGCCCCCAAAACCCACGAACCATCTCACACACTCCTTGTGCGCACATCCGCATTTTCAACCGGTACACCCATTCTGATATTTCCTTTACGATTACGAAGTTATTTTCTCCCATTCTTCCATTGCTACACCGCATACTGAAGATAACATAGAACACTCCAAGCCACTTTTATAATCTGCTACAATAGCTCAATACTTAACCATACTATGGACTCGAAATCCTTAGGCACCACACTTTAACTTTTGAATCCACTAGGACCGTTGTTGAGAGTCATCCACTCTGACTTGGTCCCGAATATAATCAAATTCCTAGGCTCCACTAGCACATGAAAGCCCTCTCAAGAAGCACCCAGCTGAATCACTTTCATTGTAAATCACCTTTACACGAAGCATAAATCCTGAATCTTCCCAATACCTGAATATGGATCAATAAGGCCAACTATAGCACACATTCCTCAATCCTTTGCTCAAATTACCACTGATGTTCTCTTTCCTTAGTAGTAATAACCCACCAATATGCCGATAACCAGAAATCTCACAAGTAGACAACCATGCGATCCCTTCGTAGGCGGTGGGGGCTCTCCCACTTAGCTTGAAGCTACCATTGCATAATTTTAGATTCCACCAAGACTCCTTATCCTCTATTGACATGATCTTGCACAATCAACCCACCAATTTGCCTCAAAATCTTCCTGTTAACCATTTCATGAACACTCTGAATCACAAGCCACGTCTTTATATTCAACCTCTCACCAGATAGCCAGTAGAATACTTCGTAGAAGCTTCGTCAGCCATGCGACTGCTGACCTGCTCACAGGAGATAACCCACATGTGGAAATTACATGCTAACGTCTTCCAACGTCGCTACACTAGGTACACTTACTACATAATCAGTAACCCATCCTGAGCCCGTGCTCATTCACCAGCTGCACAAGTCCATTCACTCCTCATGGACATCAACTAAAAGGTGAGACAGTACATTCCTATTCAAAGTCATGTTGTATTCTTCCTATCAGGCAACCCCTTCCCCTCGTATCTAATCTCCCCCGTATAATAGCCAATATTCCAAATTAAGTCCGCAGACTTAGTCACTATCCACCATGAAATCCCAAATCATTCTAAATGTTTCCCAAGGCGTGTAGCTATCCTACCACAGAACCCCTCTGATACTCTTCCAGTCTCCCACTTTGGTCAAACCCTCTCCTTTAAGCAACTGCCAAACTTCTGTTTCTCACACTTGGCCTTCTAGAAATTTAACCACCGCAAAGCACCTCCCACATGTTCTTCCTCATCCTGCTGCCAAGTTGTTGCCTTAAATCAAAATCAACCTCTGTAGCACTTGAACCAATCGATCGCTACCAACCTCAAACCTTTCCGAAGATCATCTTCCTTGAGCCCTCAACACCCGTACCACCGATTAAGTTCTAAACCACCGCACACTGCGATCTTTGACAACCGCTTCCCCAGCACTGTTTCACACTACCCTGCCCCGAAGGCAAATTGATGAAGACCGTAACATCGGAAAACTTAACACAATTAATCCAGGGCGACGACACCACACCATAGATGAAAATTCCACCATGCTCGAAATACTAAGCCTCGTTACTCCGTCAACCCAAACCTGAACATTCATAGTCCGATTGCCTTTCTTTTGCTGGAAATAAAATACTGGATCTCTGAATCATGCACCGTGTAAACCTCTTTCCAAGTCATTCACTGCCCCAAGACATAGGCAAGCATCCTACCATCACATCAATACTGTGCGATAACAACTCATGAGCATCATAGCAACCTGTGTATAGCCTCAAAGCTCTCAGAAGTACATCTACTGAGCTGAAATGACAGAATGTTCTTTCACAAGGTGATGACAATAGTCCAAGCAACTACACAAGGAAAAACATCCCGCACCACATCTGTAGTACCATTACAATTCCTCAATTCCCGATTTATAACCAGCGCTTCATGTCGCATAAGATTGAATGGGAAGGAAATGAAGGCATAAGCCTCAAAGGAATCAAATCGCACGATGAGAATCAAGAAGGGACGTGCTCCTAACAGCCCTATAGCCTCTCGAAGATAGATAAGTATAGACGTCTCCGTATCGATCCGCAAGACCCTACTAGACTCGCTCATGACTCGTGAGACCTAAGTGAACCTAGTATTCTGATACCATATTGTCACGACCCAAAATTTGTTAAAAGTCATGATAGTGCCGGACACCACTGTCAGGCAAGCCAACTCTAAATAGTTAATTAAATTCTCATTTTAATATTTTTGAAATCGTGAATTTTACTTCAATTTATCCAACAAAAGATGAATTTACAAAATAAATAACAATTTTTTCCAATTTCAATACTGAACATCCCATAATCATCCCAGAACTCGATGTCACAAGTGCATGAGCAATTTTTAGGAATTTAAAATAAAATACAATAACTGTCCGGAATACAAATTTGGACAGAAAACTAAGTACAATACTCTGA
Source organism: Nicotiana tabacum (assembly GCF_000715075.1). NCBI lineage: Eukaryota > Viridiplantae > Streptophyta > Magnoliopsida > Solanales > Solanaceae > Nicotiana > Nicotiana tabacum. The sequence continues at coordinate 125,809,574 of NC_134088.1, read as the reverse complement.
AGGAGACTCTGCTGGCTGCAAGTCGTACATAAGATGCAGCTCACCTAAGTCTCCGTAACAACCGCGCCTCTGTGCCCACAAGGCCACTAGTCATATATGTACCTACATAAAATGTGCAACAAGTATAATATGAGTACGTAAATCAACGTGTACCCAGTAAGTATCCCGCCTAACCTCGAACAAGTAGTGACGAGGGGTCGACTCAGACACTTACTATGGGCTATAATTAATATACCAATGATATGCTGAATTATGGATTTTATGTGACAACGGTAACCACAATAACATGAGGCAGGTAAATAATTCTCTTGTTAATAGGGGATTTCCAAATTTATTTTCATCTTTTAACAATTTATATCTCCAGCCAATGATGCCATATCAAATTATCAATTTATCTCAAACCAGGGAGGCAATATCATTATCTATAAATTTCAAGGCAAGCAATACAAGCATGCGCAAATCATGCCGAGGTTGTACGACCCGATCCAACAAATATTTAACCTGTGCACTACCAGAGGGTCGAATGGCACGAACCATAGGTGCATCTATATACTACCGAGACGCTTAGCCCGATCCACAAATAACAATTATTTTCAAGAAAATACAACTTTCTCATTTACAGTCAAGTATGTCATACAAACCTTCAAGTAAGTAAATTTACTCTCATACAATTCTTTTATCAATTTTTATCATGACTACGTGATTATATTAGTAAGTAAGGGCACAACCATTCCAAGTATGGCATGATATGGGTCCTAAACTACCCGGACAATAGCATAATGGTAGCTACGTACGGACTCTCGTCACCTCGTACGTACGTAGCCCCCACAATTAAGTAAAAACATTTATTTAATTTACCTATAGGGTTAATTCCCTCTTACAAGGTTAGAAAGGAGACTTACCTCGCTCCGAAGTTTCGTAACCGGCTCCCAAGCCATTCAATCAACTCAAATCGACGCCCAACGCTCTAAAACTAGTCAATAAATGAGCAAATCAATAAATATATACTTTAATACTCATTATAATCCTATTTACAACAATTCCCAACTCCGTTCGAAAAGTTGATAAAATCATCCTCGGGCCCACGTGCTTCGGATTTCAAAATTTTCGAAGTTAATCATTACCCATAACCTTATGAACTCAAATATATGATTTATTCCCAATTCCATTCCCAAATTCTTGGTCAAAATCCAAAATACCAAATTCTAAATTTTCTACCAAAACTCCCACAATTTCTACTAATTTTCATGTTTAAATTTTTATACAAACCATGTATTTAACTTATACTAAGTGGGGATTACTTACCTTGGCATTGATGACGAAGAATGAGCTCCAACCTTGCTCCAAGACCGGCTCTCAGGGAGAAAATGAGGTGAAAATGAGCCAAGCTCTCATTTTTAAAGAACACACTGCCTAGCCCCGACGTTCGCGCATGCGGTCCAATAGCCGCTCCTGCGGTCCTCACTGCCCAGCCAAGACCTCGCACCTGCGAAAGTTTCTTCGTTTCTACGAGCTTTGCAGGTGCGACCTGCTATGCGCATCTGCACAAATTTTACGCACCAGCGGCAGCTGCCTCGCGCCTGCGCACACGCAGGTGCGCTTCTCCAGTCCGCTTCTGCGGCTCCCCCAACTCTAGTCCCTTCTCGCTTATGCGAGTAAATTGCTACACCTGCGATCTCGCACCTGTAGCCAAAGTCACGTAGGTTTGATTACACCAGAAGCATTAAGCTTCAGAATATTCTCAAGTCTAAAAATCGATCCGTTAAACTTTCGGAATCCATCCAAGGCCCTTGGGAACTCAACCAAATATACCAACACGTTCCAAAATACGTTACGAACTTAGTCGAGCCTTCAAATCACATCAAACAACTTTGAATTCATGAATCGCACCCCATTCCAAGCTTAATGAACTTTAGAAATTTCAACTTCTACATTCGATGCCGAAACATATCAAATCAGGTCCGATTGACCTCAAATTTTACACACAAGTCATAATTGACATTATAGACCTACTCCAACTTCCGGAATCGAAATCCAAACCCGATATCAAAAAGTCCACTCCCGGTCAAATTTCTCAAAAACCTTCAAATTTCTAACTTTAGCCAAATGACTCCAAAATGACCTACGGACCTCCAAATCCACTTTCGGACGCGCTCCCAATACCGAAATTACCATACGGAGCTATTCCTAGACTCATAATTCCAAACGGATATCGATATCATCAAAATGTACTTCAACCCAAATTTATGGAATTCTTTTAAAATGCTAACTTCCACAATAGGTGTCGAAAAGCTCCCGGGGCATCCAAAACCCGATCCGAACATACGCCCAAATCCGAAATCATCATACGAACCTTCTGGAATCTTCAAATCCCGATTCTGAGGTCGTTTACTCTAAAATTCAATCTTAGTTAATTCTTCCTACTTAAAGCTTTCGAAATGAGAATTTTCTTTTCGATCCAACTCCGAACTTTCCGAAATTCAATTCCGACCATACGTATAAGTCATAATACCTGAAGTGAAGCTACTCAAGGCCTTAAAACGCCGAACGATGCGCTGGAGTTCAAAACGACCGGTCGGGTCGTTACAATAACTATTAAATATATTGTTTGGTTTTAAAACTAAATTTGTTTGGACTAAATTTAAACGAAGTCGGAAAGGATTAGATATACAAAATAGTATATGCAGTTCCTTGTTCAAATTAATATGACATATTTATGCTTATTTAATATGGAGATATTTTAAACTTAAATTATTGTCCCACTAAATTCCTTCACATAAATTCTTTTTCCCATGGATTTCAATCTTTGACTCGGCCAAGCATTTTCTCAAACACAATATGTGCACAAATTCTATAAACTATCAAAAATCAAGACTTTAAAGCCCTAGCTCTCCCAAACTTTCACTAGAAATAGCATTCAACATCTTCTCATTTAAGAAATAAACAATCAGAAATTCAGAATCACCATCAAGGCATCAACAAGACAAAATCTCGGCAAGAGATTCAAATATTGAGCAGAACGGGGAAAGAGAGTGCGGGCAATAGCAAGAGGAGAAGAAAGATACAGTGAGAGAATTAAAATACAGAGCAAGGAGAGAGTAGTTAGATACCTGAGGCTGAGAATTTTAAAGGAACGTGGAGAAGAAATGCTGCTTTCTTTAAGAATCCAGACACATAGAGCCGATAGAGAAAGAGAGAGAGAGAGAGAGTTGAGAGGGATACAGAGCAAGGAGATAGATTGTGTATTTTGTTTTTAGGAATTAGGGATTTTATTGTATATACCCTAATTCCCCCTAAAAAATGTAGGCCATGTTTTTAGCCAAAAGAAACTTTAAAAAAAAAACTTAATATAAAAAAGGTGAAGGGACAGGGATCGAACCCTTGACCTAGGGTACACGGGGGCACCAACTTACCAATGCACCAAGGTAGTCAATTGAGCATGGGTGGTCACAAACTTATATATATAGATAATTTTAAAATTGGTACTGTTTATACATACCTTAGGGAGGGGAGCATGGGTGCATGTACCCCACCCCCTCCACATAAATCCGCCTCTACATATTAGGATCATAAAAAAGAAGAATAGAGAATGAATTTGAGTGAAGAAAAGGAAGAGGAGATAGTTGTATTTATAGGGTTTTTTCGTGTATGTGGAAATTATGATAATGGGATTGTAATTAAATGGAAGAAACTTAACTAATATACCAAGTGAAATTTTTGAAAAGAAAGTAATTTAATTTATTTACTTCCAATATATAGATTTTATGAGAACAAGAGCCTATATTAATCTAGTTCAAGATTTTCTCAAATATATTATTCTTAAAAAGAGCTTTTTTTTTTTTAAAGAAACATATTTAATTCATGTTACAACATAAAGATATTTGAGTCGTATTTAAATTAAATTAGGGTAAAGATCCATACTTTCTCTTCAATGGATACGTAATCCTTTCCGACTATGATGTATGAAAAAGTGGGGCGTGATCTACTCATTAATTTTATATATTAAATGAGCGACTCTACTATAATCGTTTGGGAGACAATGGCATGCATTTTTACACATAAGTATAAACTATTAAGTGATCGGTAAATATTTCATCCTTACTGCGGCCTTGAAAATCTATAATTTGTATAGTTAGGACTTGAAAAATACTTATACGCATTTGGTATAGATTTATATCAAGCAAACAATTTAATTAAAGAGCTACAAACATAGGACGCAAATCTATTTTTTTATTAGGACCTTAGACGAATTGACAACATAGCAGATATATGTATTAGAGGACAATGTAAATTATGTGTCATTTAGTTACAGAAAATAGATCGAAGCTATATTTTATTTTTTACAGTCCAAATAATGGCTTGGTGTATGGGGGCAAGAATTGTTTGGATATTATGTAATAGCATCAAATTAAATAGCTACAACGAGACTGGTATTCTCATACATAATTCCATTGTCTTTTCGCTTCAATCATTTCATGGTTCCTGTGATGACCCGAGGTAACGATCCGACCAGTCGTTTTTTTTTTTAGAACCCCGTTCTCCTAAATAAGACTCCACATATATGATTTTACTATTTTATAACTTGCGGGGATGGTTAGTTCGAGATTTGGAAGGGTTAGGGTTAAAATCGGAACACTAGGTTCCTTAAGTTGGCCTTAAAAGGCTAAGTTTGACTTCGGTCAATATTTTAAGTAAACGACCTCGGAATCAGAATTTGACGGTTCCAATAGGTTCGTATGATGATTTCGGACTTGGGCGTATGTTCGGATCGGGTTTTGGATGACCCGGGAGCGTCTTGGCACCTAATAGTGAAAGTTGGTTCTTTAAAGGTTTTAGAAGTTCTTTAAATTTGGTTTGGAGCGGGTTTTGATGATATCGAGGTCCAAATGAAATTTCAAGATCGGAAATAGTTCCGTAATGTCATTTAAGAGTTGCATGCAAAATTTGGTGTCGTTCCGAGTAGTTTAATTACGTTTCGGCGCGTTGGGAATAAATTGAAGAACTTGAAGTTCATAAGGTTGATTCAATTGGTTTTGGGGTGTGATTCTTAGTTTTAATGTTGTTTCGGGCGTTCCGAGAGTTCGAGCGAGTCCTTTTTATGATTCTAAACTTGTTGGTATGTTCGGGTGGGGCCCCGGGGGGCCCCGAGTGTCAATCGGACGAGGCTCAGATCAAGTTGGAAATTGGAAGCAACAACTGAAGCTCCCAATTGCTCTCATAATCGCACCTGCGCTTGGCCAGCCGCAGGTGCGAGCTCGCAGAAGCGGCCAAGGAAGGGCAGCCCAGGATTCGCAGGTGCGCCCCAACCTCCGCAGAAGCGGGACCCCATCCGCAGAAGCAGAGCCAGCCTGCCTGGGCACTTCCGCAGAAGCGGACTTTTGTCCGGAGAAGCGACAATGCAGGTGCGGCCTTGCGACCGTAGGTGCGAGATCGCTGGAGGCAGTGAGGTCTCTTTTAAAACGGGACTTAGTTATTTTGGCTCATTTATTTTCTATTGTTGGGCGATTTTTGGAGCTCTTAGAGAGGGGATTTCACCTAGCACTTTGAGGTAAGTAATTTCTATACAAGGTATGTTAAATATATAGTTTATGGGTAGATTATAACATGTAAATTAGTAAAAATTATGGGTTTAAATAAAAACCTAGGTTTTTGATAAAAATGAGATTTAATCATGAGATTCGTTATGGAATTTAGTAAAAAAAAATCATATATTTGAGTTCATGAGGTTATGGGTAACAACTTTCTTTAAGCATTTCTGAAATCCGAGCATGTGGGCCCGGGGGTAAACTTTAGAAATTTTTCAAATAGGCTTGGAAAATCATTTTGATAGTTCGGATATGAACTTTTTAAGCGTGTATTAATTATTTTAAATAACATTTGACTAGCTGCGAGTCGTTTGGCGCCAAACTGATGGTTCGGGCACAATCTTAGACCGGAAAGTAGGCCTTGAGACGAGGTAAGTCTCTTTTCTAACCTTGTAAGAGGGAATTATTCCCATAGGTGAATTGATTAACATGTGTTTCTATTTGTGTGTGTGTGTGTGTTTGGGGGGGGGGGGGGGGGGACTACGTACGCACGAGGTGACGAGAGTCCATATGTAGCTACTAATTATGCTATTGTCCGGGTAGTCTAAGACCCATATCATGCTATACTTGAGATGTTTGCACCCTTAAATGTTAATTTAATTGCTTAAGTTAGATTAGGAACTTATAAAATAATTATTTTTTAATAAAGGTTAAATTTCACTTACTTGAAGTTGTGAATGGAACACTTGACTGTTATTGAGAATTTCTGTTTCTTTAAAATATTTTTCTTTGTGGAGCGGGCCGAACACCTCGGTAGTAGATAGATGCATCTATGGTTCGAGCCATTCGACCCTCGGCAGTGCACAGTTTAAATATTTATGTTGGATCGGGCCGTACGACCTCAGTATAATTTGCGCATGATAGATCTTTGGAATCATTTATAATTGATATTGCTTCATTGGCTTGAGATATAAAGTATTAAATGATGAAAGTAAATTCGGGACTTAGTACTCGTGAAAGAATTTTTTTTTTGTTATAGAGTTTTCAGTACCATTCACGAAATCCATGCTTATTTGTCAATTTTGGCATATTATTTTTAGCCCATAGTAAGTGTCAAAGTCGACCTCTCGTCACTGCTTCTTCGAGGTTAGACTGGATACTTACTGGGTACATGTTGTTTATGTACTCACGCTACACTTTTGCACTTGATATGCATGATCTGAGGTAGGTACTTTTGGATATCGGTCCGGCACGCACGCTTGATTACTACTGCGAAACTTTATGGTGAGCTGTCTTCCGAGCCGTTCTGTAGTAGCCGAAGTCTTCTTTTTACCTTATTTCTCTGTCTATTTTATTACAGACAGTTGTATAGTACTCTTTTGTATATTCTACTAGCAGCCCACACATTTGTGACACCAGGTCTTGGCACACCCCAGTAGACTTATGATTTTTGCTTTATTTCTACTATTATGACTGCATTTAGCTTCTTCAGTTTTAATTATTCTAAATCTGTTATTTATTAAACTTTTTAAATTAAGGAAAGTTATTTACTTAGAAAAACTTATAAAAAAATGGGAAATCACTAGATTGCTTAAGGTTGGCTTGCCTAGCAACGGTGCTGGGCGCCATCACGACCTAAAATAGATTTGGGTTGTGACACCTGAAATGTCATCTTTAAATTTAATATTTATTTTTGTATTCTGAGAACTCAAATAGCACCATTCAGCTTTTCTCGACTTGCGTGCGCAGTCCGTATAATTTTTCGGGAAGCTTTTATGTGAACAATTGATAAAAATGTGAATTTGTATTTTGAAACTTAGTTAAGTCGACTCCATTCAAAAACTTTAGCAAACGAACTCGGATCCGTATTTTGACGATTTCGGTGGGTCTGTATTGTAATTTTGGACTTAGGAGCGTGTCCGAAAAATTATTTGAAAGTCTGTAGTTAAAATAGGCTTGAAATGGCTAAAATAAAAATTTAAGTTTGGAAGTTTGACCGGAGAGTTGACTTTTTTATATCGGGATTGGAATCCGATTCTGGAAATTTGAATAGGTCCGTTATGTCAGTTATGACTTGTGTGTAAAATTTGAGATCAATCGGACTTGAATTGATAGGTTTCGGCAACGAGTGTAAAAGTTAGAATTTCTTAGTTTCATTAGGCTTGAATCGAGAATGATTCTTTTTTTAGCGTTGTTTGATGTGATTTGAGACCCTCAGTAAGTCCGTATTATGTTACGGGTCTTCTTGGAATATTCGGACGAAGTCCCGAGTGGCTCGGATGAATTTCGGACGAGACACGAACCATTTGGAACATGCTGTCTAGTTCTGGTGCGTCGCAGGTGCGCATTTTTGGCCGCAAGTGCATTCCCGCTTTTGCAATGCTGAGGCTGGGAAGGAAGCTTCGTTGTTGCGAAGCTTTGATCGCACGTGCGACAACGCTTCTGCGGCCAACCGATCGCAAATGCGCACCTCGTCGCTTCTACTGCTCGTTCTTTAGCTTCTGCGCAGCCGCAAATGTGGCCCATTTTTCACAGATGCAGAACTCGCCTGGCTGCTTGGCTTCGCAAATACCGCCCTTATGTTGCAAATGCGAGGCCGCAGATGCGACCTTTTGCCCGCAAATGCGAGACTGGGCAGAACACTAAGGGCTCGAAAATGGCCATTGTTCTTCATTTCGTTTGAGTTTTGAAACCTCAGTTGTTGGGCGATTTGAAGGAGTTTTTCACGACTTCGAACTGGTTAAGTGTTCCTTATAATATATTGATGATATTTCATAAATTCATGTCTATATTTATCATTTATTTCGGATTTAAATGGAAGAAATTGGAATTTTTGTAAAACTTTTTAAAAACGAAAATTTAGGATTTGAAGGTCCATTTGACATCGAAATTTGATAATTTTTGTATGGTTGGACTCGTCTTGGAACGGGTATTCAGATTTCATAAATTTTTCCGAGATTCAAGATGTGGGTCCCACTATTGAATGTTTAGATGAATTTCGAAATTTAATTCAGAAAAAATAGAAATTTCATGTGAAATTAATTCCTACGATTCGTGTTGAGTATATTGAATTATTTGTGACTTGATTTGTGAAATTAATTCCTACGATGCTTTCAGACACTAATTCCTGAGGCAAAAGTATATTGGAATCTTGAGTTGGTTGCAAATCGAGGTAAGTGTCGTGGTTAACCTTGACTTGAGGGAATAGGACTTGTTTGTTTATTTCCTACTTGATTTAATATGCGGCTACAATGTATATGTGAGGTGACGAGTACTTATGCGTTGTGGCTGAGTCAAAGCATGCAGGTGGAATTTGTTTATTGTGAATAATTGCCTATTTAATTAAGATATTTCTGCTTAAGTTATTATTGTTTATTTGATCATTTTTCATAAAATTATTGCTAATTTAATTATTGTTGAATATTTTGGAAGGTGAGGTCGGTATTCTGGTATTGAATTGATTGATAAGTATATATCCCAAAATTTTAATACTCTTACGAATTTATAACATTATTTTCATGGTAAGGAAGAGTGTAAAAGCACAAAGGGTGATGCCGTGCCATTTATATTATCCTAGACACGGTGAGAAAGAGTGTAAAAGCACGAAGGGTGATGCCGTGCCATTTTCAAAGAGTGTAAAAGCACGAAGAGTGATGTCATGCCAGAAGAGAGTTAAAGCACGAAGGGTGATGTCGTGCCAATCTTATTATTTATTTATAAATTTGTGGGATGAATGAGAGTAAAAGCACGAAGGGTGGTATCATGCCAGTTTCATATTATCAACTGCTCATTTTATTGTTGATGAATTAATTGGCTACTACGTGACACTTCTCCTACTGAAATTTCTATGCCATTCCCGTTCGCATGACCCCTCCCAAATTTATAAATTGTTAGTTTTTGTGTTATTGTTGCTTCGTATTTGTATATGCTTGTACATGTTATTTACGTATGTGTCTTGTCATAGCCTCGTCACTACTTCGTCGAGGTTAAGCTCGACACTTATGGAGTACATGGGGTCGATTATACTCACACTACACTCTGCACTTCTTGTGCAGATTGTGGAATTGGTCCCAGTGGCGTATCATGGACTGCTCGGATTCAGCTACCTAGAGGATACTTGAGGTATAACTACATAGAGTCCGCAGATCTGAAGTCCCCTTCTATCTTATCTAGCTGCGTATTATCTTTCAAACAACTTGAATTTTATTCAGACCTTTGTTTGTATTATTCTAGAAGCTCGTGCACTTGTGACACCAGATTCAGGGATGTATTTGGATGATTCGGTTGTTATGGTCTTCCGCACTTTATTTCAGTAATTGACTTCCGTTTAATTTTATTTGTTTACAAAAAATTTGGTTACGATTATTTTAGCGTTGGCTTGCCTAGCAAGCGAAATATTAGGCGCCATCACGATCCCGAAGGTGAGAATTTTGGGTCGTGACAAGTTAGTATTAGAGCACTAGATTACTTAGGTCTCACGAGTCACAAGCAAGCTTAATAGAGTCTGAAGGATTGGTACGGAGATATCTGTACTTATCTTCCAGAGGTTATGAAGTTTAGGAATAATATCACTTCTTTCTTATTATGTCGTGCGATTTTATTCTATTATCGATGATTGAACCATTTTATTCTTATTCTCTCGCAGATGGCGAGAACACGTAATACGTCTACCGACGGACATGGACCAGAGCTCCTGGTGGCAACTATTACTAGGGGTAGAGGTCGAGGCCGAGGTCATGCCAGAGACTGAGGCAGAGGTAGAGGCAGAGCTCAAGCTAGAGCTCGAGCAGCAATACCAATAGTGGAGCCTCAGGTGGATCATCAGGAGGAGGTTCTAGTTCAGACTATACCCGTTGGACTAGTTTAGGTTCCGTAAGGATTCATAGCTACTCTAATGCTTCAGGACGCTCTAGGCCGTTTAGTGAGTCTTATGGAGGGCGTGGCCCACAATGGTACATTTCCAGTGCCACGAGCCGTCTCACAGGCTGGGGGAGGAGCACAAACTCTCACTACTCCCGCTTTGGACCAGATGACTTCCCAGTATCAGGCTCCAGCATCCCCGCCAGTTGGGGTAGTTCAGCCAGTTGTTGCGGCACAGGCTGGTGATAGGCCTGCCATGTCTTCTAAGGCCTTATTGAGATTGGACAAGTTTACTAAGCTCTTTCTAGTTCACTTCAGTCGTACACTTTCTGAGGATCCATATGATTATCTTAACCACTGCCACGAGGTGTTGGAGAACATGGGTATAGTTGAGACCAATGTGGGTTAATTTCGCTGTATTTCAGATGACGGGTTTCGCCAAGAGGTGGTGGAGAGATTATATGTTGACCAGACCAGCTGGGTCGCCCGCATTGACTTGGGAGTAGTTCTCACGGCTATTTCTAGAGAAGTTCCTCCCTATCACATTGAGAGAGGATTGCCGTAGGAAATTTCAGCATCTCCAGTAGGGCAGTATAACTGTTACTCAGTACGAGACCCGTTTTGTGGATCTAGCCCGTCATGCTCTCCTTTCACTTCCTACTGAGGGAGAGAGAGTGAGTAGGTTTATTGATGGACTCACTCACCCTATCAGGCTTCAGATGGCCAAGGAGATCGGAAGTGATATTCCCTTTCAGGCGGCTGGTAATGTTGCTAGGAGGATTGAGATGGTTCTTACATAGGAGAGAGGGCAGGGGTATGATAAGAGGCCTCGTCAGTTCAGTGGGTTCAATGGTTCCTCGTCTGGATGCAGGGGTAATTTTGGTAGAGGCCATCCTCCTAGGCCATTTCATTCAGCGCTCCAGGCATCCCATGGTGCTTCAGGTGGTCGCGACCCTCATATGTCTCATTCCGACCAGCTAGCTTACAATGCACCACCAGCTCCTATTAGTGCACCTCCGATCCAGAGTCATCAGAGTAGTTATCCAGGTCGACATGGCCAGTTCCAGGGTTAGCAGTCACAACAGCCGAGGTTATGTTATACTTGTGGTCATCCGAGGCACATTGCTAGATTTTGCCCCATGTCTCAAGGCAGCATGCAACAACAGGGTTCTCGTGCTATGATTCCAGCACCAGTTGTACCGCCACCCGCCCAGCCAGCTAGGGGCAGGGGTCAAACAACTAGAGGTAGAGGTTAGGCCGTTAGAGGTAGAAGCCAGCCAGTTAGAGGCCGTCCCAGGGACACGGTTCAGACTGGTGGGGCCCAGCCTCAATTTTATGCTTTTCCAGCTAGGCCTGAGGTCGAGTCATCCGATGCCGTGATCACATGTATTGTTCCAATTTTCCATAGAGATGCTTCAGTTCTATTTGATCAAGGATCTACTTATTCCTATGTGTCCTCCTATTTTGCTTCATATCTGGTTGTGGCTCATGATTCTCTGAGTGCTTCTATATGTGTGTCCACACCGGTGGGAGATTCCGTTGTGGTAGGTCATGTCTATCGTTCGTGTACTATTGGGAGTCTTGAGACTAGCATGGATCTTCTACTTCTTGATGTGGTAGATTTTGATGTCATCTTGGGTATGGATTGGCTGTCACCTTATCATGCCATATTGGATTATGATGCCAAAATGGTGACCTTAGCCATGCTAGGGTTGCCTCAATTAGCGTGAAAAAGGACTCCTGGCCATTCTACCAGTAGGGTTATCTCTTATGTGAAGGCTCGACGTATGGTTAAGAAGGGCTGTCTAGCTTATTCAGCTCATATTCACGATTTTAGTGCGGATGTTCCTTCTATGGATTCAGTCCCAGTTGTTCGTGAGTTTCTAGATGTATTTTATGTAGATTTGTCGGGGATGCCACCCGACAGACATATTGACTTCTGTATTGATTTGGCTCCGGGTACCCAGCCCATTTCTATTCCACCATACCGTATGTTCCCGCCAGAGCTAAAGGAATTGAAGGAGCATTTACAAGAATTGCTTGATCTGGGATGTATTAGACCTAGAGTCTCACCCTTGGGTGCACCAATGTTATTTTTAAAGAAGAAAGACGGTTCAACGCAGATGTGCATAGATTATCGGCAGTTGAATAAGGCTATTATCAAGAGCAAGTATCCGTTGCCAATAATTGATGACTTATTTGATCAGCTTCAGGGTACCAAGGTATTTTTAAAGATCGATTTGAGGTCTGGTTACCATCAGTTGAAGATTAGGGCATCTGATGCCCCTAAAATAGCTTTCCAGACTCGGTATGGGCATTACAAATTCCTAGTGATGTCATTTGGGCTACCAAATGCCCCAACATCATTTATAGATTTGATAAATCGGGTATTCAAACCCTATTTGGATTCTTTTATGGTTGTATTATTTGATGATATCTTGATTTACTCCAGCAGTCGAGAGGAGCATGGGCAACATCATCGAATTGTGCTTCAGACTTTGAAGAATAATCAGTTATATTCCAAATTTTCAAAATGCGAATTTTGGTTAGACTCATTTGCCTTTTTGGGGCATGTTGTATTGGTAGAAGACATAAAAATGGATCCTAAGAAGATTGAGGCAGTTCAGAATTGGCCTAGACCTACTTCAGCTACAGAGATCCGGAGTTTCCTGGGTTTGGCAGGTTATTATCGCCGATTTGTGGAAGGTTTTTCATCTATAGCATCTCCATTGACCAAATTGACCCAGAAGGGTGCCCCATTCAGATGGGCAGATGAGTGTGAGTTGAGCTTTCAGAAGCTCAAGACTGCTTTGACTACGACGCCAGTGTTGGTATTGCCCACAGTTTCAGGATCTTATACGGTGTATTGTGATGCATCTTGCATTAGTCTTGGTGCAGTATTAATGCAAGATGGCAGAGTGATTGTATATGCATCACGACAGTTGAAGGTTCATGAAAAGAATTACCCTGTTCATGACTTAGAATTGGCAGTCATTGTTCATGCTCTGAAGATTTGGAGGCACTACGTTTACGGTGTCTCGTGTGAGGTATTCACTGATCATTGTAGTCTACAGTATCTATTCAAACAAAAAGACCTCAATTTGAGGCAGAGAAGATGGTTGGATTCTGTTGAAAGACTATGATATCACCATTTTGTATCACCCCGGAAAGGCCAATGTGGCGGCCGATGCCTTAAGTAGAAAGGTTGTGAGTATGGGTAGCCTTGCGTATATTCCGGTTGGTGAAAAGATGTTAGCTGCAGATGTTTAGACTTTGGCTAATCAGTTCGTAAGGTTAGATATTTCAGAGTCCAGTCGGATTCTAGCTTGCACAGTCGTTCGGTATTCCTTGTATGAAAGTATCAAAGATCGACAGTATAATGATCCTCATTTGCTTGTCCTTAAGGACACGGTGCGGCACGGTGGTGCCAAGCAGGTTGTTGTGGGGGAAGATGGAGTTATGCGGATGCAGGGTCGTATATGTGTTCCTAAAGTGGATGGGCTTCGTTAATTAATTCTTGAGGAGGCCCACAGTTCCCGGTATTCTATTCATCCGGGTGTCGCCAAAATGTATCAAGATTTGCGGCAACATTATTGATGGAGGAGAATGAAGAAGGATATAGTTGCATATGTAGCTCAGTGTTTAAATTGTCAGCAAGTCAAGTACGAGCATCAGAGACCTGGTGGTTTGCATCAGAAGTTAGAAATTCCTGAGTGAAAGTGGGAGCGTATCACTATGGATTTTGTTGTTGGTCTCCCACAGACTCAGAGAATGTTCAATGTAGTATGGGTCATTGTGGACAGGTTTACCAAGTCAGTATATTTCATTCCAGTAGCAGTTACCTATTCTTCAGAGTGGTTAGCGGAAATTTACATCTGTGAGATTGTCCGCCTTCACGGTGTGCCCGTGTCTATCATTTCTGATCGAGGTACGCAGTTTACCTCATATTTCTGGAGGACTGTACAGCGTGAGTTAGGCACACGGGTGGATTTGAGTACATCATTTCATCCACAGATAGACGGACAGTCAGAGCGCACTATTCAAATATTGGAAGATATGCTTCGCGCTTGTGTTATAGACTTTGGAGGTTCTTGGGATCAGTTCTTGCCACTTGCGGAGTTTGCCTACAATAATAACTACTAGTCGAGTATTCAGATGGCTCCATATAAACCATTATATGGGAGGCAATGCCGTTCGCCTGTTGGTTGGTTTGAACTGGGAGAGGCTCTGTTGTTGGGTACCAATTTGGTACAGGATGCCTTGGATAAGGTCAAGGTCATTCAGGATCGACTTCACACAGCTCAGTCTAGGCAAAAGAGTTTTGCCGACCGTAAAGTTCATGATGTTGCATTCATGGTTGGAGAAAGAGTCTTGCTCCGCATTTCACCTATGAAGGGTGTAATGCGGTTCGTAAAGATAGGCAAGTTGAGCCCTGGGTATATCGGACCCTTTGAAATTCTTGAAAGGGTGGGTGAAGTAGCCTATAGTCTTGCACTACCACCTAGTTTATCAGTAGTTCACCCGGTGTTTCATGTGTCTATGCTCCGAAAATATCATGGTGATCCTTCCCATGTGTTAGATTTCAGCTCAGTCCAATTGGACAAGGATTTGACTTATGAGAAGGAGCCGGTAGCTATTCTAGCTCGGCAGGTTCGATAGTTGAGATCTAAGAGTAATCCATTAGTTCGAGTACAATGGAGAGGTCAACCAGTTGAAGCATCTACTTGGGAGTCCGAGTCGGACATGCGGGGTAGATATCCACACCTTTTCACCAGCCCAGGTACTTATTCTAATTCTGTTCGAGGACGAATGTTTGTTTTAGAGGTGGAGAATGTGATGACCCAAAAGGTCATCTTTAAATTTAATATTAGTTTATGTGTTTTGAGACCTCAAATAGCACCATTCATCTTTCCTCGACTTGCATGCGCAGTCCATATAACCTTTCGGGAAGCTTTTATGTGAACAATTGATAAAAATGAGAATTTGTACTTTGAAACTTACTTAAGTCGACTTCGGTCAATATTTTTAGCAAACGAACTCGGATCCGTGTTTTGATGGTCCCGATGGGTCCATATGGTGATTTTAGACTTAGGAACATGTTCGAAAAATTATTTGGAAGTCCGTAGTTAAAATATGCTTGAAATGGCTAAAATAGAAATTTAAGTTTGGAAGTTTGACCGGGGAGTTGACTTTTGATATCGGGATCGGAATCTGATTCTGAAAATTTGAATAGGTCTGTTATGTCAGTTATGACTTGTGTGCAAAATTTGAGGCCAATTAGACTTGAATTGATAGGTTTCGGTATCGAATGTAGAAGTTTGAATTTCTTAGTTTCATTAGGCTTGAATCGCGGTATGATTCGAGTTTTTAGCATTGTTTGATTTGATTTGCAACCCTGAGTAAGTCTGTATTATGTTACAGGACACTTTATAATATTCAGACGAGATCCCGAGTGGCTCAGATGAATTTCGGATGAGCCACGGACCATTTGGAACATGTTGTCCAGTGCTGGATCTCGTGCATCGCACCTGCGCATTTTTGGCCGCAGGTGCATGCCCACTTCTGCGAAGGAAATGCTGCTTCTGTGACGTTGAGGTTAGTAAGGAAGCTTCTCTTCTACGAAGCTTTGGTCGCAGGTGCGACACCACTTTTGCGGCCAGCCGATCACAAATGCGCACCTCGTCGCTTCTGCGGCTCGTTCTTGCGCTTCTGCGCAGCCGCAAATGTGGCCCATTTTCCACTGAGGCGGAACTCGCCTGGCTGCTTGGCTTCGCAAATGCGGTCCTTGTCTCGCAAATACAAGGCCGCAGATGTGACCTTTTGCCCATAAATGCCAGATTGGGCAGAACATTAAGGGGTTGAAAAATGCCATTTTTCTTCATTTCGTGTGGGTTTTGAAACCTTAGTTTTTGGGCGATTTGAAGGAGTTTTTCGCGACTTCGAACTAGGTAAGTGTTCCTTATCATATATTGATGATATTTCATAAATCCATATTTATATTTGTTGTTTATTTCAGATTTAGATGGAAGAACTTGGAATTTTTGTAAAACTTTTCAAAAATAAAAATTTAGGATTTGAAGGTCCATTTGACATCGAAATTTGATAATTTTTGTATGGTTGGACTCATCTCGGAACGGGTGTTAAAATTTCGTAAGTTTTTTCCGAGATTCGAGATGTGGGTCCCACTGTTGATTTTTGAGATGAATTTCGGAATTTAATTCAGTAACAATAGAAATTCCATGTGGAATTAATTCCTACAAATCGTGTTGAGTATATTGAATTGTTTGTGACTAGATTTGAAGCTTTCGGACACTAATTCGGGAGACAAAAGTGTATTGGAATCTTGAGTTTGTTGCAAATCGAGGTAAGTATCGTAGTTAAACTTGACTTGAAGGAATATGACTTGTTTGTTTATTTGCTACTTGATTTAACGCGCGGGTACAACGTACATGTGAGGTGACGAGTACTTATGTGTTGTGGTTGAGTCAAAGTATGCGGGTAGAATTTATTTATTGCCGAAATTCCCACCTTCGGGACCGTGATGGCGCCTAACATTTCACTTGCTAGGCAAGCCAATGTTAGAATAAGTTTAACCAATTATTTTTAACAATTTAATTTAATTAATAATAAAGAAACTAATAACTGGAATAAAATATGAAATAAAGTGAGTAAACCATAATACTAGCGATGTCTAAATACCATCACAGAACTGGTGTCACAAGTGCACGAGCTACTAGAATAATACAAATAAGGGTCTGAATGAAAATAAAGCCGTCTGACTTAAATACCCAACTAAAATAAAGTAGATGGGGACTTCAGAGCTGCAAACGCCGTGCAACTATACCTCAACTCTCCTGTGGATAGCTGAATCCGAGAAAATCTCCTATACGCCGCTGGGACCAACTCCGGTATCCGCACAAGAAGTGCAAAGTGTAGTATGAGTACAACCGACCCCATGTACCCAGTAAGTGTCGAGCCTAACCTTGACGAAGTAGTGACGAGGCTAAGGCAAGTCGCTTACATTAACCTGTACGCAATAATAATAATAACTACAATATAGGAGAACAAGAATAGAAATTAAACCGGTAAATCATATCAATAATCAAGCCAACTCAGCAGTCATAACCAATTATTATTTAAATAACTTTCCATTGTGGCATGCAACCCGATCGCACAATATATTCATTTTCATTTAATTCCGTTGTGGCGCGCAACTCGATCATCAATATATCTTTTCAATCAATTTTGTTGCGGCGTGCAACCCGCTCCTCAATTATATAATTTACCAATTCTTATAAAAGAAATTATTCCAATAAATGCAATAATTAATATGAAATTATAAGACAACAAGCTTATAATAATTATGATTTATTTAGAAACAAGTGATGACAAGTAGCAATTTATTGTGGAAATTAAGGAGGAAATATGCAATTTAATATTTAGTATGCTAAATTTCAAGTAACAATTAAGTCACATAAATCAAATAAGCATGTAGCAAATATAGCATGGATTCAAGGGATAGTATTGAGCAAGGAATATGAGAGAAATAATTAATATAATAATTAATTCATGATTTAAAGTAATTTATGATTTCTAGATAAATATGCAAACAATCAATTTGACGACGTTTAGGCACTCGTCACCTCGCCTATACGTTGTTACACGTGAAATTCACATAACAATAATTCAAGGGTTCTATTCCCTCAAGCACTTACCTCGCTTCGCAACCAAATTTAAGATTCTAATAAACCTTTGCCTCACGAATTGATATCTGAAAGATTCAAATCTAGTCATAAACTATTCAATATTCTCAACACGAATCGTAGAAATTAATTTCATATGAAATTACTAATCAGGTGCCGTACGCTGTTCCTCTCAAATTGATGGAGTTAAATCTTGCATAGCAGCAATCAGTCATCATCTTTCAATGCTTCATTGATATTTTTGGGCTCAATTTGAGAGAGAAATACTAAGAAGGCAAGTGAGTTTCTTGACTGTGATCTAGTTTGAATCCTTGAGTCAAGAGGAGTGATCACATTTTGAAGAGGGTGTGAACTTTTGTGCTTCCTGTTAGACACTTAAATCTCATTGTTAGTGGATCCAGGTTCTTCTAAATGTGATCCATTGTTGACATGAGTCCCGCTTCTCAGCTCAAGATCTGAGGTTCCTTGCACAATATCAATAACTCTATTCTCAGCTTCAGTTGTTGTGATTGAGGGACCAGGTTCCTCTACATCAGTTAGAGATACAGCTGCACCATCTTCATTTGATTCCTTGATGTAACTCATCATGTCAGCCTTTCCATTTGCCATATCAATGACTTCACCAGGAACTGTTGATTGGTCTCCATCTTGATCAATCTTATCATGTGAATCTTTCCCACATAGGTGGCGTGATTCATCAAAGATCAAATGTATGCTTTCCTCAACACATTGAGTTCTTTTTGTGGTAGACTTTGTAGGCTTTGTTTTTTAATGAATAGTCAAGAAAGCTTCCTTCATCACTTTTGGCATCAAAATTTTCAAGTGGTTCCTTAGCATTGTTGAGGACAAAACATTTGTAGCCAAATGTCCATAAATGTGTTAGCTTGGGTTTCCTCCCGTTCAGCAGTTCATACGGGGTTTTGTTCAGGAGGGACCTTATCATGCACCTATTCACCAAGTAGCATGCAGTGTTAACTGCTTCTGCCCAGAAACCTTTTGCAACGCCACTGTCAATCAATATTGTCCTTGTCATGTCTTCAAGAGTCCTATTTTTCCTCTTCACAACACCATTTTGTTGAGGTGTTCTTGGAGCTGAAACTTTATGACGTATGCCATTGTTAGCACAGAATTCGTCGAATTTTGCATTATCGAACTCTATGCCATGATCAGATCTTATACATACAATATTATGGCTCATTTTCACTTGGATCTTCTTTACAAAAGCAGCAAACACTAGAAAAGTATCATCCTTGGTTCTTAGGAACAAGGTCCAGGTGAATCTAGAATAGCCGTCCACTATAACAAAAATGTACTTCTTTCCTCCAATACTTGGCATCCTTATAGGTCCACACAGATCCATATGGAGGAGATCAAGTGGCCTTGAGGTGCTAACTTCCTTTTTGGGCTTGAAGGAGGACATGACTTTCTTTCCTTTTACACATGCATCACACACCTTGTGATCTTTGAAGCTTGACTTAGGCAGGCCACAAACCAGGTCCTTCTTGGCCAATTTGTTCAGCAACGTAAAATTGCATGACCCAATCTTTTGTGCCATAGTTCAGCATCATCATCAACAACACTCAGACATGTGAGATCCCTATTTTGCAAGGACTTAAAATCAGCAACATAAATGTTTTTGTATCTTTTTGCCATCAGGACCACTTCACCAATCACAAGATTTGTGACTGTGCGGATTTTTGACAAGAATTCTACTTTGTTTCCTTTGTCGCATATTTGGGAAATGCTCAGTAGGCTATATTTCAAGCCATTCACACAATACACATTTTCAACTGAGTGGGTGAGTGTCTTCCCAATTCTTCCTACTCCCAGAATGTATCCCTTTTTGCTATTTCCAAATGACACACTCCCTCCTTGCAGGGCTTTGAGTGAAAGAAAATCATCGATGCTTCTAGTCATGTGCTTGGAACATCCACTATCCATGTACCAATTTTTGGCTGCTTCCTTTCACTGCTTCCTTCACAAGAGAATCAAGGATTAGACTTAGGAACCCAAACAAGTTTGGGTCCCTTGTAGTGAGGAAAGTGGTGAATTAAATTTCTTTTTGTCCAGGCAAGCAATACACATTTTTTAATAGAGGGACCATGTTCCTTAGCAGTAGTTACCTTTTCAACAAACACCTTGTTTTTCTGTTGGGACTGAATTCTAGCCTTACAGTTTTCTTTAAAGTGTCCGGTGTTGCCATAGTGAGTACAAAGCCAGTTGTCAAGGACAATAACATACTTGCTATGTAGATTGTAGGGAATCTTTTCCTTTTGGAATCAGACTCCCTGTCTGTTCCTACCCTTGCTTGCATACATGGCAGTAATTGTATCAGAGGATCAGGTCCACTTTAGAGATTTTTCTAGGTCATTTTTAACTCTGCCTAGATCTTTTTGAAGTTGTTTCTTTCTTTCAAGTTCAGCACACAGACTAGATTTCACAGATTTGAGTTTATTTTCAAGCTTAATGTGTGCCTCACTTGCAACTTCCTTTCCCTTTTGGATACTCCCATAATTGTTTCCTCTTTATAGTTCCTCTATTGTTTCTTTTAGGTCCGTGACTACTATCAACAAATTATCTCTCTTATTTTCTACGTTTTTAATTTTTTTAATCACAGAATTCTTTTCTTTCATTAGATCCTCGATGGTTTCTTTTAGGTCAGCCACTACGATTACCAGATCATCTCTCTCATTTTCTACCTCTCCTAGTTCCTTAGTTAAAGCATTGTTATCATTTATAAGATTGTGATAATCATCAATTAAAACATTTGCCAAAGATGTAAGATTTTTCTGAGAATAAGACTCCAGATTTCTTTGAAAAAGCTTACCTCATCATCATTATCTTCATCATCGTCAGATTTTTGACATTAGGGCAAATATAGAGTCATATTCTGTTGCTTCACTTTCAACTTCCATCATGGAGGTATCACCTAATGCATCATCTTCTCCAGATTCACTTGAAGAATCTTGATAAGTTGGTATTTTACCCACTTATATCCTCTTGATACTTAGGCTTTTGTATGACTTTGTTGAAAAATTAAGGCATTTATTGAGGCTTATTGGCATATTTCATGTATCAAGTGATTTAGGAGTGGTGGTGAAGAAACCACGTGAAAACAAGTCAAAAGAAGCTAAAATGCAAACAAAATACTTCCTAGTGAATTACCCTTCGCGAACGCGAAGGGTTAGACGCGAACGCGGAGCATCAGGACAACAAACCTTCGCGAACGCGAAGTGTTGTACGCGAACACAAAGAAGGAGCAAGGCAACCTTCGCGAACACGAAGGTGTAATCGCAAACACGATTCTGGAGGGAACAATACATCGCGAACGCAGGGCAAGTTCTGCGAACGCAATGAAGAAGCTGGTCAAATGCTCTGAAATGCTCTAACAAACGCATGTTGTAGTCTACGATCGCAATACTTTACAGAATTACTCTTCACGATCGCAAAACCTTTTTCGCGATCGCGATTCACAAATCTTGGCAGAACTCTGGGCAGTTCTGGAATTTCACGATTTTAACCCCAAACCATTTAATACCCGACCTAGCTCATATCAGGGGATCATATCATATCTTGGAGAATATTTGGCTTATTGTTCCGTCCATATACTAAAGAGAACAAGTCTTGGAAGCTAGGGTTCTTGCACACACACTTGGGTCTTGAAGATTTGAAGCTTTTGGTTGAGAATTTCTTACTCCTTTATGCTCATTTCTTCATTTCCTTGCTTTGTATTGTATATCTAAGTGTGTAGTATTTATTTCCAACACTTGAAACTTGTTTATGGAAATATTCATATTTAAAGTGTGGATTAAATACCTTGTTGTGCTTATGTATTGAACGATTTTTATTTATTATGAAGCGAGCTATTGTTTCTTTAATTATTCTTGTTCTTAAATATTTCTAAAGGGATTAGCTAACCCTAGGACTGGCCCATTTACTTCGGATTAATTTTGGGAAAAATAGTTCGGGGTTGGAAAAGATTAATTAACAAGAACTTGAGGCGTTAACCCTCACTTTATAGATTCTACCTAGGAATAGGAATGAACTACTTGTAGCCATATTCGGGTGTGCTTAATCTCTTAATTGTTTTAGGGATAATTCAATTTGGAAGTCTTGTTAGTCTTCGGGAGAATCTAATATAGAATTATTATCCAAGGCTAATAAATAATAAACTCATTCATATTTATAAAATTGTGAAATATATTGGATCGTTACTTGAGTGTAAATCCCGATGCACCCATGCTTGTTTCCATTGATTATTTTACTTGCTTTCTAGGTTAGTTTATGTTTTCGTATTTAGCTATAATATTTTCCCAACAATCACTCTAAGTGTTTGGCATTGCATAATAAGTGATAATTCTCTTACATTCCTAATCGCCTACATATTATTCTCTGTGGGATTCGACCCCGACTCATAGTTGGGTAAATTATATTGCAATAGACCGTATCCATTTACTTTTTAGTGGTGGATTTGGACGTCATCAAAATTGGCACCATTGCCAGGGAACAATTTGGTGTAATTTAGGTTGTTTGAGAAATAAGCGTAAGTGCTTTGGTCCAAACTTGTGAATGTTTGTGTAATTATCTTTCTTACCTTGGTCTATTTTTTTTTCTTGTTTTTTTTTTTAGTTTTGAAAAAAACAAAATGGCATCATATAATGAAAATTGGTCGGATGGTAGTTGTTCATACTTTGATGACCTTTGTCCTTATTTTGGAGGACCACACTCGTGACAAAATTATTTTAATTCTCCCGGGGGTGGATTGTGCGCACAATCTCAAACCCACAAGTGGAGTATTTGTGATAAGTGTGGTCGTCAAAATGGTCATTGGGATGATTGTGCTTATTTGTCCTTTCCTTCCCCAAGCCCCCGCTATGATGATTCTACTTTTTGTGATGAGAATTATAGGGATATGGAAGTGGAAGAAATTGAGCATAATCAAAATGGAGAGTTTAAGCTCATGTTAGAATGCCTACTTGAATGAGGAAACAAAGAGCAAAATACCTTGGAGGAGCTTTTGGAGAATAGTCTCCAAAATTACTTGGCGCTTGAAAGGTTGAACTCACAAATGGAAGAAATGCTTGAAGCTTTAGAAGTCCAAAAAGCATCGGAAGTGAATGACAGCCAAAAATTCTCCTTAGAGGTTGAAGTCGAAAACCCTTCCTTGGCACTTGATCAAAACCAAGGAGAACTCTCAAATGCTCAAAATGAAAGGATGATGCTCATGTTGGAGGCCATTCTTGAAAATGAGGAGAAGCAAAGCTTGGCACTCGAGGACTTAAAACAAGCACTAACTCACAATGAAGATAATATTCGCACCTTGGAAAATCAAATCAAAATATTGGTTGAGGCTCACTATGCCCACCAACTTGAGAGTGTGGAAAGAGATCAAGAAGAGTCCGACTTCAAGGAAGAAAGCGAGCTTTATTTTGAGGAATCAAGAATTGAACATCCGCCAACCGACTCCATGAGTGTTAATGGTGCCAAGAAAAATATAGAATTAGAGTCAACCGGTGTAAGTGAAAATATGGTTGAAGTTGACTCTAGTTCGGGGGAAAAAGAGAATGTCAAAATTTGGGAAGATTTCCAATTTGAAGGCTTGAGGTTGCATTCCAAGTATTTTTCAACCTTGGAATTGCATGGTGATATGGGAATTGAGCCATGCGAATCTATATGGAAGTGCAAAGAAGGAAAACAAGATCCATACATTTTGCAATTTGCATATTCAAGAAGGCAAAATGACACTCCTCACATGAAAGCCAAGAAGTGAAAAATGATGAAATTAAAGTTTGGCTTGATCATTTACTTACTACCACCCCCCGTTGCTCGATTTAATTCCATTTTTAATTGGAAGGAATGAGCGAGGGAAGATAATGGTGATAGAGAGGCAAATTTTGAAGCTTTAGTGTCATGACTTGGTTGCTACTTTGATTAATATAGTGTATGAGCACTTGAATTGAAATAAAATTTGTGAGTAGTTGGTAATTCATATGCTTTGGATTAATTGTTGGTACCAACCGAAGCCATTAGATTGTGCTTAAGTGAACCCTTTTGACTTGAAATGATATTTGGTATGCCATTGAGCTTGATTGGTAATTTTATTGAAGGATGTTCTTAGTTGTTGAATTGCTTAAGGACAATCAATAGCTTAAGTTTGGGGGTTTGATAAGTTGGTATTTTATCCACTTATCTCCTCTTGATACTTAGGATTTTGTATGACTTTGTTGATAAATTATGGCATTTATTAAGGCTTATTAGCATATTTCATGTATCGAGTGATTTAGGAGTGGTGGTGAAGAAACCATATGAAAACAAGTCAAAAAGAAGCTAAAATGCAAACAAAATACTGCCTAGTGAATTACCCTTCGCGAACACGAAGGGTTAGACGCGAACGCGGAGTATCAGGAAAACAAACCTTCGCGAACGCGAAGTTCTGTATGCGAACGCAAAGAAGGAGGAAGGCAACCTTCGCGAACGGGAAGGTATAATCACGAACGCGATTCTGGAGGAAATAATACATCGCGAACGTAGGGCAAGTTCTGCGAACGCGATGAAGAAGCTGGTCAAATGCTCTGAAATGCTCTACACGAATGCATGTTGTAGTCTGCGATTGCAATACTTTACAAAATTACTTTTCGTGATTGCAAACCCTTTTTCGCGATCGCGATTCACAAATCTTGGCAGAACTCTGGGCAGTTCTGGAATTTCATGATTTTTACCCCAAACCATTTAATACACGACCTAGCTCATATCAGGGGATCATATCATATCTCGGAGAATCTTTGGCTTATTTTTCAGTCCATATACTAAAGAGAACAAGTCTTGGAAGCTAGGGTTCTTGCACACATACTTGGGTCTTGAAGATTTGAAGCTTTTGGTTGAGAATTTTTTACTCCTTTATGCTCATTTCTTCATTTTCTTGCTTTGTATTGTATATCTAAGTGTGTAGTATTTATTTCCAACACTTGAAACTTGTTTATGGAAATATTCATATTTAAAGTGTGGATTAAATACCTTGTTGTGCTTATGTATTGAACGATTTTTATTTATTATGAAGCGAGCTATTGTTTCTTTAATTATTCTTGTTCTTAAATGTTTCCAAAGGGATTAGCTAACCCTAGGACTGGCCCATTTACTTCGGACTAATTTTGGGAAAAATAGTTCGGGGTTGAGAAAGATTAATTAACAAGAACTTGAGGCGTTAACCCTCACTTTATAGATTCTACCTAGGAATAAGAATGAACTACTTGTAGCCATATTCGGGTGTGCTTAATCTCTTAATTATTTTAGGGATAATTCAATTTGGAAGTCTTGTTAGTCTTCGAGAGAAGCTAATATAGAATTATTATCCGAGGCTAATAAATAATAAACTCGTTCATATTTATAAAATTGTGAAATATATTGGATCGTTACTTGAGTGTGAATCCCGATGCACCCATGCCTGTTTCCATTGATCGTTTTACTTGCTTTCTAGGTTAGTTTATGTTTTCCCAACAATCACTCTAAGTGTTTGGCATTACATGATAAGTGATAATTCTCTTACATTCCTAATCGCCTACATATTGTTCTCTGTGGGATTTGACCCCGACTCATAGTTAGGTAAATTATATTGCATGCGACCGTGTCTATTTACTTTTTAGTGGTGGATTTGGACGTCATCAAATCTCCCCATGCAGCAAGAGCTTGTTTCACAATATTGTCGGCTGCTTCTTTTCTCTTGAATCTTTTGTTAGGAACCGAGTTCCTCTTGGTTGCTTTGTCTGTGTTGTGTTTGTACTGGTCTTACTTGAGGAGAGGACAATCCTTGATAAAGTGTCTTGTCTTTCCACATTTATGACATAAGTCATACCCTCTTGGCTTGCTGGAGCTGCCCCTTTTTAGAATACCTCAATTCCTGCGAACCATTTTCTGAAATCACTTTGTCAGGTAAGCCATATCAGCATCCTCACCACTTGAGTCATTGGTGTCTGTCTTGAGGACCATGTTCTTCTCTTTTTTGGGCTCTCTTCTTTTATGATCCTTCTTATTCTTCATTTCTTAAGTTTTCAGATTACTAATGAGTTCATCAATGGTCAGCTTTGCAGATCCTTTGCTTCTTTGATAGCATTTACTTTGCTTTTACAGGAACCAAGTAATACACTAAGTATTTTCCTGATAAGTTTGTTCCTTGGAATGATCTCTCCCAGAGAATGGAGCTCATTGATGATAGAGGTGAATCGAGTGTGCATGTCTTGAATGGACCCATCATCCTTCATCCTGAAGAGTTCATACTCAGTGGTGAGCATATCAATCTTCGATTGCTTGACTTGAGTTGTCCCTTCATGTGCTGTTTGGAGAGCTTCCCAGATTTCCTTGGCAGATTGACAAGCAGAAATCCTGTTATATTCCTCTGGTCCAATACCACAGACGAGGATTTTTTGGCTCGAAAGTTCTTCTCTATAGCTTTGCAGTCACCATCGTTGTATTCCTTCCTTGTCTTGGGAACTGTCACTGCCGGTTAACCAGTGGTCTTCATAGGGATGAAGGGTCCATGGCAGATAACATCCCAAAGCTCTGAATCTTTAGCCATGCTAAAATCATGCATCCTTATCTTCCACCATCGGTAGTATGCACCATTGAATCTTGGTGGTATGTGTGAGATTGAACTTCTTCAACATTTGGTGGAGCAGCCATGAGGATCCTTTCTAGGTGTTAGCCTGATCGAAAGAACTCGCTCTGATACCAATTGATAGAAACTTAGGGTCCACCAACCTGTATAGAGAACCTGGTTCTCTATCAGTTCCCACAAAACACACATAAAGAGATAAGTAAAAGACACATCAGAATTTTATGTGGAAAATTCCCAGCTCACGGGATTAAAAAACCACGACCTACACTCGTAGGATTTCTACTTCACTAACCGAGCAACTTTAGATTACAACCTATTGTAACCTAGGAATTAAACTCTTAATTCCTCACTCACTTGTAATAACTCTATTACAAGCCTCTTTGTAATAACTCTATTACAAAGCTCACAACTCGACTAACTCTAGTCAAGACACAAACACAAGGTTTATGGTTTTAAAAAAGGTTTCCTACACAATACTTCTAGCTATGCTAAGTAAGAATTACAAATAAAACACTTTAACAAAGGTACAACATAAATAAGGACATGTAATAACTCAGTGCAGAAAATTGGTCCTTCGTTATGATGTTCTTTGTTCTTGAAGCCTTGAAAGTCACTTGTATGTTGGCAACACACTTGAGAGGAAACTTGATTAATACTCGGATGTGCAAGTGTGTGTTTTCTTCATAGTTTCATGTTAATAATGTCCAAGTAATGTCACTTGGATGATGCAAGCAATATCCGGTACACGACATTCCCCAGAAAGTGGCTGCTGCATTGTTAACACTGTTGCGTGTGTGCAAAGGAACAACTACCTCAATTGGCTGACCTCTCCATTTGCACCCGAACTGAGGGATAACTTTTAGACCTCAACCATCGGACCTGTCGGGCTAAGATAGCTACTGGCTCCTCCTCATAAGTCAAATCTTTGTCCAATTGGAGTGAGCTAAAATCTAACGCATGGGACGGATCACCATGATATTTTCGGAGCATAGTTACATAAAACATCTTATGAACTGTTGATAAACTAGGTGGTAGTGCAAGCTTGTAGGCTACGTCACTCACCCTTTCAAGAATTTCAAAGGGTCCGATATACCTAAGGCTTAACTTCCCCTTCTTTTTGAATCTCATTACACCTTTCATAGGATAAACCCGGAGCAATACTCTTTCTCCAGTCATGAATGCAACATCACGAACCTTACAGTCGGCATAACTATTTTGCCTAGACTGAGCTGTGCGAAGTCGATCCTGGAAAACCTTGACCTTATCCGAGGCATCCTGTACCAAATTAAGTACCTAACAACCGAGCCTCTCCCGGTTCAAACCAGCCAACTGACGAATGACATCGCCTCCCGTATAATGCTTCATACGGAGCCATCTGATACTCGACCGGTAGCTGTTATTATAGGCAAACTCTGCAAGTGGCAAGAACTGATACCAAGAACCTCCAAAATCTACAATACAAGCGCGAAGCATATCTTCCAATATCTTAATAGTGCGCTCTGATTATCTGTCTGTCTGTGGATGAAATATTGTGCTCAACTTAACCCGCGTGCCTAACTCACGTTGTACAACCCTCCAAAAGTGCGAGGTGAATTGCGTTTCTCGATCTGAAATCATAGACACCGGCACACCGTGAAGGCGTATAATCTTACGAATGTAAATTTCAGCTAACCTCTCTGAAAAATAGGAATTGCCACTAGAATGAAATGTGCTAACTTGGTCAACTTGTCCATAATGACCCATACATCGTCGAACTTCTTCTAAGTCCCTGGGAGTCCAATACCAAAATCCATAGTGATACGCTCTCACTTCCACTCAGGAATTTCTAACTTCTAAAGCAAACCACCAGGTCTCTGATGATCGTACTTAACTTACTGATAATTCAAACACCGAGCTACATATGCAACTATATCCTTTTTAATTCTTCTCCACCAATAATGTTGGCGCAAATCTTGATACATTTTGGCGGCACCTGGATGAATTGAATACCGGGAACTGTGGGCCTCTTCAAGAATTAATTTACAAAGCCCATCGACATTAGGAACACAAATATGACCCTGCATCCGTAGAACTCCATCATATCCCACAACAACCTGCTTGGCATCACCGTGCCGCACTGTGTCCTTAAGGAGAAGGAAATGAGGATCATCATACTGTAGCTCTCTGATGCGCTCATATAAAGAAGATCGAGCGATTGTATAAGCTAAAACTTGACTGGGATCCAAAACATCTAACCTCACAAACTGATTGGCCAAAGTCTAAACATCTGCAGCTAGCGGCCTCTCGCCAACTGGAATATACACAAGGCTTCCCATACTCACAGCCTTTCTACTCAAAGCATCGGCCACCATATTAGCCTTTCCCGGGTGATACAAAATGGTGATATCATTGAGATCTTTTTGTTTGAATAGATACTGTAGACTACGATGATCTGTGAATAATTCACATGACATGCCGTAAAGGTAGTGCCTCCAAATCTTTAGCGCATAAATAATGGCTGCCAATTCTAAGTCATGAACAAGATAATTTTTCTCGTGAACTTTCAACTGTTGCGATGCATATACAATCACCCTGCCATCTTGCATCAATACTGCACTGAGTCCAATACGAGATGCATCACAATACATCGTGTACGATCCTGAACCTGTGGGCAACACCAACACTGGCGCCGTAGTCAAAGCAGTCTTGAGCTTCTGAAAGCTCAACTCACACTCGTCTGATTATCTGAATGGAGCACCCTTCTGGGTCAGTCTGGTTAATGGGTTTGCTATAGATGAAAACCCTTCCACGAACCGGTGATAATAACCTACCAGACCCAGAAAACTCCGAATCTCTGTAGCTGAAGTAGGTCTAGGCCAATTCTGAACTGCCTCAATCCTCTTAGGGTCCACTTTTATGCCTTCTAGAGATACAACATGCCCCAAAAAGGCAACTAAGTCTAACCAAAACTCGTATTTTGAAACTTTTGCATATATTGATTATCCCTCAAAGTCTGAAGCACAATCCGAAGATGTTGCTCATCCTCCTCTCAGCTACTGGAGTACATCAAGATGTCATCAACGAATACAACCATAAAGGAATCCAGACAGGGCTTGAATACCCGGTTCATCAAATCCATAAATGTTGCTGAGGCATTTGTCAGCCCAAATGACATCACTAGAAATTCATAATGCCTATACCGAGTTCGAAAAGCTATCTTAGGGACATCAGATGCCCTAATCATCAACTGATGATAGCCAGACCTCAAGTCAATCTTTGAAAATACCTTGGCACCCTGAAGCTGATCCAATAAGTCATCAATTCTTGGCAATGGATACTTGTTCTTGATTGTAGCATTGTTCAACTGCCGATAATCTATACACATCCTCATTGAACCATCTTTCTTCTTCACAAACAACAATGGTGCACTCCAGGGCGAGACACTAGGTCTAATGAATCTCTGATCAAGCAAGTCTTGTAACTGCTCCTTCAATTCTTCAACTCCGGCGGGGCCATACAGTATGGTGGAATAGAAATGGGCTGAGTGCCCGGAGCCAAATCAATACAAAAGTCAATATCTCTATCGAGTCGCATCCCCTACAAATCTGTAGGAAATACGTCTAGAAATTCACGAACAACTGGTACTGAGTCCTAGCTGGGAAAGCATAGAATCGGGGTTGGGCTCTACCAGTCTGAACTACATCTCTGGGGCAGGCCATAGCTCGTTGGCCTCCACCTCTAACAGTCTGACCTCCACCTCTAATAGTCTGACCCCTTCCCCTAGTTGGTCGGACGTGCGGTGGAGCAACCGGTGCCGGTATAATGGCACGAGAATTCTGCTGAGATCTTTTGCTCAACAACCTAGGAAGATTTCTCCTGATGTGACCAATGTTCCCACACTCATAACACCTATCCTGTTGTCATGGTTGTTGAAGCTGATCCGAACGGGTCAGATAGCTGCCATAGTGACTTTGTACTAGTGGTGTACTAATAGGAGCTGAATGTGCACTTGATGATGGTTGTCTAGGGTAAGAAACATAAGGACCTTGACTCCCTGAAGCACCATGAGAAGTCTGAAGTACTAAATAAAATGGCCTGGGAGGATGACCCCTACCATAAGTACTCCTACCTCTAGATGAGGCACCTCTGAAATTACCGGAATGACACGGCCTCTTATTTGACACTGGCCCTCTCGCCTGTGAAAGAACCATCTCGATCCGCCTGGCGACATTAGCAGCCATCTGAAAAGAAATCTCACTCCCGGTCTCCTTGGCCATCTGTAGCTTGATAGGTTGAACGAGTCCATCAATGAACCTCCTCACCCTCTCTCTCTCTCTCTCTCGGTAGGAAGCAGAAGAAGAGCATGACGGTCTAGATCCACAAAACGGGTCACATACTGAGTGACTGACATATTGCCCTACTGGAGACGCTCAAACTGCTTGCTGACATATTGCCCTGCTAGAGACGCTCAAACTGCTTGCGGGAATTCTCACTCAGTGTGATAGGAAGGAACTTCTCCAAAAATAGATGCGAGAACTGCTCCCAGGTAAGTGCAGACGAACCAACTGGTCTAGTAAATACATAATCTTTCCACTATCTCTTGACGGAACCAGTCATCTGAAACACAGCAAAATCAACCCCATTGCTTTTGAGTATCCCCATGTTCTGCAATACTTCATAGAAGTGGTGAAGAAAATCATATGGGTCCTCAGAAGGTTTACCACTGAAATAGATTAGAAATAGCTTGGTAAATTTGTCCAACCTCAACAAAGCCTCAGAAGACAAAGAAGGCCTATCACCGGCCTGTGCTGCAATAACTGGTTAAACTACCCCAACTGGATGGGCTACTGGAGCCTGATACTGAGGAGCTATCTGCCCTGGAGCAGGAGTTGTAGGAGTTTGTGCTCCTCCCCTAGCCTGTGAGATGGCAGGTATCATTGCAAATGTACCATTTTGGGCCACACCCTCCATAAGACTCACCAAACAGACTAGAGCGTCCTGAAATACTGGAGTAGCTATGAATCCTTCTGAAACCTGAACTGGTTCAACATGTACCGTCTGAGCTGGAACCTCCGCTTCTAAATCCACCTGAGATTCTGTAACATGTGTTGCTGCTCGAGCTCTAGATTGAGCTCTGCCTCTGCCCTTAGTCGTAGTTGTCACTGGGTGCTCTGGCTCCTGTCCGGCTATAGACGCAAATCGTGTTCTCTCCATCTACGAGAGGACAAGAATAGAAGAGTTCAATCGTAAATGATAGAATAAAATCATATGACAGAGTAGAATAGAAGTGAAATTATTCCTAAACTCCATAGCCTCTGGAATATAAGTACAGACGTGTAACGAACAGACCGTTCGTTTCGAGCCCTAGCACGTCATTTGACAGTTTGAGGCCATGAGTAGCTTCACTTTAGGTATTATGACTTATATGTGTGGTCAGAATTGAATTTCGGGAAGTTCGTAGTTGATTTAGAAAGAAAATTTTCATTTCGGAAGCTTTAAGTTAGAAGAATTTACTAAGGTGTGATTTCGAGTAAATGACATTGGAATCGGGATTTGAAGGTTCAAACAGGTTCGTATGATGATTCTGGACTTAGGGGCGCATCCGGAAGTGGATTTGGAGGTCCGTAGGTCATTTCAGAGTCACTAGGAAAACAATGGAAATTTGAAGTTTTTGGAAAGTTTGACCGAGGGTAGACTTTTTGATATCGAGGTTGGATACGATTTTCGGAAGTTGGAGTAGGTTCATGGTTCCATTTATGACTTGTGTGCAAAATTTGAGGTCAATCGGACGTGGTTTGATAGGTTTCGGCGTCGTTTGTAGAATTTGGAAATTTCAAAGTTCACTAGGCTTGATCCGTGTGTAATTCGTGTTTGGGGTTGTTTGAGGTAATTTGAGGATTCGACTAAGTTCATATTGGGTTATAAGACTTGTTGGTATGTTTGGTTGAGGTCCCGGGGGCCTCAGGTTGATTTCGGGTGGTTAACAGACCAAGTTTTAAAGTTGGAAGACTATTGAAGTTTGGACTCAGCAGGTGTAATCGCACCTGCAGAAGTTTAATCGCAGGTGCGAGCCCGCAAAAGCGAAGATGGAGGCCACTAAAGCAGGAAAGGCTAGGAAGGGCAGGGGATGCAGGTGCGTAGGAGGATGCGCATCTGCGAGCCCGCAAATGCGTGAATGGTTCCGAAGATGCAAAGTTTGAAGGCTTGGGCATTTCTGCTGAAGCGGACGAAGGGCCGCAGAAGCGCCTTCGCAGGTGTGAGACCTGGAGCACAGGTGTGAGACCAGTGGCTTAAGTGGTTTGTAGAAGCGGATGTATAACCGCAGATGTGGACGAGAGGCCACAGGTGCGAAAGGCCTGGGAAGAACATATAAATATAGGATTTCGAGATTTTTCAATATTTTCACCACTTTGAGCTCAGATTTTGGAGGATATTTAGAGGGATTTTGAAGTGATTACTGAGGTAAGCTTCTTGTGTCCATTTTTCTTCAATAATGATGTTCCCCCACTGACTTTACACCTAGTTAGTGTGTTTTTCAGGTGAAATTTGGGGGTTTAGGGCTAGAGAATTGGAGAGTGAATTTTGGAGATTTGGATGACCAAATTGAGTTGGATTTTGATAAATTTGGTATGATTAGACTCGTGAGTGAATGGGCTTTCGGGTTTTGTGACTTTTGTCAGATTTCGAGACGTGGGCCCGGGGGCCGAATTGAGCCAATTTCGGATTTTGGCTTATAATTTCGTGTTTTTCTTATGGAATTGATTGCTTTAGCCTATATTAATTGTATTGTACTTCTTGTAGCTAGATTCAGGGCGTTTGGAGACCGATTCTAGAGGCAAAGGCACTTTGGAGTAGAGTTTTGCGCGGTTTGAGGTAAGTAACAGTTTTAAATCCGGTCCTGAGAGTATGAAATCCCGAATTATGGTATTATGTGAGTATTTTGGAGGTGGCGCACAAGCTAGCAGACGGGCGTGTGGGCGTGCACCGTGGGAATTAGGACTTGGTTCATTCCGTAAAACTGGAGAGTTGAATAAGCTTGTTGTTAGCTATGTGCCTTTTCTGTGCTAAAGAAATTTGACAGTGAGTCATGTTAGAAATCATGCTTAGGCTATGTGTTGGTGCTGTAAAGACCCCCAGTGGTTGTAATATCTGTTGAACTATCTGCTTAATTGTTGTTTTGTACTCAGTCATAGTTTACTTATTTATTTTATATAAGTCTCTATTGTTCATTATTGATACATCATATCATTGTTGTTTGGGCTGATTTTATGATTTTTGAGAGCCCGAGAGACTGGAGAGATTTATGACTGAGTGAGGCCGAGGGACTGATTGTGAGATGTTATATTATAGCATGCGAGTTGTCCGTGCAGCACGTGAGTTGTCCGTGCGGATCCAGATATTATATTATAGCACGTGAGTAGTCCGTGCAGCACATGAGTTGTCCGTGTGGATCAAGATATTATACTATAGCACGTGAGTTGACCGTGCAACACGCGAGTTGTCCATGCGGATCTAGATATTGATACTATAGCACGTGAGTTGTTCATGCAGATTAGAGCGCTTGGGCTATAGGAGCCCCTCTTGAGTCTGTACACCCTCAGTGAGCGCAGGTACCTATTGAGTGTGAATATTGAGGGCTGAGAGCCGAGTGATATGCTATGAGAGAGCTTGAGGGACTGTTGCCCTGAGAGGTTGCACTTGTTTCATTGTTGCTGCACTTAGATGATTTTTATCATTGTTCTGAAATTTCTAGAAAATATTGTATCCGGTTTTATATGAACTTGGTAATGTGTAATGGACTTGACTTAAATTGCCGGAATCGAAACATGTCTACTTTTATTGCTGAAATTACTGAAATGAATTGTATTTGTATAGCTCGTCACCACCTTTCGGTTCCTTAATTATTATTGTTACTTATAGAGTTGGTTGTACTCACGCTACACCCTGCACTTCATGTGCAGATCCAGGTGTTTCCGGTCACGGAGGACGTTGATCTCGTGTGTGGTTGAGTATTTGAGATTCACGAGGTAGCTGCCGGCGTTCGCAGTCCTTGTCTCTTTTTCCTTGTTTTCTTTTCTTTTATGTATTGGTATTTTGACACAGACTCTTGTAGACACTGTTTCTTAGACTGGTTATTTAGATGCTCATGACTTGGTGACACTCGATGTTTGGGGCTATTTTTCCGCACTGTAATTGTAGTTTAATTCCTATTTTTATGAAAACTCTATCATGTAAAAGCTTTTGACTTATCTTTTGTGAAACAATGGAAGTATATTTGAGAATCAGCTTGCCTAGTACCATTGATAGGCGCCATCACGACATGTTAGGATTTTGGGTCGTGACAAGTTGGTACCAGAGCACTAGGTTCACTTAGGTCTCACGAGTCATGGGCGAGTCTAGTAGAGTCTTGCGGATTGGTACGGAGACGTCTGTACTTATCTTCGAGAGGCTACAAGGCTAATAAGAGCACTTCCCTTCTTGATTCTTCATCGTGCGATTTGATTCAATCTTATGTGACGTGAAGCGCTTTTTATCAATTGGGAATCGAGGAATTTTAATGGTACAACAGATGTGTTGCAGGATGTTTCTCCCTACATAATTGCTTGGGCTATGGTCATCACCTTGCGGAAGGATGACCTGTTATTTCAGCTCAGTATCAGTAATTCCTATGGTTTTGAAGTTGGGCACCAGTTGTTATGATGATTCATGAGTTGTTATCGCATAGTATTGATGTAATGCTAAAAAGTGTGTCTATGCTCGACTAAATTCGTATTGGGTTATAAGACTTGTTGGTATGTTTGGTTGAGGTCCCGGGGGCCTCGGGTGGATTTCGGGTGGTTAACAGACGAAGTTTTGAAGATGGAAGACTGCTGAAGTTTGGAATCAGTTGGTGTCATCGCACCTGCTGAAGTTTAATCGTAGGTGCGAGCCCGCAGAAGCGAAGAGGGAGACCGCAGAAGCGGGCAAGGCCAGGAAGGCAGGAGACGCAGGTGCGTAGGAGGGTGCGCATCTGCAAGCCCGCAAATGCGTGAATGGCTCCGCAGATGCGAAGTTTGAAGGCTTGGGCATTTATGCGGATACGGACGAAGGGCCGCAGAAATGCCTCTGCAAGTGCGAGACCTGGAGCGCAAGTGTGAGCCCAGTGGCTTAAGTGGTTTCTGCAGATGCGGATGAGAGGCCGTAGGTGCGAAAGTCCTGGGCAGAACATATAAATATAGGACTTCGAGATTTTTCACCATTTTCACCACTTTGAGCTCAGATTTTGGAGGATATTTAGCGGGATTTTGAAGTGATTACTGAGGTAAGCTCCTTGTGTCCATGTTTCTTCAATAATGATGTTTCCCCTCTGACTTTACACCTAGTTAGTGAGTTTTTGAGGTGAAATTTGGGGGTGGGGCTAGCGAATTGGAGAGTGAATTTTGGAGATTTGGATGACCAAATGGTGTAGGATTTTGATAAATTTCGTACGATTAGACTCGTGAGTGAATGGGCTTTCGGGTTTTGTGACCTTTGTCAGATTTCGAGACGTGGGCCCGGGGGCCGATTTGAGCCAATTTCGGATTTTGGCTTATAGTTTCATGTTTTTCTTATGGAATTGATTCCTTTAGCCTATATTAATTGTACTGTACTGCTTGTGGCTAGATTCGGGGCGTTTGGAGACCGATTCGAGAGGAAAAGGCACTTTGGAGTAGAGTTTTATGCGGTTTGAGGTAAGTAACAGTTTTAAATCCGGTCCTGAGGATATGAAATCCCGAATTATGGTATTATGTGAGTATTTTGGAGGTGACGCACATGCTAGGTGACGGGCGTGTGGGCATGTACCGTGGGAATTAGCACTTGGTCCATTTTGTGAAATTGGAAAGTTGAATAAGCTTGTTGTTAGCTATGTGCCTTTTTGTGCTATAGAAATTTGACAGTGAGTCATGTTAGAAATAATGCTTAGGCTATGTATTGGTGTTGTAAAGACCCCCAGTGGTCGTAATATCTGTTGACTATCTACTTAATTATTTTTTTGTACTCAGTCACAGTTTACTTGTTTATTTTATCTCAGTCTCTATTGTTTAGTATTGATACATCATATCATTGTTGTTTGGGCTGATTTCATGATTTTTGAGAGCCCGAGAGACTGGAGAGATTTATGACTGAGTGAGGCCGAGTGTTACGGGCCCATATCCTTACAATGGGTAGCGGCACCTGCTCGCCCGTGCGGTGCCTGCAGTTCCCCTCGCTGCAGGCTAGCCTATTTCCTTTCCCAGGATTCCAAGCACGCTCCTGTGCCTGTTGGTGGGGTTCGCCCGTAGGCTCACTCCAACTTGTGCTGCCTGTAAGATGTCTAGGCACTTTGCCCTAGACATGTCATGGCGCTTCATCTTAGGATCACTATCCATGCGCGCCCTGGGGGATTGGCTTAGGACATGCCTTGTCCTTAGCCTAAGACTGAGCATCGCTCCCGCGTGCACAGCCCAATCCTCAAGCTTGACACTTGCCTAGTGCATCCGCAACTAGCTTGTGCCTCGCCCGAGTAAGGCCACCTTTATCCCTTGGCCATTGTCATGCGCGTCTTTAGTGCCATGCCCATCTATTTCCCTCGCGACACGCTTCCATCCCGAGAAGAGCAGTGTCGCGCCACAACTGCACCTTTAGGTCAACGGACCCTTGCTTGCATGGTTGAACCCAAGCCATGCTCACAATTCAACACATGATGCCCCTATGACAGGTACACTAAATATCCAATCGGCACAGAGGTCTCCTTCCAACATTCGGCAGCCCGCGGGGCTGGCCGTCCCGCACATCGAGCCTCCAGCTCCACTTTGATGCCCAACGTTAGCCCGAAGGCGTTGCACCGTCCATAGAGTTCCTAAACTCGTATGGATGAATTTAACACTCCTTTGAGTCATCTAGGCAGGCCCTTTAGGTCGCCCCCAAGGTAGCTCGTTCCATATGGCTTGGTGGCAGCACGTATGGGGGAGGCTGGTCGGAGCTTTCATCATCTATACCCCCTTATATATTCTTAAAATTAAAAAGCCCAAGTTGCCCGAGTAGACAGATCTACGTCAGACAATTAGAAGAGCCTTTTCTCACAAGTTCTTGGCCGAAATCACAACTCCAAAGTGCGAGTTGTGACATCCTCTCACACTCATAATGTCATCATCCCCGATGATACATCATGGCTTATGACATCCCGGAGTCTGCCCCCTCAGGTATGCCCATTTCAACTCCCTTTATCATGTGGGTTGGACTTCCTCGAAGTCCTTTCTCAAAAGGAGTCGTGTCCCATGAACTTCTCCCCAAGTATCTTCCAAGCGTGCCTTTGCACTTCATCGCCTTTCGATGTTCACTTGGAAAGTGCCGCCGCACTTGCACCCTCTGGTGTCTCACTTTGTGATTGACCCACACTAGTCAATCACACTATGACCCTCACGACCTTCATGTCCGTCTGAAGCCTTTTCTTCAATGGTTAGCACCTCAATGTGCTTTCTGACGCCGCTCCCGTAGCCTTAAGATGCCCTTGGCATGGCTCTTGTAGCCTTTTGCTCCCGTAGCATTAAGATGTCCTCTTGGCATAGCTCCCGTAGCTTTTCGCTCCTGTTGCTTTCTTTGCCCTTACTACCTTTGAAGATGTGTTTGCTCCCAGACCCATGACTTCGCCCATATGCCTCTTGCATAGGCGGGATCCTCCCACACTCAATGTGGAGGATACATCTTAGCACTATCGTCCCACTTGGCATTCGGCCAGCACTTGGGACGACCTTTGGTGAGTACTACATTCCCAAGTCATAGCATTGCCGCATTCCCAAACAAAGCTCTTTGTTTTCCAACTGTCACTTCCTCAGCAAGTAGCCAATGCTCTCGGTAGTACTTCACTACTCGCCCTATAGACAGGTACCCTCTTGGTCCTGCTAGCATGGCTTCCCAGTTCGGTGTGCCTCGCACCTGGACTCTCAACGGTCCCCGATCATTTGACATACTTCTTTCTAGAATGACACCTTCTAACTTGGAAATTCGCCTAACTCCGAAGCTTCACTATACCCTCGAATCCGTTTCCTCACATTGGCAATGCCCTCAAGCAACCCAAAGGTCTTCTCCCGTAGGAAAGACACTCAACTTGATGTGTTGCACGCATCCTTGGCAAGATCTCTGCTATGATCATGCCGAATGTTTATAGTCCATGGCTCCCACTCTTCGCAATATGGTTGCATGACCTGGAAAACATGGCTTTCTCTTGACCATCCGACTCATCGGCATATCACCTCATTCAGTAGCACCTTAGACTCATGAAAGACAATGGAATCGCCCATTTCTTTCTTTGACCATCAGTATCAGGTTCTCGATCTCTGGTGGCATATGAACATCAATCTCTGCTTTGACATGATCTCCGCACTAACATACAAAATGCACTGGCCATATCCACCCTTTGCCTTGATGTTGTGCCATGGCATAGTATGGCCTTTATCAGCTCTGATACCAAGTGTCACGGTCCCATATCCTTACATTGGGTAGCGACGCCTGCTCGCCCGCGCGGCGTCTGCAGTTCCTCTCGCTGCAGGCCAGCCTATTTCCTTTCCCAAGATTCCAAGCACGATCATGTGCCTGTTGGTGGGGATCTCCCGTAGGCTCGCCATAACTTGTGCCGCCCGTAAGATGTCTAGGCTCTTGGCCCTAGACATGTCGTGGCGCTTCATCTTAGGATGACTATCCATGCGCGCCCTGGGGGATTGGCTTCGGACATGCCTTGTCCTTAGCCCAAGACTGAGCATCGCTCCCGTGTGCACAACTCAATCCTCAAGCTTGACACTCGCCTAGTGCATCCGCAACTAGCTCGTGCCTTGCCCGAATAAGGCAACCTTTAGCCCTTGGCCATTATCATGCGCGACTTTCGTGGCATACCTATACATTGCCTTCG
This sequence comes from Nicotiana tabacum, assembly GCF_000715075.1. NCBI lineage: Eukaryota > Viridiplantae > Streptophyta > Magnoliopsida > Solanales > Solanaceae > Nicotiana > Nicotiana tabacum. Next base: position 125,769,995 of record NC_134088.1, on the reverse strand, counting down.
CGACACGTTTCTATCCCGAATAGTGCAGTGTCGCCCCACAACTACACCTTTAGGCTAACGGACCCTTTCTTGCATGGTTGAACCCAAGTCATGCTCACAAGTCGACACATGATGCCCCTCTGACAGGTACGTCAAGTATCCAATCGGCACGGAGGTCTTCTACCAACATTCAGCAGCCCGCGGAGCTGGCCGTCCCACACATCGAGCCTCCAGTACCACTTTGATGCCCAACGTTAGCCCGAAGGCGTTGTGCCGTCCATAGAGTTCCCAAACTCGTATGGATGCCTTTAACACTCCTTTGAGTAATCTAAGCAGGCCCTTGAGGTCTCTCCCAAGGTAGCTCGTTCGATACGGTTTGGTGGAAGCACGTGTGGGGGAGGTAGGTCAGAGCTTTCATCACCTATACCCCCCCTTATATATGCTTAAAATTAACAAACCCAAGTTGCCTGAGTAGACAGATCTACATCAGACAATCAGAAGAGCCTATTCCCACCAGTTCTTGGCCGAAATCACAACTCCAAAGTGCGAGTTGTGACACTAGAGTCTGATTGTGAGATGTTATATTATAGCATGTGAGTTATCCATGTAGCACGTGAGTTGTCCGTGCGGATCCAGATATTATATTATAGCACGTGAGTAGTCCGTGCAGCACGTGATTTGTCCGTGCGGATCAAGATATTATATTATAGCACGTGAGTTGACCGTGTAACACGTGAGTTGTCCGTGCGGATCTAGATATTGATACTATAGCACATGAGTTATCCACGCAGATTACTGTAGGAACCCCTCCGGAGTGTGTACACCCCCAGTGAGCGCAGGTACCTATTGAGTGTGAATATTGAGGGCTGAGAGCCGAGTGATGAGCTATGAGAGAGCTTGAGGGACTGTTGCCCTGAGAGGTTGCACTTGTTTCATTGTTGTTGCACTTAGATGATTTTTATCATTGTTCTGAAATTTCTGGAAAATATTGTATCCGGTTTTACGTGAACTTGGTAATGTGTAACGGACTTGACTTAAATTGCCGGAATCGAAACATGTCTACTTTTATTGCTGAAATTACTGAAATGAATTGTATTTGTATAGCTCGTCACCACCTTTCGGTTCCTTAATTATTATTGTTACTTACAGAGTTGGTTGTACTCACACTACACCCTGCACTTCATGTGTAGATCCAGGTATTTCCGATCACGGAGGATGTTGATCTCGTGTGTGGTTGAGTATCGGAGATTCACGAGGTAGCTGCCGGCGTTCACAGTCCTTGTCTCTCCTTCCTTGTTTTCTTTTCTTTTATGTATTGGTATTTTGACACAGACTCTTGTAGACACTGTTCTTAGACTGGTTATTTAGATGCTCATGACTTGGTGACAATCGATGTTTGGGGCTATTTTTCCGCACTGTAATTGTAGTTTAATTCCTATTTTTATGAAAACTCTATCATGTAAAAGCTTTTGACTTATCTTTTGTGAAACATTGGAAGTATATTTGAGAATCAGCTTGCCTAGTACCATCGATAGGCGCCATCACGACATGTTAGGATTTTGGGTCGTGACAAGTTGGTACCAGAGCACTAGGTTTGTTTAGGTCTCACGAGTCATGAGCGAGTCTAGTAGAGTCTTGCGGATCGGTACGGAGACGTCTGTACTTATCTTCGAGAGGCTACAAGGCTAATAAGAGCACTTCCCTTCTTGATTCTTCATCGTGCGATTTGATTCATTTGAGGCATGTGCCTTTATTTCTTTCCTATCCAATCTTATGTGACGTGAAGCGCTTTTTATCAATTGGGAATCGAGTAATTTTAATGGTACAACAGATGTGTTGCAGGATGTTTCTCCCTACGTAATTGCTTGGGCTATGGTCATCACCTTGCAGAAGGATGACCTGTTGTTTCAGCTCAGTATCAGTAATTCCTATGGTTTTGAAGTTGGGCATAGGTTGTTATGATGATTCATGAGTTGTTATCGCATAGTATTGATGTAATGGTAAAATGCTTGTCTATGTGTTGGGGCAGTGAATGACTTGAAATGAGGTTTTTCTCAGTGCATGATTCAGAGGTTCAACATTTTATTTCTAACGGAGGAAAGGCAATCGGACTATGAATGTTCAGGGTTGGGTTGATGGAGTAACGAGACTTGGTATTTTCAAGCATGGCAAAATATTTATCTATGATGTGGCGTCGTTGTCCTTGTTGAATATGTAGAGTTTTCCGGTGTTATGGTTTTTTTCAATTCACCATCGGGCAGCTTATGGTAGAATGGTGACGGGGAAGCGGCTGTCAGAGATCGCGGTGTGTTGTGGTTCAGAATCGAATCAGTGTTCCTAGTGTTGATGGCTTGAGAAAGGTGATCTTCAGGGAGGTTTTATGTGATCAGGATGGCTCTCGAGATGCAGATTATATATCGCACCTTAGTTGTGCTTGAGTTTTATAGCGTATGACGCTACCCGTCTCCCCAGGATTTGTATTATGCACTTGGCGTGCTTATGGTTGATATTCGGGCATTTTGTAAGTATAAGCGTTACGGCTCGATATGTGTTTTCTTTAGATTATTATGTGTAGATCGGGTGGCACGCCGCCACGGGTATGTTGTTTGGATCGGGTGGCATGCCGCCACGAGTATCATGGTTGGATCGGTTTGCACGCCGCAACAGTATCATGGTTGGATCGGGTTGCACTCCGCAACGGTATCATGTGTGGATCGGGTTGCACGCCGCAACAGTGTGAACGTTGAGTACAGTTTCCCATAGCTATTCTTGTGTGTTTTGTGTCTCGTTTCTGAGGAAGGTTCATAACATCTATTCGGTTATTAAATTAGTTACGTGGATTGAGTAGTTCATTCCAGAGTTCGTTTTCCTTATGTATCACATTCGAGTTTGTAGCTTATTAGCACAATGTGGCATCTTATTAGGCTTTTGCAGTATCTAAGGTGGCTTATTGCCTGAGCAACTTGTAATGGGTGAAACACGATTATAGGACCTGGGATTAGTGCGATCCGATTTATATAAGGCATATTAAAGAGTAAATATTTTTATTCAGTCAAGAATGAGGTAATGGTTCTTGTCGGGAGGAGAGATTCCATAAATTGTGATTCGGCGGGTGGTTATGAGTTCTACACATCTTCTCTGTCGTGGCTGTATTGTGAGAGTTAAACCAAGGCTTAATTGGTCATGAGGTACATTACGAGCTTCGGGTCAGTGGGCAAATGAGTTACGCGGTGCATGGTAAGAATTAAGTAAGGGTATATAATCGTGTTTGGTGCAGTGTGTAGTGATTGATACATTGTTCGTATGTTGGAAACAGGCTTGGTGGAGAATTTTGGATGTTGGAATTTGACTCTAAGGCTTACTTGACTAAATAAAGTGGAAGATCTTCAGATTAGCTCGAGCTAATGTGCTCAGCTGGGTTGTGATAGCACGGGTACGTGTACGGGGTGTTAAACGGTGATTTCAGACAACTCCAGAACAGTTCTTAGCATGTTCGAGGACGAACATCTGTTTATGTGGGAGAGAATGTAATGACCCAATCGGTCGCTTCGAGCCCTAGCGCGTCGTTCAGAAGTTTGAGGCCATGAGTAGCTTCACTTCAGGTATTATGACTTGTACGTGTGGTCGGAATTGAATTTTAGGAAGTCCAGAGATGATTTAGAAAGAACATTCTCATTTCGGAAGCTTTAAGTTGGAAGAACTTTCTAAGGTGTGATTTCAAGTAAACGACCTCGAAATCAAGATTTGAAGGTTCCAACAGATTCGTATGATGATTCTGGACTTAGGGGCGCGTTCGGAAGTGGATTTAGAGGTCTGCCGGTCGTTTCGGGGTCACTTGGCAAAAAATGGAAATTTGAAGTTTTTGGAAAGTTTGACTGAGGGTGGACTTTTTGATATCGGGGTCAGATTAGATTTCCGGAAGTTGGAGTAGGTTCGTAGTGCCATTTATGACTTGTGTGCAAAATTTTAGGTCAATCGGACGTGATTTGATAGATTTCTGCGTTGTTTGTAGAATTTGGAAATTTCGAAGTTCACTAGGCTTGAATCCGTGTGTAATTCGTGTTTTGAGGTTGTTTGAGGTGATTTGAGGATTCGACTAAGTTCGTATTGGGTTATAAGACTTGTTGTCATGTTTGGTTGAGGTCCCTGGGGCCTCGAGTTGATTTCGGGTGGTTAACGGACCAAGTTTTGAAGTTAGAAGACTGCTGAAGTTTGGAATCAGCTGGTGTAATCGCACCTACGGATGATTAATCATAGGTGCGAGCCCGCAGAAGTGAAGAGGGAGGCCGCAGAAGTGGGCAAGGCCAGGAAGGCAGGGGACGCAGGTGCGTAGGAGGGTGCGCATCTGCAAGCCTGCAAATGCGTGAATGGCTCCGAAAATGCGTAGTTTGAAGGCTTGGGCATTTCCGCAGAAGCGGACGAAGGGCCACAGAAATGCCTCCGCAAGTGCGAGACCTGGAGCGTAGGTGCGAGCCCAGTGGCTTAAGTGGTTTCCGCAGAAGCCGATGTATAACCGCAGAAGCGGTTCCGCAGGTGCGGATGAGAGGCCGCATGTGCGAAAGGCTTGGGCGGAACATATAAATTCTGGACTTCGAGAATTTTCACCATTTTCACCACTTTGAGCTCGGATTTTAGAGGTATTTTAGAGGGATTTTGAAGTGATTACTGAGGTAAGTTCCTTGTGTCTAATTTTCTTCAATAATGATGTTTCCCCACTGATTTTACACCTAGTTGGTGAGTTTTGAGGTTAAATTTGGGGGTTTAGGGCTAGAGAATTGGAGAGTGATTTTTGGGGATTTGGATGACCAAATGGTGTCAGATTTTGATAAATTTGGTATGATTAGACTCGTGAGTGAATGGCCTTTCGGATTTTGTGACTTTTGTCGAATTTTGAGAAGTGGTCCCGGGGGCCAATTTGAGCCAATTTCGGATTTTGGCTTATAATTTCTTGTTTTTCTTATGGAATTGATTCCTTTAGCCTATATTAATTGTATTGTACTGTTTGTGGCTAGATTCAGGGCATTTGGAGACCGATTCGAGAGGCAAAGGCACTTTGGAGTAGAATTTTGCACGGATTGAGGTAAGTAACAGTTTTAAATTTGGTCTTGAGGGTATGAAACCCCAGATTATTATATTATGTGAGTATTTTGGAGGTGACACACATGCTAGGTGACAGGCATGTGGGCGTGCACCGTGGGAATTGGGACTTGGTCCATTCCGTAAAACTGGAAAGTTGAATAAGCTTGTTGTTAGCTATGTGCCCTTTCTGTGCTATAGAAATTTGACAGAGAGTCATGTTAGAAATCATTCTTAGGCTATGTGTTGGTGCTATAAAGACCCCCAGTGGTCGTAATACTTGTTGAACTATGTACTTAATTGTTGTTTTGTACTCAGTCACAGTTTACTTGTTTATTTTATCTCAGTCTCTATTGTTCATTATTGATGCATCATATCATTGTTGTTTGGGATGATTTCATGATTTTTGAGAGCCCGAGAGACTGGAGAGATTTATGACTGAGTGAGGCCGAGGGCCTGACTATGAGATGTTATATTATAGCACGTGAGTTGTCCATGCAGCACGTGAGTTGTCCGTGTGGATCTAGATATTATATTATAGCACGTGAGTTGTCGATGCAACACGTGAGTTGTCTGTGCGGATCTAGATATTATACTATAGCATGTGAGTTGTCCGTGCAGCACGTGAGTTGTTTGTGTGGAACCAGATATTGATACTATAGCACGTGAGTTGTCCGTGCAGATTATAGCGTTTATAGGAGCACCCCGGAGTCTGTACACCCCCAGTGAGCGCAGGTACCTATTGAGTGTGAATATTTAGGGCTGAGAGCCGAGTGTTGAGCTATTTAGAGAGCTTGAGGGACTTTTGCACTGAGAGGTTGCACTTGTTTCATTGTTGCTGCACTTAGATGATTTATGTCACTGTTCTGAAATTTCTTGAAAATATTGTATCTGATTTTGCGTGAACTTGGTAATATATAACGGACTTGACTTAAATTGCCGGAATTGAAACTGTCTACTTTTATTGCTAAGATTACTGAAATGAATTGTATTTGTATAGCTCGTCACTACCTTTTGGTTCCTTAATTATTATTGTTACTTACTGAGTTGGTTGTACTCACGCTACACCCTGCACTTCATGTGCAGATCCAGGTGTTTCCGGTCACGGAGGACGTTGATCTCGTGCGTGGTTGAGTATAGGAGATTTACGAGGTAGTTGTCAGCGTTCGCAGTCCTTGTATCTCCTTCCTTGTTATTTTTTCTTTTCTGTATTGGTATTTTGACAAAGACCCTTGTAGACACTGCTTCTTAGACTGGTTGTTTAGGATTTTGGGTAATGACAAGACATATTCGTACCGATCCTTCAGACTCTACTAAGCTTGCTCGTGACTCGTGAGACCTATGTAACCTAGTGCTCTGATACCAACTTGTCACGACCGGAAATTCCCACCTTCAAGATCGTGATGGCGCTTAACATTTTACTTGCTAGGCAAGCCAACGTTAGAATAATTTTAACCATTTGTTTTTCTTAACAATTGAATTTAATTAATAATAAAGAAACTAATAACTGGAATAAAATCTAAAATAAAGTGAGTAAACCATAATAATAACAATATCTAAATACCATCCCAGAACTGATGTAACAAGTGCACGAGCTATTAGAATAATACAAATAAGTGTCTGAATGAAAATAAAGTTGTCTGACAGAAATACACAGCTAAAATAAAGTAGATGGGGACTTTAGAGCTGCGAACGTCGTGCAGCTATACCTCAAGTCTCCTGTGGATAGCTGAATCCGAGCAAATCTACCGTACGCCGCTGGGACCAACTCCGGTATCTGCACAAGAAGTGCAGAGTGTAGTATGAGTACAACCGACCCCATGTACCTAGTAAGTGCCGAGCCTAACCTCGACGAAGTAGTGATGAGGCAAAGGCATGTCACTTACATTAACCTGTACGCAATAATAATAATAACAACAATATAGGAGAACATGAATAGAAATTAAAGTGGTATATCATATCAACAATCAAGCCAACTTGGTAGTCATAACCAATTATTATTTAAATCGCTTTCTGTTGTGGTGTGTAACCCGATCCCACAATATATTCATATTCAATTTCGTTGCTGCGTGCAACCCTATCTCACAATATATTCATTTTCATTTAATTCCGTTGCGGCGTGCAACCCGATCCTCAAATATATTCACTTTCAATCAATTATATTGCGGCGTGCAATCTGCTCCTCCAATATATTCACTTTCATTTTTGTTACGGCATACAGCTCGCTCCTTCAGTATATTCACTTTCATTTTTCTTGCGGCATGCAACCCGCTCCTTAATAATATAATTTACCAATTCCTATAAAAGAAATTATTCCAATAAATACAACAATTAATATAAAATTGTAAGACAACAAGCATATAATAATTATGATTTATTTAGAAACAAGTGATGACAAGTAGCAATTTATTGTGGAAATTAATGAGGAAATAAGAAATTTAATATTTAGTATGCTAAATGTCAAGTAATAATTAAGTCACATAAATTAAATGAGCATGTAGCAAATATAGCATGGATTCAAGGCATAATATTGAGGAAGGAATATGAGAGAAACAATTAATATAATAATTAATTCATAATTTAAAATAATTTATGATTTCCAGATAAATGTGCAAACAATCAATTTGACGACGTATAGGCACTCGTCACCTCGCCTATACGTCGTTACTCATGAAATTCACGAAACAATAATTCATGGGTTATATTCCCTCAAGTAAAGATAAACCACGACACTTACCTCGCTTCGCAACCAAATGCAAGATTCCAATAAGCCTTTGCTTCGCGAATTGATGTCCGAAAGCTTTAAATCTAGTCACAAACAATTCAATATTCTCAACATGAATCGTAGGAATTAATTCCATATGAAATTACTAATTTTTCTGATTAAAATTTGAAATTCATTTAAAAAATCGACAGTGGGACCCACGTCTCGAATCCCGAAAAAACTCATGAAATCTGAACACCCGTTCCGATACGAGTTCAACCATACAAAAGTTATCTAATTCCGACATCGGATTGGCTTTCAAATCTTAAATTTTTGTTTTTGGAAGATTTTATAAAAATCTGATTTTTCTTCCCTAAATTCACGGTTTCATGATGTAAATGAGTATGGAATCATGAAATATAACTAATTTCAGATAAAGAATACTTACCCAACTCAAACTCGTGAAACATGACTCTGAAATAGCCCAAAATCGAGGTCTAAAACTCTAAAAACGAACAAAAATGTCGGACTCCGGACTTATATATTCTATTCAGGAAAAGTCGCATCTGTGAGATGCGACTTGTCTCAAAATTTTCAATCCAGAAACTGCATTACCGGCCTTCATTCAATCGATCATAACTTTATGTACAAATGTCCAAATGATGAATGGTGTATTTTTCTAGCAACTAGAATCAAAGGTCTACAACTTCCATGTTTTGATAATTTTCAGATTCCTTATAGATTGCGAGATATAAGCTTCCAAAATCAGATATGTGCATCAAAAATTTCTGGCGATGCACACTGCTGGCAAACAAAAACTGCATTACTAGCCTTCAGTCAATCGATTATAACTTTATGTACAAATGTTCAAATGGTGAATGGTTTATTTTTCTGCAAAGAAGAATCAAAGGTCTACAACTTTCATGTTTTGATAATTTCCAGATTCCTTATAGATTGCGAGATATAAGTTTTCAAAGCCCGCTTTGCGTATCAGAAATTTTGCACACTGCTGTTAAAAACCAGCAGTTAAAAATGACCTAAAAATGGTCGGAAACCACTCCGAAACTCAACCGAGCCCCTCGGGACCCCATCCGAACACACCAAAAAGTCTCACGACATATTATGGACCTACTTTAGGTCTCAAATCACACATAACAATGGTGAAACTACAAATCGCGTGTCGATTCAGATTTACGAGTTTATAAAATTTTTGATTCTATAACTCGCGTCGAAATATGCCAAATCAATTCGGAATGAACTCAAATTTTGCATGCAAGTCATAAATGACATACTGGAGCTGTTCCGATTTCCAGAATTGAATTCTGATCCCGATATCAATAAAGTCAACTACCGGTCAAACTTTCCAAAAATCTTATATTTTCCAACTTTCGCCAAAATGCGCCGAATTGTTCTACAGACTTTCAAATCCAAATCCAAACATGCCCCTACGTCCGAAATCACCATACGAAGCTATTGGTATCATCAAAATTTTATTATGGGGTCGTTTGCTAAAAAGTCAAATCTCAGGTCAAACTTTCAAAATTCAAGCTTTATAAAATTAAACCTTTTATATTTTCAGAAACTAACGGAAAACGTGCCTACGTACCTCGGAATAACTTCAAATTTTGTACATAATTCATAAATATTGTTACGAAGCTTATCGAACTCTCAGAATCTAAATCGGGACACGGTATCAACAAAACCCCAATCATGACAAAAATTAGGAATTCTTAAACCTATAAATTTCTAATTTTCGTTAAATGCCGATAATTTGAACTAGTGACCTTCAAATTAGTTTCGGGCATACGCTCAAGTCTCAAATCATGATACGAACCTACCGGAACTGTTAAAACACTGATTTGGATCCTTTGGCTCAAAACGTTGACAGAAGTCAACTCAGTTGAGTTTTAAAGCTTTATTTCACATTTTAATTAATTTTTCATATAAAACCTTTCTGGAAAAATTTACGGACTGTGCACGCAAGTTGAGAAATGCTGAATGGTGTTTTTCGAGGTCTCAGAACACATAAATAAATATTTAAAATTAAAGATGACATATTGGGTTGTCACAGTGCCACATAAAATCCAAAGGTGAAAAGCTCGCTAAAAGGATTTTTCATTCATAAGGCTCGATCCTGATACTTTAATTAAGGGTATCTTATCCATTGCACCACAACTAATAGTGCTATACTATCTATATATATATATATATATATATATATATATATATATATATATATATAAAGAAATGAAACAGTATGAAGTAACTTGCATTGTGTTTAAGCCAAGTGGCAAGCTAATAAATGTAAATAGTATATGGTAATTTTATTCTATATTTGACTATTTTAGTTAAATACAAATATTATATATATATATATACAAAATTTGAATTAAAAGATAATTTTGAATTTATAGATAAAGTTCTAAAATTCGAATTTAAATTAAAAATAAAATTTATCTTTTTTTATCATGTTATCATACTTAATTCGGTTAATGATCATATGCAATCATGTTAGGAACTTTTGTTATTTTTTCTAATTATTTAAATACTACTTCGCCTCTAACCAAAAAAAAAAAAGAACTATTTTGACTAAGGGTTGATTTTGAGTAAAAGGCCTCAGAGTCAGGATTTGAAGGTTCTAACAGGTTTGTATGATAATTTTGGACTTGGGCGTATATCCGGATCGGGTTTTGGATGACCGGGGAGCGTTTCGGCACCTTATGTGGAAAGTTGGTATTTTGGAAGAATTTCATAAATTTGGGTTGAAGTGTATTTTTATGTTATCGATGTCCGTTTGGGATTCCGAGTTTGGGAATAGCTCCGTATCGTGATTTTGGTATTGGGAGCGCGTCCGGATGTGGATTTGGAGGTCTGTAGGTCATTTCGGGGTCATTTGGCGGAAGTTGGAAATTTGAATGTTTTTGAGAAGTTTGGCCGGGAGTGGACTCTTGATATCGGGGTTGGATTCCGATTCCGGAAGTTGGAGTACGTACATAATGTCAAACGTGACATGTGCAAAATTTGAGGTCGATTGGACGTGATTTGATAGGTTTCGGCATCGATTGTAGGAGTTTGAAGCTTCAAAGTTCATTTGGTTTGAATTGGAGGGTGATTCATAGTTTTGATGTTGTTTGGAGTGATTTGAGGCCTCTACTAAGTTTGTAATGTATTTTTGGACGTGTTGGTATATTTGGTTGAGGCCCCGAGGGCCTCGGATGGATTCCGGATGGTTAACGGATCGAGTTTGGACTTGGAAGAAGTGTTGAGGCAGCTGATATCTGCCGCAATCGCACCTGTGTGAAAAGGGCCGCAGGTGCGAGCCCGCAGGTGTGGCGATGTGGTCACAGAAGCGGCATTTGGACAGAGCTGGGATGGCCGCAGATGCGAGGATGTTTCCATATCTGCGAGCCCGCAGATGCGAGGAAAGCTCCGCAGAAGCGGAATGCAAGCTGGCAGCTGGAGTCGCAGAAGCGGAGGGTCTCCGCATGTGCGAGACCACAGGGGCGCGTTTGGCATTGTAGGTGCAGAGCTGTGTTGGGCAGAGGGTATACGCAGGTGCGGGGTTTTTGCCGCACCTGTGAGACCGCAAATGCGGTGAAGCGGCCGCAGGTGCGGTAGTCGGGCTAGGCAGTGTTCTTTTTTAACAAAGGGGTTGGATCAATTGCACTTCATTTAGTCCATGTGAGTCGTTTTTGGAGCAATTTTGGAATTCCATCTTGATCAGCTATTATGGGGTAAGTGATTTCTTCACATTGTGAGTAAAATACATGAGTTTTATATGGATTCAAGCATGAAAATTTGTAAAAATCTAGGATTTTGAAGAAAAACTTAGAAATTGGTATTTTTGGATTTTCACCACGAAATTGGACATGAAATTTGGAGTGAATTATATACTTAAGTTCGTGGGGTTATGGGTAATGTTTATCTTTAAAAAATTTCAGAATCCGGACACGTGGGCCCGAGGGTGATTTTTATCGACTTTTCTAAATTGAATTATAATGAGTATTAGAGTATATATTTATGGATTTGCACCTTTATTGACTAGTTTTATAGCGATGGGCATGGATTTGAGTTGTTGGAAAGGCTTTGGAGCCGGTTATGGAATTTCGGAGCGAGGTAAGTCTCCTTTCTAACCTTGTAAGTGGGAATTAACCCCATAGGTGAATCAAATTATTATGTGCTTTTATTTGTGGGGGGTACGTACACACGAGGTGATGAGAGTCCATGCGTAGCTATTATTATGATTATGTCCGGGTAGTCTAGGACCCGCATCATGTTGTACTTGCGATATATGCGCCCTCCTTGTTAATTTAATTGTTTAAAATATTTAGAAACTCGATAAAGGAATTGTAAAAAGGTTAAACTTCATTTACTTGACTATTAAATGAGAATTTGTAATTCTTGGAATATTTGCCCCTTAATAAATCTTGAATTGATTGTTTAATGTGTTTTCTCTTTTGTGGAGCGGGCCGAACGCCTCGGTAGCAGATAGATGCATCTATGGTTTGTGTCATTCGACCCTCAGCAGTGCATAGTTTAAATATTATGTTGGATCGGGCCGTACGACCTCGATATAATTTGTGCATGATAAATCTTTGGAACTAATTATAATTGATATTGCTTCTTTGCTTGAGATATAAATTGTTAAATGACGAGAATAAGTTTGGAAAAATTTCATATTAATAAAAGAATTGTCCACTCACTTCTTGTTATTGAGCTACAGATATTTCATACAATCCATGACTAACTATAGTATCGGTATTTATTGTTAGCCCGTAGTAAGTGTCGGGGTCGACCCCTCATCACTACTTCTTCGAGGTTAGACAGGATACTTACTGGATACGCGTTGATTTACGTACTCATACTACACTTATTGCACATTTTTGTGCAGGTACATATATGACTAGTGGCCTTGTGAGAGCAGAGGCGTGTATACATGCGGGGACTTACGTGAGCTGCATTCCATATTACGACACATAGCCTGCAGAGTCTCCTTCAAAGTATTTATATTTTTTCTATCCAATTTGTATTTCGGACAGATGCTGTATTTTATTTTACTTCCTAGTTGATGCTCATGCACTTGTGACACCGGGTTTTGGGGTGATTATAGGTTGTTTGGTATTGAAATTGTAAAAATATTTGTATTTACTCTGTAAAGTCTATCTTTTATTATTAAATTGAAGGAAATCATGATTTCAAATACTAAAATGAGTAATTAAGTTAATTAATTATTGTTGGCTTGCCTGACAGCGGTGGTAGGCACCATCACGACCTATAATAGATTTTGGGTCGTGACAACATGGTATCAGAGCACTAAGTTCACTTAGGTCTCACGAGTCATGAGCGATTCTAGTAGAGTCTTGCGTATCGGTACGGAGACGTCTGTACCTATCTTCGAGAGGCTACAAGACTGTTAGGAGCACTTCCCTTCTTGATTCCTCATCGTGCGATTTGATTCCTTTGAGGCTTATCCCTTCATTTCTTTCCTATTCAATCTTGTGCGACGTGAAATGCTTGTTATAAATTTTGAATCGAGGAATTGTAATGGTACTACAGATGTGGTGCAAGATGTTTCTCCCTGTGTATTTGATTGGGCCATTGTCGTCGCCTTTCATAATGTTCCCGTGAGTTTCAAAGTATGAGTTGCGTATTAAAATATTGTGGCTTTGAATCGTATTTCAAATGAAAGTTAGTATGCCAAATTGTGCGAGAAAATCTCAATATTCTTAAGACTCTTAATTGCTCATATGTGTACCTTGTTGATACCCGATTTTTCCCTCATATTTTCCAAATATATATATATATACCTTCAAAATAGCGCATATACATTATCATTTGATTTACAAGCATACACAAGTATTTGTTTCATAATTTTCCATAATTGTTTACGACTTTAAATCAATTTATTTTTGCATTTTATTATATAAATATCCAATAATTACCCTACAAATTATTTTTTATGATGATTTAATCATCTAAACTTATCATTTATACCCATATAAGGTTTTAAATATTTTTAGTGCATTTCTTATAATTGCATTTGTATTTTTCAGGGCTAAATTGCACATTTTGCAACAATAGCCCATATGTACATATAATTACATAATTTATACAAAAAATAACTTTTTATATTTTTATAATGTTAAATAATTGTTTTTAATCATTTGCATGCTCAAATGATATTTTTGATATTTATCTATCATTTTTATAAATTATTTATTTGTTAAAATTGAGTATTTAAAATCTGGCCCTAATTTCATAACTAATTTCGGACCTAACTACCCAAACCTAGCCCAATTACCCCAAACCCAAACTCATTAGCCCAGTACCCATACCCATTTAATTAACCCGGCCCAACCCCTGCTCAAATCCCAGCCGTTGATAAAAAATGATCAACGACTCACAAATGCCTCCCATTTTTCCTTATATCACCCATCCTCAAACCCTTACCCCTTTCCTCCAAACCTGTCGCCTCTCTACTCCCTTCCCTCTGAAGAACCCTAGCCCGCCGCCTCTCCAAAATCCTCCCCTAATCCCGTTCCTAATGGGGTTTTCTTCCCATTTACTTACCATTTCGACATATTTTCTTTATTGGTTGATTCTTTAGGGTATTACTTAGTACTTTCCTAAACATGGCAAGTACCCTACTTTGGTTCTGTCCTAATCGATCTTCATCTCTTGAATCTGGACGATATTAAGTCCAAACACGTTATTTTGCACCGTGTGAGTCCGATTTGTTCGTATCTTGCTGATTCATACTTAACCCTAAGGTTAGGGTTTACAGATTCTCTTTGATTCGAACCGAAATTGGTTCAAGCTTTAATATTAAGTACTATCTCATCTATATTTGCCTTATTATGTATGAATCTGTCTATTTTTGCCGATTATTTTTACTTGCCCTGAATTAGGGTTTCATATCCTTTTTATTTGAACCTAATCTTGTTCGGTTATGTGTTTTGTGAATTATATTCATGTCTATGTTCATTTTATACAATATGTGATTCTTTGCCTTTATTTTTCTGCAAATTTTGTGGAGTTTACTTAAAACCTAGGGTTTCAAAAAAAAATTTCTTTACTGATTGTTTGAATTAATTATATTTTCATATTTATGTGTTTAGCTCCTACACTATTTAAACCCCTCCCTACTCCCCTTTGGAAGTTCGAAAAATCCTTAAAGAAAAAAAATCATTAAAAAGCTATAAAACTAAGGTTGTACGTTCTTCATTCTTGAATAAACTTGTTCTATATTTTTAATTCCTGGTCGGCTGAAAGCCAAGGCCAGAAATTGCTAAGTTCTATTTCATTTTCACTGGTGAGTTACCAAGCCTTTGCCATTTCATTCTAATTTATCTGTCATTTCGTTTAATGTGTTACTTCAATTAGACTCTGCTAACCTAAATGTCATTACGTCCGTAGTTTGAGACATGTTTAGACCTAGTTTGAGTTGAGTAATTTGATTTTGCCTAACCTATATGTCACTGATAGCCACCTCTTGAAGTTTAAGTTTGTTATTGTCCTGCTCTTTGAACATGCTCTCATATCTCCTTCTATGGATTAGTTAACTAGGTATGGGTGCACTCATTAATAGGATAACAAGTCTGCTTCTTAATTCACTATAATGTGGCTTGTTTGATCCTGTTTTCATCATATCTTGACATCGCTAGTAATTGCTCTAATTAGTTTATAGCATGTTAGGGTCTATTGCCAATTGATATGATTTCTTCTTATGACACTATTTTCTGCACTTAGCCTAATTTGCATTCTCTTTTACCACTATAAATCTGTCTTGTAACTTGCCTTGGTAGCATGTGATTGAATTCATTTCTTGAAACTAGATTAAGTCTTCCTTAAGTTTAAGCATGTCTGTTATTTGTTTTTATATGCTCAATTGATTCTATCCTTCAGTGGAATCCCTTGACTCCATTCTATTCCTTTACTATCTGGTCCTTCTGAATTCTTATTCTTAGCCGGCTGAAAGCCAAGGCTATTTAGTTTCTGTCCTTTGACCTCCCTAGTGTGAGCACTGCTCAGGGTTCACGTGAGACCCTTGCGAACTCTGACACACTAGGTCCTGGTCCCTAATCTTTTCCTAAATTGTTTTTGATCAACGTCTCTAGTGTGAGCACTGCCCTGAGTTCTTGAAGCCCTTGGGAACTCTGTCACACTAGGGTCTTTGGTTCTATATGCTCAGCCTTGACATATGCTCACTAGGTGAATTACTCAACAATTAGTTGTTTTGTATCTATGAATATGAAATTTTGGAGCTGTTGTGAGTTGTGAGAATGAAGGTCTGGCCTGTCCAGGTGTATTTGGGCCTGCTGTAGGCTCCCTACAGCTATATCTATTCTGTAATTTACTATATTCATTCTGGGTCTGTAATAATTATTGTAATAATATTTTGGGGTATTAGTGAAATTGGGAAAGGGATTTTTATCTTACATGCAACAAGTTGGGTAGAGATCATACATATAGGTTCGATAATGTGTTTTTATATGTCGTGTGTTAGAACTCATGCCTATTGGTACTTTCTTATGTTCAATCATCATATGCTAGCAGCCCGGCCTATAGGTTCAATACTTGGTTCAATTGTGTTCTATTTCTGCTTGTTAGAGACCATGCTTACAGGAAATAGTGTGATTCAATGTATGTGCAAAAATTCTGTTTACATGCTGCCTTATTCTAGAAACCATGTCTATAGGATCTAAAACTGGACCAAATTGTAGAAAGCAGGCCTATAGGTTTGAATCAGTTTATTTATCATTTTGCCTGTTGGTTCAGGAGTTTTGTCAAACACTGTGCTACTATCCTCATTAGAAAACATGCCTATAGGATCAAAACAAGTGATTCTGGATATGCTTCCATGATTGCCACTATTTATTATCGCGTAAAGCATCTAGACATCATGCTAGTAGGTTTAATCTCATTATGCTAAAAATCAGTAAGCAAATTTATGTAGGTCCTTGTAATCGTATTAAGAAACTAGCTTTTGCGTAGAACTGTCTGCTCATTCGTTCAGTATCACATAGATATCCTGCCTTTAGGATTTTTGCAATTAATGAAACCTGTTATTGCTAATCCGTTTGGCTTGCATTTGATGTCTAAATGTGGAGGGTAACTTGAACCCATACTTGTTTCTATTTGAAAGTCCT
Source organism: Nicotiana tabacum (assembly GCF_000715075.1). Lineage (NCBI taxonomy): Eukaryota > Viridiplantae > Streptophyta > Magnoliopsida > Solanales > Solanaceae > Nicotiana > Nicotiana tabacum. Next base: position 125,753,087 of record NC_134088.1, on the reverse strand, counting down.
AACTGTTCTTTTTGTATGTCGCCTAGTTTTCTCCTTTTGAGCAACCTAAGTTAAGGTCTAGAACTACCCTGAAATTTAGGTCCAACTGCCTCATGGACCATAGGCATGGGACGGGTAGTGCATGCATAGGGTACGACTTAGAACCAAATTGAGTGCTTTAGGTAAACAACTTAAAGATAGTAATCGGGTAGCAGGAGATGATAGTCTGTGCCCGCTGAATAATATGAGTAACACTCCGTCTTGAGGGAGTTACGAAGTATTATTTATGTTGCACGGGATGATCCTTTAGGCTAAAAACTTAGGACCCCCCATTCCTATTAAAATAGTTCTTTTTTTGTCCAAATTGTTTCTTTTCTCTTTGACTAATTCACATGATTTGAGTTCGGCAGGGACCCACCGTTGTGGACCTCGAGGAGTGCCTAACAATTTCTCCTCGAGGTAATTTGAGCCCTTACCTGATCTTTGGTAACGTAAACTAGTATACCCGAGTCATTTGCAAATAGGTGCCCTAACGCACCTTAATCCGTTAGGTGGCGACTCTCTCTTTTAATAATCCTTCCGTTTAAAAGAGTTGTCAATGTCGAATCCCGATTTCACGAGAAAGAGAGGCGCGACAGCATGACGACTCTGCTGGGGATATCCTTAGGCTCTTACCATAACGAACTTGGTCTGTGTGAATTAGTCTCCCTTGATAAGCGCGTCTTTATTATTTTATGCTCAAATTCACCGTTTTTTTGATGCATGCACACCCCATTCCTTATTTTCCCTTTTACATGAATTTACATGCAATTTTTCGTTTAACCTTGTTCGCTGGCTTCAATCTTTATGTCTTTCCCATTCCCTACCCCTTTTACCGCTTTATTATAATTTTTCCACTAAGCGAACTAACTCTTTCTTTGTTTTTCTTACTTTCCTGTCTTTACATTTATTAAATACTGCATTTATCGCTTTCATCATGCAAAATACTTGACAAGGTGTTGTTTTATTTTTTTGCATAATTACATGCTTTGCATCATATTCCACTCGTGCACAATAAATACCATAGTGGCACTTGATGAGTGCTCGCGCTCTTCCTATATTACCCTTTTTAAATTTGGAAATGCTTATTTGCGGTAAAACTAGTCGATCAGCAATGCAATCGACGGTTTCGTGCCTTTCCCTCTCAAGTTGTCCGCTTGAGGGTACCGGTCTATACTTCTATAGAAAACCCTACTCCGATGTTAACTGTGCATGCATCATGTCCAAACCTAGCATGAGTTAGAATGTTGTCCGCATAATAACTCTCTAAGGAAAGCCTTATCCAAAGTCCATCGGGATTTCCATAATCCCAACGGGCACGATCATGATATGTGCATTATTTGGAGAAAATGTGCCGATATGCTAATCATTAATGTGTAAGTAGTCAAACCCGGAGGGGGAAATGGCTAACTTTATTTGTTTTGCAGAAATGAGGCACGAAGTCCCCAGGTAGGGCATGGTCCGAAGTATCTCACCTCTATTGCTAGACTGGTGGCAAAATCTCTCGCCAAGCGACAAGAACCATGTGAAAATAATTCTTGGAAATTTACCTTCTTTGCTAGACATTCGGCCAAACAATGCACTGATCGAGGCCGCTACTATGTTTTGGGATGAAAAGAGGGTTGTTTTTCGTTTTGGTAACATAGAGATGACTCACCTTCTTGAGGAAATAGGAGGTTTTGCCGGGCTACCCTGGGATAGCCCTGGTCTGCTGGTACCGTAAAATCATACTTCTAGAGGATTTCTAAAAATGATGGGTCTTAGAAATAATGATGCGTTAGTTTGCCTGAAGAAGTCCTACATACCTTTCAACTTCCTCTACGAGTGTTATAGGCACAACACATCCTACCGTATCTATCATGATGAGTTTGCCATCACTTCCCTGGGCTGGACTCATCATTTGGAACAACAAAAGATGACATAGCACAGGATACCTATCATGGTTGGATGATGACATAGTAGGAGAAGTCGATCCAGGGATCGATCGAGGAAACAGGGTCATAGACGATGCTACTGAAGCACAAGTAAAATACAAGAGGTTGCGCAAGAGTATCCTTGAGTCTGAAGACATACATTTGGAACAACACAAGATAGACACGGAATCAATCAATGAATGGAGGGAAGTTTCTACAAAATCAACAGAGAGGTTGGAGTACTTAGAGCAGGGTTTGATGGAACATGAAGGGAAGATGAGGAAAAGGATCGTGGATTTTCTGAATGCAGAGGGCAACGAAGGAGGACATATAGCAAGGGTGTATCTGCTGCTGGACATGCGCAACCTGGGGAATCTGATCGATGGGGCCAAGAAGGCCAAGCTTGGAGAGAGTCCCTCCGGGATCAAACAGAATAGAATTATTGTTTATTTGCTTTTCTAGAGTCGTTTTAGAAATTGATTATAATAAGGCAAATGCCACTAACAACTCTTTTAATTATTGTCATTTTAGATGTTTAATCTATTTATTACATTAATGAAATGAGGCAGTTATCGGCATCAAGTTTCTCAAAATCTATGTGTCGCTAGGCCTACCTCAGGCACAATGAGGTCCCCAAAATTAGGTCGCGAATTTATAATTCCGCAAAACATGTTTAAATACTGCAAATATCCTTCCAAAATCCTCTACTGACTTGTTTACCTTTTTTCTTTTCTTTGTTTTGATTATTCACATCCCCTAAGGTTGGTTCTCGCATGCTGGCATCATCAGCGTATTATACCAGATCTAGAGGCCCTCCACCTCTTCCTCCTCCAAGTGATCCTAAAAGTAAGGGAAAGGCTAAGATGGATGACATGAGTGGTATCAGGAAAGACAACGCTGCGCATGTGGAAAATTCAGATAGTCGGAGTACTCCGGTATAGAATGATTTGGTTCTACGGTTGGAGCAAAAAATACTGGAATTGCAAGGGGAACTTGAGCAGGTCCGCAACTTGGCAAACCTCTCCCTCACCTTAATCGTCCCGGATATTAACCAACAGAATGCCCAAAACCAGAACCTCCTCAAAACACACCAAACCAACATCCACAAAACCCTCCCGCACCTCATCAATATGCCACACCTCCTCAAAATCCTAACCCTCCACCAGTGCCAACTCCTCCTCAACACCAACATCTTTCGACTCAGTAACCACAAACTACTACCTACCATACTCCTCAAAATACATCATAACCTACCCCCGATCCACAGAACTCAACCAATGATCATCACTACACCCAAATCCCCAGTATCCACCAAAGTAACCCCATATATGTAGAAACTCTACCTCACCCCACTTAACAAACCCCGTACACACCAGAATCCACCGAGAAGGACCTGCTCATCAAGAATATGGCAGAGGAACTTAAAAAGCTCACAAGCCGAGTCCAGGGTGTCAAAGGGGATAAAGGCATTGTGGTTTGAACTATGAAGATCTGTGTATTCAGCCAGACGTAGAACTGCCGGAGTGTTACAAACCTCCCAAGTTCGAGATGTTTGACGGAACAGGTGAGACAAAGGTGCATCTAAGGACATACTGTGACAAGCTCGTAGGAGTTGGAAAAGATGAAAGGATTCGCATGAAACTGTTCATGAGAAGCCTCACTGGAGACGCCCTATTGTGGTACATCAACCAAAATCCAAAGAAGTGGGTTGGGTAAGCATGACATCGGATTTCATGGATCGGTTCAGGTTTAATATGGAGAATGCGCCAGATGACTTCTATATCCAGAATCTCTAGAAGAAGCCAAAGATACTTTCCGCGAGTATGCTACTCGATGGAGATCCGAAGCTGCGAAAGTAAGGCCAGAATTGGAAGAAGAGAAGATGAACAAGTTCTTCGTCCGGGCCCAGGATCCACAATACTACTAAAGGTTAATGGTTATCGAGAATCACAAATTCTCCGACATCATCAAATTAGGGGAAAGGATTGAAGAAGGGATCAAGAGCGGAATGGTAACTAATTTTGAGGCATTACAGGCTACGAATAAAGCTTTACAGTCAGGGGGTATATCCAAGAAGAAAGAAGTATGGGATATGATGGTAGCCCAAGGTCTGAAGTCTCCTCTCACACACCAAACACCTCCACCCACATATCCGCCTTATCCTCCTAGATACCAACAACCTGCCACTACCTACCACACTTATAACACCCAGCCAACATATTATCACTCACCGCCAGCCCGCTAAAACTATCAGAAACCCAGACCAAATTTCAACCGCTATCCACCCAGACAATACACCCCTATTGCTGAATCCATCGATCAATTATACGAGAGACTGAAAGCTGCTGGATATGTCACCCCTATTCTCGTTGTTTCCATGGAAAACTCCTCTCAATGGGTAAATCTAAACAAAACATGTGCCTACCACTCCGGCATGAAAGGTCATACCATTGATGAATGTCGCACCCTAAAAGACAAGATCTAGACACTAATCGATACCAAGGTTATACAAGCAAAGGAGGCTGCACCTAACGTCCGCAACAATTCCCTCCCGGATCATAGGGGCGAGGGAGTAAATGTGATAGAGACTGATAAAGAATGGGACCCAGAAGGGTTGATTGGGCTTATTCGAGAATGGGATGACCCAAAGAAACCTGCGGTCACTCTTACTCCTATTGTGGTACAGATACAGCCACCAGTTGAAGTTGAAGTAGCCGCACCAACCCCGTTCGAGGTGGAAACAACACCTGCAGCTGTACCTGCTCCATTCAAAGTAGAAGTAACCACACCCTTTACTGTGACGGTAGCATCCACACCGCCCTTTAAATCCAATGTCGTCCCCTGAGACTATGTTGCAGAAGCCAGGAGGAAAGGAAAAGCAAAAATGGAAGAATCTGGTGTAGCACAAGGGATGATCGAGACTGGTAGAATTGTTACACCTGAGAATTTGGGAGGAACGAGTAGAAAAGCTGCTTCCAAGCAACCCATAATCGAAACTGGCCCGGATGATCTTTGGAGAAAGGTACAGGTGAGAGAATATTCTGTGGTAGACCATCTGAACAAAACTCCTACCCAGATATCCATCTTATCATTACTGCAGAATTCTGAGGCACATAGGAATGCCTTGATGAAGGTATTGAATGAAGCTTACGTGCCTAACAATATCACCAGTGGGGAGATGGCTAACATGGTAGGGCAAGTAGTGGAGAGCCACAAGATCACCTTTCATGAAGACGAACTGCCGCCGGAGGGATTAAGCCACAACAGGGCACTGCACATCGTGGTACAATGCGAGGATAAATTCATTGCCAGGGTTTTGATAGATGGAGGGTCCAGTCTCAATATCTGTCCGCTGACTACTCTGAAAAGGTTGGGTAAAGGTTTGCATGAAATACGAGCAGGGACTATAAATGTGAAGGCGTTCGATGGGTCTCAAAGGGCCACAGTTGGGGAAACCAATCTATGCTTGCAGATGGGCCCGACTTAGTTTGATGTTGAATTTCAAGTGCTAGACATATCCGCCTCATACAATGTGTTGTTGGGATGACCTTGGATACATGCTGCCGGGGCCGGGGCTTCTACGTTGCACCATATTGTGTGTGTGTATATATATATATATATATATATATATACAGTTATTGTATTTTATTTTAAATTCCTAGAAAATGCTCATGCACTTGTAACACCAGGTTCTGGGATGATTATGGGATGTTCAGTATTGAAATTGGAAAATATTGTTATTTATTCTGTAAATTCATCTTTTACTAGATAAATTGAAGTAAATTTATGATTTCAAAAATATTAAAATGAGAATTTAATTAACTATTTAGTGTTGGCTTGCCTGACAGTGGTGTCCGGCACCATCACGACCTTTAACGAATTTTGGGTCGTGACATGTATAACAGAGTACTAGGTTCACTTAGGTCTCATGATTCATGGGCGAGTCTAGTAGAGTCTTGCGGATCAGTACGAAGACGTCTGTACTTATCTTCGAGAGGCTACAGGTCTGTTAGGAGCACTTCCCTTCTTGATTCCTCATTGTGCGATTTAATTCCTTTGAGACTTATGCCTTCATTTCCTTCCCATTCAATCTTATGTGACGTGAAGCGCTTACTATCGATCGAGAATTGAGGAATTGTAATGGTACTACAGATTTGGTGCGGGATGTTTCTCCCTACGTAGTTGATTGGGCTATTGTCGTCGCCTTGTGGAAGGATATTCTGTCATTTTAGCCTAGTAGTTGTACTTCTGAGAGCTTTGAGGCTATGCACAGGGTGCTATGATGCTCATGATTTGTTATCACACAATATTGATGTGAAGGTAGGATGCTTGCCTATGTCTCGGGGCAGTGAATGACTTGAAAGGAGGTTTACTCAGTGCATGATTCAGATTCAGTATTTTACTTCCGACGGAGGAAAGGCACCCGAACTAAGAATGTTGAGACTTGGGTTGATAGAGTAGCGGGACTCGATATTTTCGAGCGTGGCAGAATCTTCTCCTGTGATGTGGCGTCATCGTCCTTGATTGGTTATAATGTGTTAAGTTTGCCGGTTTTATGGTTTCCTTCAACTCTCCTTGGGGCAGAGTATTATAAATGGTACCGAGAAAAGCGATTGTCAGGGGTCGCAATGTGTAGGGGTTCAGGATCGAATCGGCATTCCTGGTATTGATGGCTCGAGAAATATGATTTTTGAAAAGGTTTAAAGTTGGTAGCAATCTATCGGTTCAAGTGCCACAGGGGTGGATTTTGATTTAAGGCAACAACTGGGCAGCGAAGGATGAGGAAGGGAATGTGGGAGGTGACTTGTGGTGGATAAACTTATAGAAGGCCAAGCATGAGAAACAGGAGTCGGGTAGTTACTTAAAGGAGTGAATTTGACCAAAGTGGGAGAGTGGCAGAGTAGCATGTGGGTTCTGTGGTACGATGACTACACGCCTTAAGGAAGTTTAGAGTGATTTGGGATTCATGGTGGACCGTGACTAGGTCTACGGACTTAATTTGGAATATTGGCTGCTATATTGAGGAAGATTGGGCGTGATAGGAGGGAGTTGCTTGATATGAAGAAGGATACAACATGACTTTGGATTGGAATGTATAGTCACACCTTTAGTTGATGTTCATGAGGAGTGAACGGACCTGTACAGTGGTGAATGAGAACGGGCTCAGGATGGGTTACTGATTTTGTAGTTATTGTATCTAGTGCAGCGATATTTGGATGATGTCGGCATGGAATTTCCACAGGTGGGTTATCTCCTGTGAGCAGGTTAGCGGTTGCATGGTGTTGATGGGGCTGTCACGAAAGAAGTCTACTGGTTATCTGGCAAGAGGTCGAATATATGAATGTGGTTAGTGATTCAGAGTGTTCATGAAAGGTCAAATGGAAGGATTTCGTGGAATTTGGTGAGTTGGTTGTGCAAGATCAGTTCAATGATGAAGAAAGAATCTTGGCGGGTTCTAGAGTTATGCAATGGTAGCTTCAAGCTAACTGGGAGAGTTCCACGATTGCATGGTCGGCTAATTGCGAGATTTCTGTTTATCGGCATATTTGTGGGATATTATGTCTAAGGAAGATGGTCATCAGTGGTGATTTGGGCAAAGAATTTGAGGAATGTGTGCTATAATTGGCCTTATCGATTCATGTTCAAGCTTTGGGAAGACTCAGAGTTTATGTTTCATGAAGATGTGATGTACAAGGAAAACGATTCAGTCAGGTGCTTATTAAGAGGGTGTTCATGTGCTAGCATAGCCCTGGAGTTGATTATATTCGGGACCAGGTCGAAGTAGGTGACTCGCAACAATGATTCTAGTGAAAACTTTCAGAGTGTGGTGCCTAAGGATTTCGAGCCAGTAGTATGGTTGAGTATCGAGCTTTTGCAGATTTGAAAAAGGGCTTGGAGTGTTCTATGCTACCTTCGGTCTGCGGTGTAGTATTGGAGGAATGAGAGAAAATAACTTCGGTCTCATAGAGGAATTTTCAGAATGGGTGTACCAGTTAAAGATGCGAATATGCGCACAAGGAGGGTATGAGATGGTTCGTGGGATTTGAGACAGCATGGTCTCGTGATTCAAGGCCACTCAGGATAAATGTGGATTGAGTTCGTTATATATTGACTGGAGTTATTATTATTTCTAAGACAAGTTAAGGATAAGTTAGAAGAAGTCAAATCGGTTAGCCATGGTTGAATTGGCATGATCATGGCAGTGATTAGTTCCTCCAGCACGATTAGATTATGCATGTGATTTGTGACGGGACGTGTGAGGCTTGACGGTCGTCGTAATTAATTGTATTTGGATGCATTAAAGTATTATGGCATGTTATGTGTAGATGGTTCCGGGAAGGATTATGGTGGTTTAGACCACTACTTGAGTTTAGTATTTGCTGCAGATATGAGGATTCAGTCGCGTGTTGAGATGGTTCTCTTGGAACGAGTTAAGTAAAAGGTTACTATGTGGTGAAGTGTTTACCCTATTAGTAGTTTGGAAGTTAAGATGAAATTCTGGTACTCTTGTGCATTGGCATGACTAAGTGCAGTGATCAGCATGGGATTCGGAAGTTAAGGATCAAGGTTGCAGTTTGGTGTCGACAAGAATGTCAAGAGCTCGGATGAGCGAGAAAGGATTTAGATGGTTAGAGTAAGCTGGTATTGTCTTTGGCATCACCTGAGATCGGTGACTGGTGTGAAGAGGCTTTGTATACTGAATGCGGATTCTTGAATTGCTTTACAACATTGGTTTGGCCGGTAGTATAAATGTACAGACTTGTTGCCTGGTGCGGAAGGTCATGGGAGCATATCCCACGGGAAGATTGTATAAGTGTGACATGTAGTCACTTGATTGATTGAAGAATGGAAACCAATTATGAAGATTTTAGTAATATCGCTAATTGGGAATTTATGCCTGGAGGGCGCTCGGTCCATTTAGTGGTGGACTATGGAAGTTGTTCCAGCTATGATGGTTGTTCTTATGTGTTATGGGAAAGACGGGTTATTGTGGACCCTTGAAAGGTTATTAGCCTAGTACGGTGCGATCAAAATCGGCTTGAGGTCTGTGGATGGATTTAAATATGAATATGGGCTCTATATCAGGCCAGATGTGTTCATCATCGACTATTTCATATAATACTATATTGTGTCGTGTGAGTTGTGAAATAGGTTAGTAAATTTCTTATGTGTTGAGGTTCCGCATAGCGATGGTGTTATGTGAGCAGGATGGCTCTCAAGATTCAAATCATATATCGCACCTTAGTTGTGCTTGAGTTTTGTAGCGTATGGCGCTATCTGTATCCCCAGGGATGGTATTACGCACTTAGCGTGCTTGTGGCCGATATTCCGGTATTTTGTAGTAATGAGCATTCTAGCTCGGTAAGTATCTCTTTATGTAGATTTTATGTGTAGATCGGGTGGCAAGCCGCCAGGGGTATGTTGTTTTGGATCGGGTTGCACGCCACAACAACGGGATGTTGATTACAGTCCCCTATATCTAGTTTTGTGTGTTTTGTTTTCCATTTTCCGGGGAAGGTTCATAACACCTTTTCGGTTGTCTAATGAATTACGTAGGTTGAGTAGTCCCTTCCAGAGTTCATTTTCCTTATGTATCACGTCGAGTTTGTAGTCTATTGGCACATTGTGGCATCACATGAGACTTTTGGTAGCGTCTGAGGTGGCTTATTGCCTGAACAACTTATACTGGGTGAGGCGAGATTATTGGATCTGGGATCAGTGCGATCGGATTATATGAAGTATATTAAAGAGCAAATACCATTATTTGGTTCATAATGGGGTGATGATTCTAGTCAAAGTAAGAGATTCAATAATTTGTTGACTCTGCAGTTGGTTATGAATTTCCACACATCTCTTCCATCATGGCAGTATTGCAAGAGTTGGAACAAGACTTATATATGTCATGAGGTGCATTGTGAGCATCAGATTTGTGAAATTTCAGCTATTGTTATCAGAGGATGTTATTATGGTCAATGTGAATTATGTAGTGCATGGGGTGAATTTAGTAGAGGTATGCAATCATGTATCAGTGCATCGTGTAGTGATTGATACGGTGTTCGTATGATGGGAACAGGCATGGCAGAGAATTCTGGATGTTGGAATTGGACTCTAAGGCTTATTTGCCTAGATAAAAGAGAATATCTTCAGATTTGATCGAGCTAATGTGCTCAACTGAGTTGTGGTAGGGAGGCCATGAGCAGCTTCACTTCAGGTATTATGACTTGTACGCGTGGTCGGGATTGAATTTCGAGAAGTTCAGAGTCGGTTTGGAAAGAAAATTCTCATTTAGAAAGCTTTAAGTTGGGAGAATTGACTAAGATTGGATTTTAGAGTAAACGGCCTCGGAATCGGGATTTGAAGGTTCCAACATGTTTGTATAATGATTTCGGACTTGGGCGTTTGTTCGGATCGAGTTTTGGATTCCCCAGGAGCATTTTGGCACATATTATGGAATTTGGGGTGGAGGTGAATTTTATCTTATCGATGTTCGTTTGGGATTCCGAGTCTGGGAATAGATCCGTATGGTGATTCTGGTGTTGGGAGCACGTCCGGAAGTGGATTCGGAGGTCCGTAGGTCATTTTGGAGTCATTTGGCTAAAGTTAGAAATTTGAAGGTTTTTTTGAGAAGTTTGACCGAAAGTGGACTTTTTGATATCGGGGTCAGAATCTGATTCCGGAAGTTAGAATAGGTTCGTAATGTCAATTATGACTTGTATGCAAAATTTGAGGTCAATCGGACGTGATTTGATAGGTTTCGGCATCGAATGTAGAAGTTAAAATTCTAAATTTCATTAAGCTTGGAATGGGGTGAGTTTCATGAATTCGACGTTGTTTGATATGATTTGAAGGCTCGACTAAGTTTGTAGCGTGTTTTGGGATGTGTTGGTATATTTGGTTGAGGTCCTGAGGTCCTCGGGTGGATTCGGAAAGTTAACAAATCGAATTTGGAATTTGAAGAAGAGTTGAGGCAGCTGATATCTGGTGTACCCGCACCTGCGAGGTTTTCGCCGCAGGTGCGGAGGGCGCAGAAGTGACATTTGGAGTCACAGATGCGGAGCAAGCCGGCCAGGTAAAGGACCACAGTTGCGGAGCTTTTGGCCGCATCTGCGCAAGCGCAGAAGCGAAGAATGCCTCGCAAGAGAGGAAGAAGGCGCAGAAGCGGAATGTGTCTCGCACTTGCGATGCCGCAGGTGCGGCTACTTGACCGCAGGTGCGAACGTCGGGGCTGGGCAGTGTGTTCTTTAAAAATGAGGGCTTGGCTTATTTTCACCCCATTTTCTCCATGAGAGCCGGTCTTGGAGTGAGTTTTGAGCTCATTCTTCGTCATCAATGCCAAGGTAAGTGATGCCCACTTATTATAAGTTAAATACATGGTTTGTATAAGGATTTAAACATGGAAATTAGTGCAAATTGTGGGATTTTTGGTAGAAGACCTAGCATTTGGTATTTTTGGATTTTAACCACGAAATTGGGCATGGAATTGAGAATAAACTATATATTTGAGTTCATGAGATTATGGGTAAAGTTTATCTTCGAAAATATTTGAAATCCGGGCATGTGGGCCCGAGGGTAATTTTTATCGACTTTTCGATGGGGGTTAGAAATTGTTATAATTGGATTATAATGAGTATTAGAGTATATATTTACGGATTTGCTTACTTATTGACTAGTTTTGGAGCGTTGGGCATCGATTTGAGTTGATTGAATGGCTTGGGAGCCGGTTATGAAACTTCGGAGCGAGGTAAGTCTCCTTTCTAATCTTGTAAGAGGGAATTAACCCCATAGGTAAATTAAATAAATGTTTGTACCTAATTGTGGGGGCTACGTACGTACGAGGTGACGAGAGTCCATACGTAGCTACTATTATGCTATTGTCCGGGTAGTTTAGGACCCGTATCATGCTTAACTTGGAATGTTTGTTCCCTTACTTGCTAATATAATCACTTAGTCATGATAGAAATTGATAAAAGAATTGTATAATGTTAAATTCACTTACTTGAAGGTTGATATGAGATACTTGACTGTGAATGAAAAATTTGTGTTTTTTTGAAAATAATTATTATTTGTGGATCGGGCCGAGTGCCTCGATAGTAAATAGATGCATCTATGGTTTGCGCCATACGACCCTCTGGCAGTGCACAGTTTAAATATTTGTTGGATCGGGCCATACGACCTCGACATGATTTGCGCATGATTTAATTGATTGATTTGGAAATTGTAATAATTGATATTGCCTTCTCGGCCTGAGATAAATAAGATAATGGAAAATCAATTTGGAGAGTTCTTAATTAGAAAAGAACTGCTTACTTACTTCAAAATAATGGGCTTGCAACCATATTAATTAATCCATGTCTAATTTATTGAACTTATTCTATTTACTTATAGCCCATAGTAAGTGTCGAAGTCAACTCCTAGTCACTACTTCTTCGAGGTTAGGCGGGATACTTACTGGGTACGCATTGATTTAGGTACTCATACTACACTTGCTGCACGTTTTGTGTAGGTACATATATGACTAGTGGCCCTGTGGGCGCAGAGGCGCAGTTATTACGGGGACTTAGGTGAGCTGCATCTTAAATACGATCTGCAGCCAGCAGAGTCTCTTCCAAAGTATTGTATTTTCTTTGCTGTCCAACACACACACACACACACACACACACACACACACACACACACACACACACACACACACACACACACACACACACACACACACACACACACACACACACACACACACACACACACACACACACACACACACACACACACACACACACACACACACACACACACACACACACACACACACACACACACACACACACACACACACACACACACACACACACACACACACACACACACACACACACACACACACACACACACACACACACACACACACACACACACACACACACACACACACACACACACACACACACACACACACACACACACACACACACACACACACACACACACACACACACACACACACACACACACACACACACACACACACACACACACACACACACACACACACACACACACACACACACACACACACACACACACACACACACACACACACACACACACACACACACACACACACACACACACACTATGTTATCATACTTAATTTGGTTAATGATCATATGCAATCATGTTAGGAACTTTTGTTATATTTTCTAATTATTTAAATACTGCTTCGCCTCTGCCAAAACATAAATACTCCATATAACTATAAAACTCTTTCACATTTAAAACCTATAATTATAATTATTTAAAACATTGTAGCTAGATTTGAATATAGAGAATTTCTTGTAAAATAAATGTAATATATAGGGTACACGTCTATGTTTATCCGAATAATAAAAAAAGAGTTTAAAAATCGAATAAAAGTTTACTTACATATATAATGAAGTAAACATACATGTTGGAGAAAGAAACATGACAAAAATCAGTCAATATTAAAATAAAGTTGTTTTTTTCTTTTCTTTTTAAAGAATATTTGTTTGAAGAGTCAATTTGTATAAATGGACATCAAACAAATAACAAAACTTTGGCTATACAATTACTATCATTACTTTCAATTGATCACATTCTAGGAATTGAAGGGTATAAGCTGAAACCCTTTCATTTAGCTGCAGTCAAGCCAATATTGCAAGGGTATAATATTTTTTTCGTTGAAGAATATTAGTTTTGAATTATTAGATTATGTGAAAGATTTTTATTTTCTCAAACTCAACAAGAGAGATATTGGTTTCTAATTAATAGTTTCTATTGCGATTTTCAAGTGTAACAAATAGTATTTTTAAAAACAAATGGTATGACGTGAAATATATATTTTTTTAAATGTAAACAAATTATTTTGAAAAAATTCTTTACTTTTTTCTACTTCAAAGATAATAAAAAGATAATATATTTTTGAACATTAGTAGAGAGTTTTTAAAATTATTATAATAAAATTCATATCATGGATAAACTCAAACAACCAAAATCTTATGGAATATTTAAATAAATATCCGGCCAGATTTATTGTTTACTTTTTATATCTAATATAAATAGATGATATACCGATAACACATAATTATACACATATATATATGAATTATATATAAATTACACATCCTTCAATTTTTTAATTTAAGTGGTCGGGTGAGCACCTATTTAGGCTAATTAAATAAAGCCAAAAGAAAAATATGAAAGAATTTCATCCAAAGACTAAAAATATAAATGAAGTTCTTCTGTAGGCAATTTCTAATAAAACTCATCCTTTTATAGTGAAATAAATTAATTTTTTGTAACAAAAGAAAGAATGACATAAAAAATAAGATAAAAGAAAATAAATATAGAAAGAAATGTATGAATGATCTAAAAATCAAAAATAAGAGATGACAATGAATTTCTTATTATGTTTCATCTTTGTTGAGTATAAAAGATTTGGAAGCTAATCTCATCGATTTCAAATATTTGTTTCAACTCAAATACATAGATTATAAGATAAGGATATCTTAGAATAATTTTTTTTATTTACATTGTGTGTCGTTTTTAAAAAATTATTATTACTAACAAACTGATATGATATTCGAATTTGAATTTAAATGCAATTTGAGTAGTTTGCATTGAGGTTAAGCCAAGTATAGTGTCGAAAAATAAACTACTTGGAAATTTTGAAACAATATATGCAATGTTATATAATAACAATCAACTAATTTAACATTTAATGATTCAAAGAACAAAATTTTTGTATATATAGGGTATTAAAAATTCAAAATTTGTGGCTAGAGATATCGATAAACTTAAAATGGAGCCATACTGAAATAAAGTTTTGCCGACTAAAGAATCATTTAAATTTTTAGATAGCCAATTAAAGTGAATTTTAAATTAAGGATAATATCTTCACTTGCATCATTATAAAGATAATTATTATTGAAATATATATAAAGTTTTAGAAATTGAAATTTCAAAATAGAAATATTTTTTGAAAGATAATATTATACCAAATAAGAGTTCAAGTCGTAGTAAAAGAGTCACTTCGTAATCAAAGAATCATTTATATTGTGTCAACCTTTGTGCTTTGCCGTAAATATGAGTTATTATTTCATTTTGTGGCTATTTTTAGGTTGCAATGACACCAATGAAAATAGTGCAAAAATAAAATTATCACTACGAGATTTGAGAATATGTTATTTTTTTTTATGTAGTGTTTCTTGATTAATATCTAACGATTATCTATAATTATTTAGAAGGTTTAAATTTTAAGTTTATTTACATATAATTCAAATAACTCAGCTATGTAACATGGTTAATGTCAAATATCAAAATGGAGTCATAATGGAAAAACAAATTCACTGGTAAAGGATTTTTAAATTTTTTAGATAGACAACTAAAATGAGTTTTGAATTATGGATAATATTTTCACTTACATTATTATAAAAATAATTATTATTGAAAAATAAAGTTTTAGAAATTGAAATTTTAGAAAAAAAATATTTTTTAAGAGATACTAACATACCAAATAAGAGTTCAAGTAGTAGTAAAAGAGTCAAGTTGTATCTAAAGATTCATTCATAGTCTCAACATTTGATTATTTTGCCATAAATATGAGTTATTATTTTACTTCCTTACTATTTTTAGAATCCAATGAAACCGGCGAGAATGGTATCAAAAAAAAAAATAGAAGAAATGGTTAATATTTTTCGTGTAGTATTTTTTATTAATATCCAATGATTATGTTGTGATGACCCAAAAGGTCATCTTTAAATTTAATAATTAATTATGTGTTCTAAGACCTCGAAAAGCACTATTTATCATTCCTCGACTTGCATGCGCAGTCCGTAAATTTTTTCGGAATGGTTTTACATTAAAAATTGGTTAAAATGTGAAAATAGAGCTTTAAAACTCAATTGGGTTTACTTTGATCAACATTTAGAGAAAACGGACCCGAATCAGTATTTTGACAGTTCCGGTAGGTCCGTATCGTGATTTGGGACTTGGGCGCATGCCCGGAATCGAATTCGGAGGTCCCTAACTCGAGTTATCGCATGTTATCGAAATGTTTAAGTTTAAAGGTTTAATGACTTAAGAGATTTAACTAATATTTGACTTTGTTGATACCGGGTCGGTATTTTGGTTTTGGAACCCGGTATAGCTCCATTACTATATTTATGACTTGTCTGCCAAATTTGGTGAGAAACGGAGCTGGTTTGACGTGATTCGGACGTCCGGTTGTTAAAATAGAAATTCTAAAGTTTTCTTACAAATTTCATTTGATTTGGAGTCTGATTCGCAGTTCTAGGCATTATTTTGGTGTTTTGATCGTGCGAACAAGTTCGTATGATATTTTTGGACTTGTGTGCATGTACGGTTTAGAGCCCCGAGGGCTCGGGTGAGTTTCGGATAGCCTACGGACCTTTTAAACTTTGGAAAAATCTGGGTTTTGAGCTTTGGCTGTCATCTGGTGCATGATGCTTCGTGATCGCGAAGCCATTTACGCGAAACGAAGAGGAAATTGTGAGCCATGATTTTACCCTTCGCGTTCGCGCAGATAGGCACGCGATCGCGGAAGGTTAACTCCCAATGCACCGCGAACGCGTAGAGTTAATCGCGTCCGCGTCCGCGTCCGCATAGAAGGAATGAAGGCAGAAGCTGGACACGCCATTTGTGCTACGCGATCGCACAAGGCGGTAAGCGATCGCGTAAGGCTGAAAAAAATGCTCTCCGTGATCGCATGACCATTTACGCGATCGCGTAGAGTTAAAAGTCTGGGCAGCCAAAATATGCTTCGCGATCGCAAAGAATTATACGCAATCGCGAAGAGTAAAATGGAACTGGGCAAATACGTGCTACGCGATCGCGAAGGAATTTCCGCGATCTCATAAGGCAAAAACCTGGACAAACAGAACTTAAGTTCTGTAAATGGGATTTCGACCCATTTTCTTCCATTTTCGATTTTGAGCTCGGGTAAGACGATTTTCACTGAGAAATATTGGGGTAAGTGTTCCTTATCTTATATTGATTATATTTCATGATTTCATACTCATTTACATCATGAATCTGTGAATTTATGGAAGAAAAATCAGATTTTTATAAAATCTTCCAAAAATATAAAATTAAAATTTGAAGGTCAATCCGGTGTCGGAATTCAATAATTTTTATATGGTTGAACTCGTATCGGAACGGGTGTTCGGATTTCATGAGTTTTTCCGAGATTCGAGATGTGGGTCCCACTATTAATATTTTAGATGAATTTCGAATTTTTAATCCGAAAAATTAGTAATTTCATACGGAATTAATTCCTACGATTTGTATTGAGTATATTGAATTGTTTATGACTAGATTTGAGGATTTCGGATATGAATTTGCGAGGTAATGGTTTATTGGAATATTGAATTTGGTTGCAAATTGAGGTAAGTGTCATAGTTAACCTTGACTTGAGGGAATAGAACCGTTGAATTATTTGCTACGTGAATTTCTTGTGTAACAATGTATAGGCAAGGTGACGAGTGCCTATACTTTGTCAATTAATTGATTGCATAATTGTTTAAAAATCATAAATTGTTTTAAGGCACAAATTAATTGTTATAATATTTGTTTCTCTCAGGTTTCTTATCAAATATTAATTCTTGAATTCATGCAATAATTGTTACATACTTATTTGATTTATGTGTCTTAATTGCTACTTAACATTTAGTATATTAAATATGAAGTTGCCTATTTTCTCCCTGATTTTCACAATTAATTGCTACTTGTCATTACTTGTTTCCTAAATAATTTATAAATATTGTGTGCTTTGTTGCCTAACAATTTCTTACTGAATGTGGGATTTATGGGAGTATTTTTGTTATATTTAAGAGTTGTTAAATTATATTGTTGGAGCGGGTTGCATGCCGCAACGGAAATGAAAAGGAATATATTGGAGGATCGGGTTGCACGCCGCAACAGATTATATTTTAAGTATATATTGCTGGAGCGGGTTGCACGCCGAAACGGAAATTTATTGAATAATTATATTGTTGGAGTGGGTTGTACGCCGCAACGGAAATTGATTGAAATAATAATTGGTTATTACTGTCGAGTTGGATTCAACTGTTGAAATGAGTTACCTATTTTATTCTATTATTATTGTTATTACTATTATTGTGTATGGGTTAATGTAAGTGACCTGATTTAGCCTCGTCACTACTTCGTCGAGGTTAGGCTCAGCACCTACAGAATACATGGGGTCAGTTGTACTCATACTACACTCTGCACTTCTTGTGCAGATTTCGGAGTTGGTCCTAGCGGCGTACCATAGACTTGCTCTGATTTCAGCTACCCAGAGGAGAATTGAGGTATAACTGCACAACGTCCGCAGTTCTGACATCCCCGTCTACTTTATTTTAGCTGTGTGTTTTTTTTCAGATAGCTTTATTATATTCAGACCCTTATTTGTATTATTCTAGAAGCTCGTGCACTTGTGACTCCAGTTATGGGATGGTATTTAGACATCGTGATTATTATGAAATATTCACTTTATTTTTGACTTTATTTTGGAATTTGTTTCTTTGTTAATAATTAATTTAAAATTGTGTTAAAATGGCAAATTATATTCTAACATTGGCTCGCCTAGCAAGTGAAATGTTAGGCTCCATCATGGTCCCGGAGGTGGGAATTTGGATCGTGAAGAGTTGGTATCAGAGCACTAGGTTACTTAGGTCTCACGAGTCACGATCAAGCTTAGTAGAGTCTGAAGGATCGGTACGGAGACGTCTGTACTTATCTCTCAGAGGCTATGAAGTTTAGGAACAATATCACTTCTTTCTTATTCTGTCGTGCAATTTTATTCTATCATCGATGATTGAACCATTCTATTCTTAACCAGAGCCCCCAGTTCCAACTACAACCAGGGGTAGAGTTCGAGGCCGAGGTCGTGCTAGAGGAAGTGGTAGAGCTCAGTCTAGAGCTCGAGCAACCGCACCTGTTGTAGAACCTCAGGTGGATCTTTAGGAGGAGGTTCCAGTTCAGACTGTATAGGTTGGACCAATTCAGGTTCCGTAAGGGTTCATAGCTACTCCAGTACTTCAGGATGCTTTAATCCGTTTGGTGAACCTAATGGAGGGTGTGGCCCATAATGGCATATTTCAAGTAGCACCAGCCGTCTCACAGGCTGGGGGAGGAGCACAAACTCCCACTACTCCAGCTCCGTAGCAGATGACTCCCCAGTATCAGGCTCCAGTAGCCCCGCCAGTTGGGGTAGTTTAGCGAGTTATTGCGGCACAGGCCGGTGATAGGCCCGCCATGTCTTCTGAGGCTTTATTGAGGCTGGACAAGTTTACTAAGCTCTTTCCAGTTCACTTCAGTAGTACACCTTATGAGGACCCACAAGATTATCTTGACTGATGCCATGGAGTGTTGCGGAACATGGGTATAGTTGAGACCAGTGGGGTTGATTTTGCTGTATTTCATATGACGGGTTCCGCCAAGAGGTGGTGGAGAGATTATATATTGACTAGACCAGTTAGATCGCCTGCATTGACCTGGGAGCAGTTCTCACGGCTATTTCTAGAGAATTTCCTCCTTATCACATTGAGAGATGATTTCCGCATGCAATTTGAGTGTCTACAGCAGGGTAGTATGACTGTTACTCAGTACGAGACCCGTTTTGTGGATCTAGCCCATCATGCTCTCCTTTTACTTCCTACTGAGGGAGAGAGAGTGAGGAGGTTTATTGAGGGACTTACTCACCCTATTAGGCTTCAGATGGCCAAGGAAACCAGAATTGAGATTTCTTTTTATGTGGCTGCTAATGTTGCGAGGAGGATCGAGATGGTTCTTGCAAAGGAGAGAGGGCAGGGGTCTGGTAAGAGGGCTCGTTAGTTTGGTGGGTTCAGTAGTGCCTCGTCTGGAGGCAGGGGTAATTTTGGTAGGGGTCATCCTCCCAGGCTATTTCATTCAGCACTGCAGGCATCTCACGGTGCTTTAGGAAGTCACGGTCCTATTATGCCTTATTCTGGACAGCCAGCATTTAGTGCACATTCAGCTCCTATTAGTGCACCACCACTCCCGAGTTCGTGGTTATCCGGCACGTTCGGATCAGCTTCAGCTTCAGCAGCCACGGCAGTAGGGTGGGTGCTATGAGTGTGGGAACATTGATCATATCAGGAGGTATTGCCCTAGGTTGTCGAATAACATATCTCGGCAGGATTCTCGTGCCATCATACAGGCACCGGTTGCTTCACCGCCTACTCAGCCAGCTAGAGGTAGGGGCCAGACAGCTAGAGGTGGAGGTCAGGCCGTTAGAGGTGGAGGCCAGCCAGTTAGAGGTTGTCCCAGAGATACAATTCAGAGTGGTGGGGCCCAGCCCCGATTTTATGCTTTTCCAGCTAGGCTTGAGTCCGAGTCATCTGATGTTGTGATCACAGGTATTATTCCAGTTTTCCATAGAGATGCTTCAGTTCTATATGATCCAGGATCTACTTATTCCTATGTGTCCTCCTAGTTTGCTTCATATTTGGTTATGCCTCGTGATTCTTTGAATGCTTATGTGTGTGTATCTACACCGATGGGAGACTCTGTTGTAGTAGACCATGTCTATCGTTCGTGTGTGGTTACTATTGGTAGTCTTGAGACTAGTGTGAATCTTCTACTTCTTGATATGGTAGATTTTGATGTCATCTTGGGTAGGGATTGGATGTCACCTTATCATGTTATATTGGATTGTCATGCCAAGACGGTGACCCTAGACATGCCGGGGTTACCTCAGTTAGAGTGGAAAGAAACTCCTAATCATTCTACTATCAGGGTTATTTCTTATATGAAGGCTCGGCGTATGGTCGAGAAAGGGTGTCTAGCCTGTTTGGCTTATATTCGTGATCCCAGTGCGGATGTTTCTTCTATGAACTCAGTACTAGTTATTCGTGAATTTCCATAAGAATTTCTTGCAAATTTGCCGGGGATGCCACCAAACAAATATATTGACTTATGTATTGATTTAGCTTCGGGCACTCAGCCCATTTCTATCCCACCATATCGTATGGCCCCGCCGGAGTTGAAAGAATTGAAGGAGCAGTTACAAGACTTGCTTGATCAGGGATTCATTAGACCCAGTGTCTCGCCCTGGGGTGGTCCAGTATTATTTGTAAAGAAAAAATATGGTTCTATGTGGATGTGTATAGATTATCGGAAGTTGAATAAGGCCACTATCGAAAACAAATATCTGTTGCCAAGAATTGATGACTTATTCGATCAGCTTCAGGGTGCCAAGGTATTTTTGAAGATCGATTTGAGGTCTGGTGACCATCAGTTGAAGATTAGGGCATCCGATGTCCCTAAGACAGCTTTTTGGACTCGGTATGGGCATTACGAATTCCTAGTGATGTCATTTGGGCTGATAAATGCCCCGGCAGCATTTATAGATTTGATGAATCAGGTGTTCAAGCCTTATTTGGATTCTTTTATGGTTGTGTTCATTGATGATATATTGATTTACTCCAGCAGTCGAGAGGAGGATGGGCAGCATCTTCGGGGTGTGCTTCAGACTTTGAAAAATAATCAGTTATACGCCAAATTTTCAAAATGTGAATTTTGGTTAGACTCAGTTGCCTTTTTGGGGCATGTTGTAGAGGCAGAAGGTATAAAGGTGGATCCTAAGAAGATTGAGGTTGTTCAGAATTGGCCTAGACCTACTTTAGTTATAGAGATTCAGAGTTTCCTAGGTTTGGCAAGTTATTATCGTCGGTTCGTGGAGGAGTTTTCATCTATAGCAATCCCATTGACCAGACTGACCCAGAAAGGTGTCCCATTCAGATGGTCAGACGAGTGTGAGTTGAGCTTTCAGAAGCTCAAGACCGCTTTGACTATGGCGCCAGTGTTGGTATTACCCACAGGTTCAGGATCTTATACAGTGTATTGTGATGCATCCCGTGTTGGGCTTGGTGCAATACTGATGCAAGATGGCAGGGTGATTGCATATGCGTCGCGGTAGTTGAAAGTTTACCAGAAGAATTATCCTGTTCATGACTTAGAATTGGTAGCCATTATTTATGCGCTGAAGATTTGGAGGCATTACCTCCACGGTGTCTCGTGTGAGGTATTTACTGGTCATCGTAGCCTTCAGTATCTGTTCAAAAAAAAAGATCTTAAATTGAGGCAGAAAAGATGGTTGGAGTTGTTGAAAGACTATGATATCACCATTTTGTGTCACCCCGGAAAGGCTAATGTGTTAGATGTTTCAGAGCCCAGTCGGGTTCTAGCTTGCACAGTCGCTCGATCTTCTTTATATGAGCGCATCAGAGAGCGGCAATATAATGATCCTCATTTACTTGTCCTTAAGGACACGGTGCAGCACAGTAATGCAAAATAGGTTGCTGTGTGGGGAGATGGAGTTCTACGAATGCAGGGTCGTATTTGTGTGCCTAAAATGGATGGGCTTCGTGAATTAATTCTGGAAGAGACCCACAGTTCCAGGTATTCTATTCATCCAGGTGCCGCCAAAATGTATCAAGATTTACGGCAACATTATTGGTGCAGGAGAATGAAGAAGGATATAGTTGCATATGTAGCTCGGTGTCTAAATTGTCAGCAAGTTAAGTACGAGCATCAGAGACCTGGTGGTTTGCTTCAGAAGTTAGAAATTCCTGAGTGGAAGTGGGAGCATATCACTATGGATTTTGTTCTTGGACTTCCACGAACTCAGAGGAAATTCGATGCAATATGGGTTATTGTGGACAGGTTGACCAAGTCGGCACATTTCATTCCAGTGGCAGTTACCTATTCTTCAGAGCGGTTAGCTAAAATTTACATTCGTGAGATTATCCGCCTTCACGGTGTGCCAGTGTCTATTATTTTAGATCGAGGTATGCAGTTTACCTCACACTTCTGGAGGGCTGTATAGCGTGAGTTAGGTACGCAGGTTGAGTTGAGTACAATATTTCATCCACAGACAGACGGACAGTCAGAGCGCACTATTCAGATATTGGAATATATGCTTCGTGCTTGTGTTATAGACTTTGGAGGTTCTTGGGATCATTTCTTACCACTTGTGGAGTTTGCTTATAATAACAACTAAAAGTTGAGCATTCAGATGGCTCCATATGAAGCATTATACGGAAGACGATGCCGTTTGCCAGTTGGCTAGTTTGAACCGGGAGAGGCTCGGTTGTTGGGTACCGATTTGATACAGGATGCCTTGGATAAGGTCAAGATTATTCAAGATCAACTCCGCACAACTCAGTCTAGGCAAAAGAGTTATGCCAACCATAAAGTTTGTGGCATTGCATTCATGGTTGGAGAGAGAGTATTGCTCTGGGTTTCACCTATGAAAGGTGTAATGAGATTCGGAAAGAATGGCAAGGTGAGCCCTAGGTATGTTGGACCCTTTGAAATTCTTGAAAGGGTGGGTGAAGTAGCCTACAGGCTTGCATTACCACCTAGTTTATCAATGGTTCATTTGGTGTTCCATATATCTATGCTTCGAAAATATTATGGTGATCCGTCCCATGTGTTAGATTTCAGCTCAGTCCAATTGGACAAGGATTTGACTTACGAAGAGGAACCGGTAGCTATTCTAGACCGACAGGTCCGATAATTGAGTTCTAAGAGTTATCCATCAGTTCGAGTGCAATGGGGAGGTCAGCCGGTAGAAGCATCTACCTAGGAGTCCGAGTCGGACATGCGGAGTAAATATCCACACCTTTTCACCAGCTCAGGTGCTTTTCTAATTCTGTTCGAGGACGAACGTTTGATTTAGAGGTGGAGAATGTGATGACCCAAAGGCCATCTTTAAATTTAATAATTAATTTTGTGTTCAAAGACCTCAAGAAGTACTATTTATCATTCCTCGACTTGCGTGCACAGTCCGTAAAATTTTCCTGAAAGTATTTACGTTAAAAATTGATTAAAATGTGAAATAGAGCTTTAAAATTCAATTGGGTTGACTTTGGTCAACATTTTGAGCAAACGGACCTAGATCAGTATTTTGACAGTTCCGGTAGGCCCGTATCGTGATTTGGGACTTGGGCGTATGCCCGAAATCGAATTCGGAGGTCCCTAGCTTGAGTTATCGTATGTTGTCAAATTTTTTAAGTTTAAAGGTTTAATGACTTAAGAGATTTGACTAATGTTTGACTTTGTTGATATCGGGTCCGTATTTTGGTTCCAGAACCCGGTATAGCTCCATTACTATATTTTTGACTTGTCTACCAAATTTGGTGAGAAACAGAGTTAGTTTGATGTGATTCGGATGTCCGGTTGTTAAAATAGAAATTCTAAAGTTTTCTTACAAATTTCATTTGATTTGGAGTCCAATTCATAGTTCTAGGCATTATTTTGGTGTTTTGATCGTGTGAGCAAGTTTGTATGATGTTTATGGACTTGTGTGCATGTACGGTTTAGAGACCCGAGGGCTCGGGTGAGTTTCGGATAGCCTACGAACCTTTTGAACTTTGGAAAAATCTGATTTTTGAGCTTCAACTATCATCTGGTGCATGGTGCTTCGCGATCGAGAAGCCATTCCCACGATCGCGAAGAGGAAATTGTGAGCCGTGATTTTATCCTTCGCGTTCGCGAAGATAGGCATGCGATCGCAGAAGTTTAACTCCCAGTGCACTGCGAACGCGTAGAGTTGATCGCGTCCGCGTAGAAGGAATGAAGGCAGAAGCTGGGCATGCCATTTGTGCTATGCGATCGCACAAGGCAGTACGCGATCGTGTAAGGTTGAGAAAAATGTTCTCCGCGATCGCGTAGAGTTAAAAATCTGGGCAGCCAAAATATGCTTCGCGATCGCAAAGAATTATACGCGATCGCGAAGAGTAAAATGAAACTGGACAAAGACGTGCTACGCAATCGCGAAGGAATTTCCACGATCGCATAAGGTAAAAACCTGGACAAACAGAACTTAAGTACTATAAATTGGATTTCGACCCATTTTCTACCATTTTCGATTTTGAACTCGGGTAAGACGATTTTTGGGCGATTTTCACGGGGAAACAATGGGGGTAAGTGTTCCTTATCCTATATTGATTATATTTCATGATTCCATACTCATTTAGATCATGAATCCGTGAATTTATGGAAGAAAACTCAGATTTTTATAAAATCTACCAAAAATGTAAAATTATGATTTGAAGATCAATCCGATGTCGAAATTCGATAATTTATGTATGGTTGAACTCGTATCGGAACGGGTGTTCAGATTTCGTGAGTTTTTCTAGGATTCGAGACATGGGTCCTACTGTTGATTTTTGAGATGAATTTCAGATTTTTAATTCGAAAAATTAGTAATTTCATACGGAATTAATTCCTACGATTTGTATTGAGTATATTGAATTGTTTATGACTAGATTTGAGGATTTCAGACATGAATTTGCGAGGCAAAGGTTTATTGGAATCTTTAATTTGGTTGCAAATCGAGGTAAGTGTCGTAGTTAACCTTGACTTGAGGGAATAGAACCCTTAAATTATTTGTTACGTGAATTTCAAGTGTAACAATGTATAGGCAAGGTGACGAGTGTCTCTACTTTGTCAATTAATTATTTGCATAATTATTTAAAAATTATTAATTATTTTAAGACACGAATTAATTGTTATAATAATTGTTTCTCTCAGATTTCTTGTCAAATATTAATTCTTGAATTCATACAATAATTGTTACATGCTTATTTGATTTATGTGTCTTAATTGCTACTTGACATTTAGCATATTAAATATGAAATTGTCTATTTTCTCCCTGATTTCCATAATTAATTGCTACTTGTCATTACTTGTTACCTAAATAATTTATAAATATTGTATGCTTTGTTGCCTAATAATTTCTTACTGAATGTGGTATTTATGGGAGTATTTTTATTATATTTAAGAGTTGTTAAATTATATTGTTGGAGCGGGTTGCACACCGCAACGAAAATGAAAAGGAATATATTGAGGGATCGGGTTGCATGCCGCAACATATTATATTTTAAGTATATATTGCTAGAGCGGGTTGCACGCCACAACAAAAATTTATTGAAGAATTATATTATTGGAGCGGGTTGCACACAATAACGAAAATTGATTGAAATAATAATATTGGTTATGACTGTCGAGTTGGCTTCAACTGTTGAAATGAGTTACCTATTTTATTCTATTATTATTGTTATTACTATTATTGCGTACAGGTTAATGTAAGTGATATGCCTTAGCCCCGTCACTACTTCGTCAAGTTTAGGCTCGGCACTTATAGAGTACATGGGGTCAGTTGTACTCATACTACACTCTGTACTTCTTGTGCAGATTTCGGAGTTGGTCCTAGCGGCGTACCATAGACTTGCTCGGATTTCAGCTACCCAGAGGAGACTTGAGGTATAACTGCACAGCGTCCGCAATTCTGAAGTCCCCATCTATTTTATTTTAGCTATGTGTTTTCTTTCAGATAGCTTTATTTTATTCAGACCCTTATTTGTATTATTCTAGAAGCTCGTGCACTTGTGACTCTAGTTCTAGGATGGTATTTAGACATCGTGATTATTATGAAATATTCACTTTATTTTTGACTATATTTTTGCATTTGTTTCTTTGTTAATAATTAATTTAAAATTATGTTATAATGGCAAATAATATTCTGACGTTGGCTTGCCTAGCAAGTGAAATGTTAGGCGCTATCACGGTCCCGAAGGTGGAAATTTAGGGTCGTGACATATCTATATTTACCGAGAAAGTTTAAATTTTAATATTATTTACATATAATCCAAATAACTTAAATATTTAACATGATTAGTGTCTGTGCATCCGTGCGGGTGCTAATACTAGTATATATATTAAAGAAATAAAGTTTGCATTGTGGTTAAGTCATGTGGCTATTAAGAAGCCACTTGGCAAACTAAGAACAAAGAGATGATTAATTAATGAAATCAAAATGGAAACAAATTAATTCAAATTTTGATTTACATTCTCACACATACCTTTCTTCCCTTTAATAATTATTGGAAAGGAGGAAAAACAGTTAATGCAAGTAATCTTTAATCCAAATCCACGACTTTTCTTAAGTTGTTCAAATTAAGTTTTACACTGTAAAATACATGTAATAAATATATTAAATTGAAATATAAGAAAATTTGAATAAAAATTATATAATTCGAATCTATATTTATATCTATATTATATTAAAAGTTAGGTAGTGAAGCATGTGGTTAAGCCAAATGGCAAGCTAAAATGAAGCTACTTGACAATTTTAGGACAACATTAATAATTTGAATTATAAATGAAAACATAATTAATGGAAGTAGTAGTTGAATGAGAATGGTTTTTTAATTATGATAGGAAATATATTTGACGTTTGTGACTAATCAGAATCTATATTGTATTATTAAATATAGATTTTAATTTGGAAAATAAATAACATAAAATAGTATAATTTAGTTAACCTTTTTTGTATAATTCAGTTATGGTAGGGAAGTTTATGACTAATCAATTAAAGATTGATGAAGTATTCTTTATTTAGTACAAGCTTTTATCTGTAACGACCCGGCCGGTCGTTTTGAGTGTATTAGCCCGGATCCTATTTACTGTTTTTTCCGTATCTTTTTCTGCTTATATGACTTGCCGGGAGGTTTTGTTTTTGATTTCAGAGTGTTTTGGGACACTTAGTCCCTAAACGGAAGCTTAAGCCTTAGGATTTTGACCGTAGTCGGAACTATGTGAAGACGACTCTGGAATGGAGTTTCATTAGTTCCGTTAGCTCCGTTGGGTGATTTTGAGCTTAGGGGCGTGTCCGGATTATGTTTTGGAGGTCTGTAGCTGATTTAGGCTTGAAATGGCGAAAACCGAATTTTTGAAGATTTTTGACCGGTAGTGAACTTTTTGATATCGGGGTCGGATTTCGATTCCGAAAGTTGAAGTAGATCCGTAATGATGAATATGAATTGTGTGCAAAATTTGAGGTCAATTGGATGTGGTTTGATAGGTTCCGGTATCGATGTGGAAATTTGAAGTTTCAAGTTCATTAAGTTTGGATTGGAGGGTGATTCGTGTTTTTGTTGTTTTTAGGTGTTTTAAGGGCTCGACTAAGTTCGTATGGTATTTTAGGACTGGTAGGTATGTTTGGTTGAGGTCCCGGGGGCCTCGGGTGAGTTTTGGATGCTTAACGAATTATTTTGGACTTGTGAAAGATAGTAGATTTTCTGGTATTTTTGTTGCAGACTTTTCTTCATCACGTTTGCGAGAGAGGTCTCGCGATCGCGTAAGGCATTTGAGAGGCCAGCTGGAGTTGTTCTTCGCGTTTGTGAAGATGGAGACGCGTTCGCGAAGGTTTGAGGATCAGTGCAATGCGAACGCGAGAAGAACATCACATTCGTGTAGAGGAAGTGGAGCAGCTGGGAATCCCAAGGATTTGTTCTACACGTTCGCGTAGCGGGTGTCGCATTCGTGAAGCATCAGGAAGTGAGAGGTACATGTTCGCGATAGGTCCCTCGCATTCACGAAGGAGGAATTTTGGGTCAGTGGAATTTTGTTATGCGCGAACACGAGGGTGTGGCCGCGTTCGCGGAGAAGGATTCACCTGGGCAAAATATAACATTTCAAAAACGAGGGTTTGGCAATTTTTATCAAAACTTGAGTTTAGGAGCTCGGATTTGGACGAGATTTTGAGGGATTTTCAGCGACATAAATTGGGTAACGGTTCTTCACTTGATTTTGGTTATATCCCACTAATCTATCACTAATTTCATCTTTTAATTTCGAATTTGGGTGGAAATTTTGGGAAAATTGGGAAGAAGTTCTTCAACTAAGGTTTTGGGTTTTGATTGTGATTTTAACTATCGGATTTAGATAATTTTGGTATGGGTGAAGTCGTGAGTGAATGGGTGTTCATATTTTATAACTTTTACCCGATTCCGAGATATGGGCCCGGGTCAACTTTTTAGGGCGATTTTCTAATTGTTTGCTTTAGCTTTTATTTCATTAACTAGATTAGTGTCTTATAGTTGTATTTATGGTATATAATTGATTTTGGCTAGATTTGGGCCATTCAGAGTCGGATATTCATGGAAAAGTCATTATTTCCGATTGATTGAGCTTGGTTCGAGGTAAGTGGCTTGCCAAACCTTGTGTGGGGGATATCCCCTTAGGATTTGGTACTGTTGTGATATGTGAGCATTGTGTACGTGAGGTGACGAGTACGTACTCGGGCTATTTTTTTTAAAACTCGATTTATTTTACTGAGTAGTAATATATTTTTCCTTTAATTTGAGTTATACCATTTAAATGAGTATTAGTCTGTTTTCATTCTTAATTGAGCTATTCCAATATGTGTAGCTATCCTGTTTAGTCTATTATCGCATGTCTACGTGCTTTAATTGCTTATTTGAATTCTATGAATTATGCCTAGTTAATTTTTTGCTTTTCATTGTTCTTTATCAGTATAACTGAAGAAATCTTGTTGTTAACTGTTATACTTATCGGTTTGAGCTGTGTTTTTATTTCTGAGACTACCAGGCGGTTCCTTGGGAGTTCTCCCTGCATATTTACTTTTGAGACTATGAGGCGGTTCCTCAGGAGTTCTCCCTGCATATTTACTTTTGATACTACGATGCGGTTCCTCGGAAGTTCTCCCTGTACATTTACTTTTGAGACTAAGAGGCGGTACCTCGGGAGATCTACTTGCATATTTACTTTTGGGACTACGTGACGGTATCTCGGGAGATCCCCTATTGAGTATTTACTTTTGGGACTACGAGATGGTATCTCGGGAGCGCCCATGTTGTTATCACATTGTTTGTGTGTTGTTATTTATCTATGAATTCCTTCTGTTAAATTCTCTATTTTACTTTATTTTATTATATCATCTGTCTTGTTATTATATCCCAGTAGGGCCCGGACCTGACCTCGTCACTACTCTACCGAGGTTAGGCTTGGCACTTACTGGGTACCAATTGTGGTGTTCTCATGCTACTCTTCTGCACATATTTTTGTGTGTCGATCCAAGTGCTTCTTATCAGCCCCGCTACTTGCTGAGAGTGCTTGCTGTTGTACGGAGACTTCAAGGTATATCTACCACGTCCGCAGACCTCAGAGTCCCTCTCTATTCTCTCCTATCTCATTTACCTTCCGTACTTCTTTTGTTAGACTCTGGTGTATAGAGAAACTAGTTTCCTTCTGTAGCTTGTGACTTATGATGTTCCAGGTTTTGGGAAAACTATGTATTTATAGAGTATTGGTTATTGTACATGTCGACCAGCATTGTTACTAGTTATTTAGTTATCCACTGCTGTTAGTTGCCAAGTTTTACTTTCGTTTTGTTATTTTCCGTAATTTGTTAGGCTTACCTAGTCATAGAGACTATGTGTCGTCACGGCGTTATACGGAAGGAGTTTAGGTCGTGACAAGTTGGTATCAGAGCTCTAGGTTCATAGGTGTCGTGAGTCATAAGCTGGTTTGTTAGAGTCTCACGGATCGGTACGGAGACGTCTGTACTTATCTTCGGGAGGTTATGGAACTGTTAGGAAAAATTATACTTCTTTGATTCCTTGTCGTGCGAAATTTGTTGACATAAAAAATTCTATACTTCTATATTCTATTCTTTCTTACAGATGGTGTGGACCCGTACCGGAGGATCTGATGACAGGGCACCTGCGCCCCCTGCTAGATCCGCGAGAGGCCGAGGCCGGGGTAGAGGCCGAGGACGACCACGTGGTGCAGCCAGAGTACCCGCGAGCGCTGCGACAGAGGAGCCCCTAGTAGATCCAGCTGGAGGGCAGGCACCTGAGGTGCCTATTGCTGCACCGGCTCTCCAGGAGACCCTAGCCCAGTTTCTGAGCATGTTCATTGCCTTAGCTCAGGCTGGATTGATTGCACTTGCACCTGCCACATCACAGGCCGGGGGAGGGGCACAAATTCCCCCAGCCCGTACTCCTGGGCAGAGGGTCCAGGTTGACCAGGCACCAGAGTTCAATCCTATGCAGCCGGTATCTCAGGTTCAGTACGAGACTAGGAACAACCGCTTCTGAGGTAGAGCAACTCAGACTTGAGAGGTACAAGAAGTACCACCCATCTACCTTCAGCGGATTGGCTACAGATGATGCTCAGGGTTTTATGGAGGAGTGTCATCGTATTCTCCGTAATATGGGCATAGCGAAGATGAGTGGGGTTTATTTTACCACCTTCTAGCTTAGAGGAGCAGCCTATCAGTGGTGACATGCTTATGAGTTGAGTAGTCCAGATGAGTAAGCTTCACTTACATGCACTCAGTTCTCGGACATATTTTTTAGAGAGTATGTCCCTTAGAGCCTCAGGGACTCATGGCGCGCGGAGTTTGAGCAGCTGCGCCCGGGTGCTATGACTGTGTCAGAGTATGCAGTCCGCTTCAGTGATTTGGCCCGACATGCACCGGCCTTGGTTGCCATAGTTCGAGAGAGGGTTCTACAGTTTATTGAGGGACTCCACCTTAGTATCCAGATTAGTATGGCCAGGGAGTTGGAGATGGATATTTCTTATCAGCAGGTTTCAAGTATTGCCAGGAGATTGGAGGTCATGCTTGCCCGGGATAGAGAGGAGAAGGAGGCCAAGAGGTCTCGAGAGTCTGGCACTTACAGCGGTACTCGTGCCCCAGCTACAGTTCGACATGGTAGGGATTATGGGAGTGGCCCCGTTCATTCAGCTCTTCCAGCCGCCTGTGGTGTTCCATCCCCTGCTAGACCCCAAGAGCCTTATTATGCACCGCCAGTATCTAGTGTGCCTCCTGCTCGGGGTGCTTTTAGAGGCCAGTCTAGCAGACCTGGCCCGAGCCAGTCACAATAGTCACGCTCTCCGAGATCTTGTTTTGAGTATGGAGGCACCCGCCATATGGTGAGGGATTGCCCCAGACTTAGGAGGGGTGCACCTCCACAGACTTCCCAGCCACCGCGTGCTCCACCGGGTCCTCATGCTATGATTCTAGCACCAGCTACCGCCCCACCTGCTCAGCCAGCTCGAGGTGGAGGTCGGGGGGTTGAGGTCTCCCTAGAGGGGGAGGCCAGGCCATATATTATGGTCTTCCGGCTTGTACAGAGGCAGTTGCTTCCGACTCTGTCATTACAGGTATTGTTCCGCTCTGTCATAGAGATGCGTCAGCATTATTTGACCCAGGCTCTACATATTCCTAAGTGTCCTCTTATTTTGCCCCGTATTTGGGCGTACCTCGTGATTATTTGAGTTCCCTATTTATGTGTCTACTCCTGTGGGAGATTCTCTTGTTGTGGACCGTGTGTATCGATCGTGTTTGATTGCTCTTAGTGGTTTTGAAACCAGAGCCGATTTATTATTACTCAGCATGGTAGACTTTGATGTTATCTTGGGCATGGACTAGTTATCGCCCCATTATGCTATTCTTGATTGTCAAGCTAAGACTGTGATGCTGGCTATGCTAGGTTTACCGCGATTAGAGTGGAGAGGTACCTTAGAGTATACTCCCAGTAAAGTTATTTTATTTCTTAAAGCTCAACAAATGGTTGAGAAGGGGTGTGACGTGTATCTAGCTTATGTGAGAGATGTCAGTATTTATACCCCTACAGTTGAGTCAGTTCCAGTAGTGAGGGACTTTCTAGATGTGTTTCCAGCTGATCTTCCAGGCATGCCGCTCAACAGAGATATTGATTTTTGCATTGATTTGTTGACGGGCACTCAGCCCATCTCTATTCCTCCATATCGTATGGCTCCTCCTGAATTGGAGGAGTTGAAGGACCAGTTACATGAGTTGCTTGATAAGGGCTTCATTCAGCCCAGTGTGTCACCTTGGGGTGCTCCTGTCTTGTTTGGGAAGAAAAAGGATGGTTCTATGCGTATGTGCATTGATTATCGCCAGTTGAACAAAGTTACAATGAAGAACATGTATCCTTTGCCTCGTATTAATGACCTATTTGATCAGTTATAGGGTGCCAGAGTGTTTTCCAAGATTGACTTACGTTCACGCTATCATCAGTTGAAGATTCGAGAGCTAGATATCCTGAAGACTGCCTTCAGGATTCGGTATGGTCACTACGAGTTCCTTGTGATGTCTTTTGGGCTGACCAATGCACCAGAAGCTTTTATGCACTTGATGCACAGTGTGTTCCGACCTTATCTTGACTCATTCGTCATTGTGTTTATTGACGGCATTCTGGTGTACTCCCGGACTCGGGAGGATCATGAGCAGCACCTGAGTACTGTGCTTCAGACCTTGAGAGAAAAGAAGTTATATGCGAAATTTTCAAAGTGTGAGTTTTGGATAGACTCAGTGGAATTCTTGAGTCATGTAGTATCTAGTGATGGGATCCAGGTGGATCCTAAGAAGGTAGAAGCAATGCAGAGTTGGCTTAGACCGTCATCAGTTATGGAGATCCGGAGTTTTCTTAGTTTAGAGGGGTATTACTGTCGTTTTGTAGAGGGATTCTCATCCATTGCAGCACCTATGACTAGGCTGACCCAGAAGGGTGCTCCGTTCAGGTGGACAGAGGAATGTGAGGAGAGCTTTCAGAAGCTCAAGACAGCTTTGACTACAACCTCAGTATTGGTATTGCCTACAGGTTCGGGGTCTTATACTATATATTATGATGCGTCGCGGATTGGTCTCGGTGCGATGTTGATGCAGGATGGTAGGGTGATTGCCTACGCGTCCAGACAGCTGAAGGTGCATGAAAAGAACTATCCTGTCCACGACCTTGAGCTAGCAGCTATTGTTCATGCCTTGAAGATTTGGCGGCACTATTTGTACGGTGTCCCTTGTGATATTTACACTAATAATAGGAGTTTGCAACATTTGTTCAAATAGAAGGATCTTAACTTACGTCAGTGGAGGTGGTTGGATCTGCTCAAGAATTAGGATATTACCATTTTGTACCATCCCGGGAAGGCCAATGTGGTGGCCGATGCTTTGGGTCGTCGGGCAGAGAGTTTGGGGAGCTTTGCATATCTATCAGCAGCAGAGAGGCCATTGGCGTTGGATGTTCAGGCCTTAGCCAGCCAGTTTGTTAGATTGGATATTTCTGAGCCGAGTCGAGTATTGTCTTGTATGGTCTCTCGGTCTTCTCTTTATGATCGTATCAGGGAGTGTCAGTATAATGACCCCCATATGCTTGTCCTTAAGGACACGTTCCATCACAGTGATGCTAAGGAGGCCACTACTAGGGATGATGGTGCATTGAGGATGCAGGGCAGGTTATGTGTGCCCAATGTAGATGGTTTGTGAGAGTTGATTCTTCAAGAGGCTTACAGCTCGCAGTACTCCATTCATCCAGGTGTTGCGAAGATGTATTAGGACTTGAGGCAGCATTACTGGTGGAGGAGGATGAAAAAAGACATAGTGGAGTATGTGGCTCGCTGTCTAAATTGCCAGCAGGTGAAGTATGAGCATCACCGGCCAGGTGGGTTGCTTCAGAAGTTAGAGATTCCGGAGTGGAAATGGGAGCGAATCACTATGGATTTCGTTGTTGGACTCCCACGGACTCAGCGGAAGTTTGATGCAGTTTGGGTGATTGTGGATAGGCTGATCAAGTCAACTCATTTCCTTCCTGTGATGACTACCTTTTCTTCCGAGCATCTGGCTCGAATTTATATCCGCGAGATCACCAGGCTTCATGGCGTACCGGTATCTATCATCTTTGACCGGGGTACGCTGTTTACATCATGGTTCTAGAAGGCCGTACATCATGAGTTGGGTACTCGAGTGGAGCTGAGCATAGCATTTAACCCTCAAACGGACGGACAATCTGAGCGCACTATTCAGATATTAGAGGATATGCTTCGTGCGTGTGTGATAGATTTTGGAGGTTTTTGGGATCCGTTCTTGCCACTTACGGAGTTTGAGTACAACAACAATTATCGGTTGAGCGTCCAGATAGCACCGTATGAGGCTCTGTATGGTAGGCGGTGTCGGTCTCTAGTGGGTTGGTTCCAGCCGGGCGAGGCTAGATTATTGGGTACATACTTTGTTCAGGATGCCCCGGATAAGATGAAGGTGATTCAGGATCAACTTCGCACAGCCCAGTCCAGACAGAAGAGTTGTGCGGATCGGAAGGTTCGCGATGTTGCATTCATGGTTGGAGAGTGGGTCTTGCTCCGGGTTTCGCCTATGAAGGGCATTATGAGGTTCGGGAAGAAGGGAAAGTTGAGCCCAAGGTTCATTTGTCCTTTTGAGGTGTTGCAACGTGTAGGGAGGTTGCTTATAAGCTTGCCTTGCCTCCCAGTCTAGCAGGAGTTCATCCGGTATTCCATGTTTCTATGCTCCGGAGGTATCACAGTGATCCGTCTCATGTGCTAGATTTCAGCTAAGTCCAGTTGCACAAGAATCTATCTTATGTTGAGGAGTTAGTGGCTATTTTGGACAGGCAGGTTCGAAAGTTGAGGTCAAAGAACATTTCTTAAGTGAAGGTTCAGTGGAGGGGTTAGCCGTCGAGGAGACGACTTGGGAGACTGAGCAGGATATGCGCAGCCATTATCCTTATCTTTTCACTGTTTCAGGTATATCTCTATACTCGTTCGAGGACGAACGTTTGTTTTAAGATGGGGAGGATGTAACGACCCGGATGGTTGTTTTGAGTGTATTAGCCCCAATGCCCTATTTACTTCTTTCCCCGTATCCTTTTCTGCTTATGTGACTTAGGATTTTGACCGTAGTCAGAACTGTGTGATGACAACTCCGGAATGGAGTTTCGTCAGTTCCTCTAGCTCCATTGGGTGATTTCGAGCTTAGGGGCATGTCCGAATTGTGTTTTGGAGGTCTGTAGCTAATTTAGGCTTGAAATGGCGAAAGTCGAATTTTTGGAGATTTTTTACCGGTAGTAGACTTTTTGATATCAGGGTCGGAATCTGATTTCGGAAGTTGGAGTAGGTCTGTAATGATGAATATGACGTGTGTGCAAAATTTGAGGTTAAATGGACGTGGTTTGATAGTTTTCGGCATCGGTTGTGAAAATTTGAAGTTTCAAGTTCATTAAGTTTGGATAGGAGGGTGATTCGTGTTTTTGTTGTTGTTTGAGGTGTTTTAAGGGCTCGACTAAGTTTGTATGGTATTTTAGGACTGGTAGGTACGTTTGGTTGAGGTCCAGGGGGCCTCGGGTGAGTTTCGAATGCTTAACAAATCATTTTGGACTTGTGAAAGATATCAGATTTTCTGGTATTTTTGATGCAGACTTTTCTTCATCGCGATCGCGTAAGGTATTTGAGAGGCTAGCTAGAGTTGTTCTTCGCATTTGCGAAGATGGGGACGCATTCGCGAAGGTTTGAGTATCAGTGCATCGAGAACATGAGAAGGACATAACGTTCGCGTAGAGGAAGTAGAGCAGCTGGAACCCCAAGGATTTGTTCTATGCGTTTGCGTAGCGAGTGTCAAGTTCGCGAAGCATCAGGAAGTGAAAGGTACGTGTTCGCGAAGAAGGAATTGTGGGTCAGTGGAATTTTGTTATGCGCAAACGCGAGGGTGTGGCCGCGTTCGCGAAGAAGGATTCACCCGGGCAGAATATAACATTTCAAAAACGAGGGTTTGGCCATTTTTATCAAAACTTGAGTTTGGGAGCTCGGATTTGGACGAAATTTTGAGGGATTTTCAGAGACATCAATTGGGTAACGATTCTTCACTTGATTTTGGTTATATCCCATTAATATATCACTATTTTCATCTTTTAATTTCGGATTTGGGTGGAAAATTTGGGAAAATGGGAAGAAGTTCTTCAACTAAGGGTTTGGGTTTTGATTGGGATTTTGACATCGGATTTGGATAATTTTGATACGGGTGAACTCGTGAGTGAATGAGTATTCTTATTTTGTGACTTTTACCCGATTTCGAGATGTGGGCTCGGGTCGAATCTTTGGGGCGATTTTCTAATATTTTTCTTTAGCTTTGATTTCATTAATTAGATTAGTTTCTTATAGTTGTATTTATGGTATGTAATTGATTTTGGCTAGATTAGGGCCATTCGGAGTCGGATATTCGTGGAAAAAGCATTGTTACTGATTGATTGAGCTTGGTTCGAGGTAAGTGGCTTGCCTAACCTTGTGTGAGGGAAATACCCTTAGGATTTGGTACTGTTGTGATATGTGATCGCCGTGTACATGAGGTGACTAGTACGTACACGGGCTATTTGTTTTAAAATCCGATTAAATTTACTGAGTAGTAATCAGTTTTTCCTTTAATTTGAGTTATACCGTTTAAATGAGTATTATTCTATTTTCATTCTTAATTGAGTTATTCCAATATGTGTATCTATCTTGTTTAGTCTATTATCGCATGTCTACGTGCTTTAATTGCTTATTTGAACTCTCTGAAGCATTCCTAGTTGATTTCGTGCTTTTCCTTGTTCTTTATTAGTATAACTGTACAAATCTTACTGTTAACTATTGTACTTATCGGTTTGAGGTATGTGTTTACTTTTTATACTACAAGGCGGTTCCTCGGGAGTTCTCCCTGCATATTTGTTTTTGAGACTATGAGGCGATTCCTCGGGAGTTTTCCTTGCATATTTACCTTTGAGACTACGAGGAGGTTCCTCGGGTGTTCTCCCTGTACATTTACTTTTGAGACTACGAGGCAGTACCTCGGGAGATCTCCTCACATATTAACTTTTGGGACTACGAGACGGTATCTCGGGTGATCCCCTGTTGAGTATTTACTTTTGGGACTACGAGACGGTATCTCGGGAGTGCCTCTGTTGTTATCACATTGTTTGTGTGTTGTTATTTCTCTATAAATTCCTTCTGTTAAATTCTCCATTTTACTTCATTTTATTATATCATTTGTCTTGTTATTATATCCCAGTAGGGTCCGGACCTGATCTCGTCACTACTTTACCGAGGTTAGGCTTGGCACTTACTAGGTACCAATTGTGGTATACTCATGCTACTCTTCTGCACATATTTTTGTGTGCAGATCCAGGTACTTCTTATCAGCCCTGCTACTAGATGATAGTGCTTGCTGTTGAACGGAGACTTCAAGGTACATCTGCCGTGTCCGCTGACCTCGGAGTCCCCTCTAGTCAATCCTATGTCATTTACCTTCCGTACTTCTTTTGTTAGACTCTAGTGTATAGAGATACTAATTTCCTTCTGTAGCTTATGACTTATGATGTTTCAGGTTTTGGAAAAACTGTGTATTTATAGAGTATTGGTTATTGTACATGTCGAGCGACATTGTTACTAATTATTTAGTTATCCACTGCTATTAGTTGCCAAGTTTTACTTTTGTTTTGTTATTTTTCATAATTTGTTAGGCTTACCTAGTCGTAGAGACTAGGTGTCGTCACGACGTTACACAGAGGGAGTTTGGGTCGTGACAGTATTTGACCGTATTTGTGTACAATATACATTACTGTAGGATTCTTTAATTAAACTTTTGTGTATAATTCAGTTATGGTAAGTAACTTTTTTGAGAAAGAATCAATTAAATTTTATATCTTACATATTTCTTTTAAGTTGAAATAATAATTCTTTATTTAGTACAAACTTTATATCTGACCTTATTTGTGTACAATATACATTATTTTAGGTATATTTAATTAATTTTTTGTGTATAATTCAGTTATAGCTGGTATCCTTTTTTGAGAAAGAATCAATTAAATTTTCGTTTTGTATCTTACACATTCCTTTTAAGTTAAAATAATAATTCTTTATTTTGTACGAGCTTTGTATCTGACGTTATTTGTGTACAATATACATTACTGTAGGTATCTTAATTAAACTATTGTGTATAATTCAGTTATGGTAGGTATCCTTTTTTTTGAGAAAGAATCAATTAAATTTTCGTTTTGTATCTTACATATTCCTTTTAAGTTGAAA
This sequence comes from Nicotiana tabacum, assembly GCF_000715075.1. NCBI lineage: Eukaryota > Viridiplantae > Streptophyta > Magnoliopsida > Solanales > Solanaceae > Nicotiana > Nicotiana tabacum. The sequence continues at coordinate 125,714,409 of NC_134088.1, read as the reverse complement.
TAATAATTCTTTATTTGAAAATTAAATAATAAAAAGTAGTACAAGCTTTGTTGTATCTAACCTTATTTGTGTACAATATACATAATCGTAGGTATCTTTTCTTACAAGGACACAATCAAAATACACGTTACGACACTTACACATACCTTTTTATAAAAATTAGGTTTTCAGAAAACTAAGGTTCCGACTCCTTTTATAGTCTTTCCTTAACAATTTTTATTTCAACAACTTTTGCTTAGGTTTGGCTTCTCTACATTGCTTAGGGTTTAGCTTTCACACAAACAAATTGTGATTTATTCAATTTGACCCACTGCAAAATATGGCTCCAAACTATAACTATCAACGAAATATCAATGTCCAAAATGAGTTGAAATTTGAAGGTTCGTGTTGTTAGATTATGACACGTTCCATACAACGAGAAATCAGAAAATCCTAACTCAATTGAATTAATTATTCAAGATAAAAAGGTACATATTCTTTTACCTGTTATTACTGTTTCCGGTCTTTCGAGCTGTGATTTAGTTTCTTTAAGTTATGAGCCTAATTAATTCGAAATTAATTTTGGCTTTTTGTAATGATTTTAATTTTTAAATTTTTTCATGTTGACACATATTTTTCATGATGAATTTGTTTTTCATTTTGATTATATGACATGCATATTTGATTGTATATAGAAAAAGTGCTTCAATAGAGAATACACAATATTTGAGCTTCTAATTTCTTGCTACGTGGCAGGTGTAGTTGGCTTGCTTAAATTTTTGGTATATATCTTTTGTTTTCTCATCTCTTACACGGAATGAACTAAGAAACTGGAATTATTGGCATAGTCTTCTCATACTTGTTGATGCATTACTATGTTGTGATTTTTTTACCAACATAACAATACATAATCTTTTTATAACTATGTACTCTTACTAACTTAAATTCTTTTTAAATTTTTGTTTTAGGGAGATCGAATTCATGCAACAATGTTTTGGAGTTCCAAATCACTCTATTACTCTAAATGTTGGTGTTCCTGTGATGTTACTGGGGAATATTGATCAGTCATCAGGATTATGCAACGGTACAAGATTGATCATCACAAAACTTGAAAATCGGGTTATTGAAGTGTTTATTCCAAGAATGACGTTGGCTCCATCTGATGCGAGAATATCTTTTAAGTTCTAGCGACGATAATTTCCAATTATGGTTTCTTTTGCCATGACAATTAATAAAAGTCAAGGCCAGTCACTATCTCATATGGGGTTATTTTTGAAGAAATCAGTGTTTACACATGGACAATTGTATGTCAATCTTTCACGAGTGACAAGTAGAAAATAATTAAAGATTTTAGTTTATGATGATGATAGACAAATAACAAATGAAGCGATAAATTTAGAGTACAAAGAAGTTTTTTTTAATTTGATTTAATACGTTATTAAATGGATTTTCATTTAATTATTATTGTCTTCTGTTGTAACGACCCGACCGGTCATTTTAAGTATTTGCACTTCACTCGGTAGTTTGAGGGTATAAGTAGCTCCGTATGATGTATTATGACTTATGTGAATCGTCGGTTTTGGTTTTCAGGTTATTCGGAATCAATTTGGAAGAATGAATTTCATCGTTGAAGCTTTAAGTTGGAAGAGTTGACCAAGTTTGACTTTTGTGAATTTGATCCCTAAATAGAGTTTTGACGGCTTCGTTAGGTCCGGATGGCGATTTTGAACTCGAGCGTATGCCCGGAATTGCATTTGAATGTTCTTAGAAGGATTCAGCACAAATTGGGGAAAAATTAGAAATTTGAACGTTTGGAAAGTTCATAAGTTTGACCGAGAGTTGACTTTGTGGATATCAGGTTTGGATTATGGTTCCGAAAGTTTGAATAGTTTCGCTATGTCATTTGGGACTTGTGTGCAAAATTTGAGTTCATCCCGAGTTGATTTGTTATGTTTCGGTGCAAGTTTTGAAAGTTGAAAGTTCAAAGTTTATTTAAGTGTTATTTGATGTGCGATTAATCGTTTTGATGTTGGTATGTGTGATTTGAGGCCTCGAGTAGGTCCATGTTATGTTTCAGAACTTGTTGGTATGTTTCGACGGGAGTCCGAGTAGCTCGGATGAGTTTCGGACGAGGTTCGGATCGTTTCGGATCATTTTGTTAAGGCTAGGCAAGTCTGTTCTGGTGTGGTCGCATATGCAGACCACTGGGCGCAGGTGCGATGGCCGCATATGCAAAGCTGAAGGCATAGAAACAAAATTGGTATCCCCGCGTGAGGCCTCAGAAGCGGGTATTTGGTGCGCACCTGCGACATCGCAGGTGCGGTGGTGCTGATCGCAGAAGCAGAAAAAGTGCAGATGCGGACCCTTGGCTCTCACCTGCGATTGCCTAGAAGCGGAAGAAGTTCCGCAGGTGCGAGGGCCGACTGTTGAGTGTGGATCCGCAGATGCAGGAATTGGCTCGCAAATGCGAGGCCGCAGGAGCGGAAGTTTTTACGCAAATTATAATTTCGTACTCAGTCATATACATTCATTGCATATCATATCTCAGTCTCTGTTGTTATTTATTGATATATCATATCATCATTTTGGGCAAGTTTCATGACATTGTGAGCCCGAGAGACTGGAGAGATTGATGACTGAGAGAGGTCCGGAGCCTGATTGTAGATTTATTGATACTATGACACGTGAGTTGTCCGTGCAGCACGTGAGTTGTCTATGCAGATCCGTATATTGTTACTATAGCATGTGAGTTGTTCGTGTATCACGTGAGTTGTTCGTGCAGATCCAGATATTGACACCATAGCACATGAGTTGTCCGTGTAGCACGTGAGTTATGCGTGCAAATTATAGCGATTGGGCTGAAGGATCCCCTTCGGAGTCTACACACCCCTAGTGAGCGCAATTGCTAGCAGTTATTATATTTGGGCCGGATCTGCCCTGTACAGTACTGAGTGACTGAGTGTGCTGAGTATTGAGCATGATGAGTGAGAATACGAGGCATTATTATTGAGTACTCTAAGAGAGTGTGAGTACACGAGTTCATCATTGAGATGCATTGCATTTGACATGCGTACTTGAGATACAAGCATAGAGATGCATTTCCTCATGCTACCCAGTTTTGGTGACATTCATGATTTCACCTATACATTGACATGTAGGCATAGAGATGTATTTTCATCATGCTATCTGAAAAACGAAACATCTTGTTTATTGTTGAAAAGTTTTGAGAAAAATCACAGTTTTACAAACCTACTCATATTTTGGTGATTTCGCCAAAGGATTTGAGTTTTACTGTATACTTGAAAAGAAACATTTATTTTTCGGAATTTTATACGAGCTGAGCATTTATATATTGAGTTATTTCTTGCACCATCTTTACTATATTGTTATGAACCATTGCTGGTTAGTGGAGTTGGACTCTGACCCTTGTCCCAGCTCATCACTACTTTCAACCTAAGGTTAGGTAGGTTACTTATTTAGTACATGGGGTCGATTGTACTCATACTACACTTTCGCACCTTGCGTGCAGATGTTGGATGCTGAAGTTACTGTGTTCGACGGGAGCTGGATTTGAAGATGTACCTGCATTCCAGTTATAACTGCCTCTTGTTCATGGTATCTCTAGACTTATGAAAGATCTGTTCATGTATATTTCAAATAGATGATGTACCTTATTTCATACCAGCTTTGTAACTTCTAAATCTTAGACGCTCATGATTTGTACTACCAGTCCTTCGAAAATTCTTGTATAAAGCAGTTGTATTTCATTTTGTTCTCTTAATAAATATCATTTGAATTGGTTTATTGTTAATTGGCTTACTTAGCGGGTTGGGTTAGGTGCTATCACGATGGTTGGATTTTGGGTCGTGACTAGGTGGTATCAGAGCTCTGGGTTCATAGGTTCTACAAGTCATGAGCAAGTGTCTAGTAGAGTCTCGCGGATCGGTATGAATACGTCCATACCTATTTTCGAGAGGCTACATGGCAGTTAGGACATACTTCCCATCTTTCTTTCCTTGTCGTGCGGCATTGATTAAGCTTGAAGCGTAACTCTTTGAATCTCTTCCACGCATTCATATGCGCATGTGAGCGCTCAATATCAGTTTTGCATCGACTGCTTGTGATTTCATGGATGATGTGCGAGATGTGATTTCAGTGTGCTAATGATAGACCCGTCTGGAGGACTTGAGGCCGGGTTCGACCGTAGCTTGAGCATGGGGATTTCGGCTATGTGTGCACGTGCTTTTGGACTCATATGTCAGTTAATGTTCCCATGAGTAGAATTTGTAGCTCGATGAGTGGTTGGATGGTTATATGATGTGTATCATGTGACTGTGGGGTATGTTCAGATGGGTTGGATGTGACGGGAAGAGTTTGCTTGAGATGTAAAAAGGACTATCAGATGCTTGATTTCTGTCTTGATATGACGTATAGTCTCAAGTTAAGAGTGTATTGAAGGATCTTTCATGTTGCTTGATTGTGGAATGAATTCGATTCTCATGTCTTATTGATGAGTTCTGACTCTGGAAGATTCACTGATTGCATAGTAGTTTTGGCAGTGAAAGAGTATAAAGAGATGTCAGTTTGAGGCTAAGCAGGTGGGTTATAACCTGCAAGGTAATCTACGGATATGTGATTTTATGATATTGTGTGGAGAGTTTCTTTTCTACCAGCGGGGTATATGTGTTGAGTTTTGAATTTGAATTTGAATTTGGTTGAGAAAGTTGACATGATCATCATATGGATGTATGCAAACTTAGTAAATGATTTGAGGTACTATATTATTTGTGTTATGTGAGCTTATGAAGAATTTAGTTGAATCTCCCTACGGTATTATGGCAGTAATAGAGTATGGGTATGGTGAGTTATCAGATGTCTATTCTATGGCTTTGATCCAAGAAGGGGAGTCTGCTATCAACGATTTGATTGCATGGTTACATGTTGTATTGGTTTCGGTATGAGGCATACTTGTGGATCGGTTATGACTTGCAGAGGCTAATTTCGAGAATGACTTAAACAAGAAAATTTCTGGATGCATGGTGTATTATACTTTATGGGTATATAGGAATCATGGAATGATTGAGGTGTTATTCGTGAAGGATGTAGTGCGCATGGAGTAGAAATTTGCTCGGTTGTGTTAAGGAGTGGTTACTTTTGTGGGTATTGTCGTGCTAATGGGGCACAAGTTGTTCGGCTCGTTTGGGGCGGTGCAATTGAGATTTAAGCAGAGTGGATGACTCTCGAGAAAGTTCTAATAGATTCAAGATTTTTATGTAGCAATTGTGAATTTTTCCGGATTTGTATATGGCTAGGATCTGAGATTTTTCATTGGATGGTACATTTCAGCATCAGGAAGGTGAGGGAAAATGGCTTTAGATTCACAGAAAGTCTCTTTAGAGTGGGTGTCTCGGTTGTGGTACTTTTGGGCTCTTTAAGAGGAATACAACGGCGTATGGGCCTTAGGGCGGTTTGGTTTTATTCTAGGATCTTTTGGGGTGAGTTTTGGTTGAGGATCATGGTATTATGGCGAGGAGGAGTGTCAACTTGGAGGTAATTCGGAAGGAACTCGGAGAAATAGGGCATCCTGATAGTAAGTGGGATCAATATGGTAATAGTATGCTCGATTCTTTTGGTTCTCATGATGTGGTGAGTCTCTACAGGTGTTTTGTAGCAGTACTCTTGGGTTTGGCAACTCGCGTAGCTTGGTTGAGTTAGAGAGATTCAGTTCTGACAGCTTGATTGTGTGCAAATGGATTTCAAAGTGCTCTCGAGAATTTCTACCACAGTTAGAGGTGTATATATCCTACCGGCATGAGGAACATGTTGTGTATTGTAATTTCCTCCTGGATGAGATCAAATGGAAGGTTGTTGGCCAATTGAGTATATAGTTTATTTGCGACTCAGAGTTAATTATGAGATTCTCATACTTTTCCTATGATGGCATGATGGATGTGGCGTGTTAAGTGGGATTGAGATTTGCACGTGCAAGGTCACGGGTCCATTTCGACGGCTTCCGAAGTTTATATGAATACTATAACTATTTGGTAATTCCTCGGAAGGATGCACATTTCAGAAGGTGCACTGTGTTCAGAACTACGGATGATTCATTAGTATTGCGGTACTCGCCTGGTTGATCGACTACTGATATTCAGATTTTGCTATGTGGCACTGAAGAATTATAGAAGTATTCCTCATCGGATGATCATGTATGAGAGATGTGTTAGACATTCAGGCGGTGGAGTTGGGATCAGATACGGTGATTCATGTGTTCTACGGACTTGGAGTGTCACAACCCAAAATTCCACCACAGGCGTCGTGATGGCACTTAGTCTCTAAGACTAGGTAAGCCGATTACAATTACATTTCGAGCCATTTTCTTTTAAAGCATATAATTTAATACAAGTGTCGAAACCAAAAGTGGAAACAAATATAAAAACCTCCCAAGACTGGTAATACTGAGTCACGAACTCTAACTGAGTACATGTAGTGATCCCAAGGATAGAATATACAATAATTTTCAAATAAGAGTGGAAAATACAATAAAAATAGAAAGACTCCAAGGGACTGCGATGACCAAGCAGCCCTACCTTGAATCTTTGCGATCACACTCTAATCTCTGTCTGAATCTGATACCTCCAATACCTGGCTCTGCACAAACATGTATAAAAGTGTAGTATGAGTACATCACAGTCGGTACCCAGTAAGTATCAAGACTAACCTCCGTGGAGTAGTGACGAGGTACAGTCAAGATACTCACTAGTCATTTAACCTGTGCAATATAGTAATATACAGGACTAATAGAAAATAAGTAGCAGTGACGGCAACAAAGATCAATCAGGGATATGAACTACAAGGCAACAAGAATACCATAAATATTGCTCAAACAAATAAGGAACACAAGTACAACCAATTAATCAAGTCCTTCAAATATAAATCTTTCAAATATAAGTTTATCAAATAAAAATCTTTCGAATATAATTCCTTCAAATAAATATCCTTCGAGTATAATTCTTTCAAATAAAAGTCACTCTGTGATACCTCATTTCATAATCATAAAATACGGGTCATAACCAACTTTCATATTTTCACTGCTCCTCGTGCCCATATCTATATTATAACCGCACGACAACTCACGTAGGAAAATATCAAAGTATATAAGATCCGCAGAATTAATTTATTTTTAATAAAATAAATTCACAATATCTCATTTCCTTATATCATCGCGGGAGCCTTCACATTAAATTGTAAAGAAAATATTTTTCCCGAAATAGCATCCCATATTTTAGCCACCCTTATCAAACCGCATGACTTCTAGTAGTTCCCCTACTAGCCACGTGTATCAAGCCACCCTTATCTCACTGCATGCATTTCAACACCCAGACCTTATACCACCGCATGCGTATCAATATCACAATATATCATAATTTGCACCTCAAGTGCCCGATTATCACAGCATAACACAACTTGCATCTCAAGTGCTCAAATATCACAACATATTATAAATTTGCACATCAAGTGCTCAAGTATCAAAACATATCACAAACTGCACCTCAAGTGCTCAAATATTACAACATATCAAAAATTTCACATCAAATGCTCAAATATTAAACATATCACAAATTGCACATCAAGTGCTCAAATATCACAACTTGCCACATAAATCAACAATACATTATTTTCCACAATAAGGAGCCCATAGCTCGACCATAATCTGCAAAAAAGCTTAACAAAAATATCCGGGAGTGAAAAACTCAACAAAATAATATTTCACAATTTAACACTTTGCCTCAATATGATACACGGCCTTTATAACTCAATACTAATTTCAACAACATGAGCTGGAAAGTAATTCATCAAGGAATAATGCCTTCTTTAATCCAATTTTTTTGGCAAATAGATTAATTCCTCCTTTTAAATTTATTTAATAAATTATTTGTAAATGAATAATCCATAATGAAATTATCTCCAGGAAATATCAACTCAACAAAAATACGAGATTTACATAAAAATCAGGGTGGCAATCATACCAAATTATCATATAAAAACAAATTCAATAAAAAAGGATTTAGTAAGTACCAACAAATTTCCAATGCAGCACATAAAAATGCCTAAGACTTTAAACCAATAAAATATGCACATATAAGCCCGAGTATGTACTCGTCACCTCGCGTACACGGCTTTCACATTACACAAATGGCATATACGACTCAATTCTTAAGGGGTAATTTTCCCCACTCAAGGTTAGGCAAGATACATACCTTTTTGAAGTTATGCCGATATTCCATAATAGACTTCTTGCTTGAATTGACCTCCGGACAGCTCAAATCTATCCAAATTAATTGTATAACTTCATTAAAATTAATCGGAACCAATTCCGGATAATAAAATACCGACTTAAAATTTTATTCTAAAAGTCACGCGGGGCATGCCTCTCTGAACCCGATAGAATTTTCACGAAATCCGAACACCCATTCCGATACGAGTTCAACCATACCAATTTTATCAAATTCCGATAACGAATCGACCTCCAAATCCTCAATTTAAGGTATAGAAAATTTCTACCATTTTCAACCCAATTCACTAATTTCATGATAAAACCAATAATAGATTCATGTATTTTAACCAAAATCGAGTTAGGAATACTACCCCAATGTTTTTCTTGAAAAACTCTCGAACACTCGCCTTACCCGAGCTTCCTTGGTTCAAAAATGGAAGAATGAGATGAATTTGGACTTTATTCCGTTGCCCAGGGGTTTGTTCTTCGCCTTCGCGATGAACAAATTCCTCAATCGCGATTTTCACACTTTTCCCAGACAATCTCTAGTATAGTTGTCATAACTCTTTGTACACAACTCTAGATAACAAATGGTTTAACTTTCTGAAAACTAGACACCAGGGGCTATAACTTTCATTTGCTGTTCATCTCCAAATTCCTTATAGATTGCGAGAAATAAGCTTCCAAAGTCAGCCCTGTGCAGCAGAGATTTCTAAACTCTTCCCAGATAGCCTGTAGTGTATCCACCATAGCTCTCTGTACACAACTCCAAATGACAAATGGTTTACCTTTTCGAAAACTAGACACAAACGACTATGACTTTCAGTTTTGAATCATCTCCAAAATTCTTATAGATTACAAGATATGAGCCTCCAAAGTAAGACCTGTGCAACAGAGATTTCCTTCTTCGCGAACGTGAAGAGCAAAATCCCAGAAGCTTAATCATTCTTCGCGAAAGTGAGAGGCTTCTTGCGAACGCGAAGAACAACACCAGACATCAAAAAATCAGCATCCAAAGTAGCCCAAAATGATCTGAAACACACCCGAGGCGCCCCGGGACCCCCCACCAAATATACCAACAAGTCCTAAAATATCATACAAACTTAGTCGAGGCCTCAAATCACATCAAACTTCAATTAAAACACGATTCACACCCCAATTCAAGTCTAATAAAATTAAGAAATTCCAACTTCTACATTCGATCCTGAAACCTATCAAATCAAGTCCGATTGACCTCAAATTTTGCTCACAAGTCATAAATGGCATAACAGAGCTATTCCAATTTTCGGAATCAGATTTTGATCCCGATATCAAAAAGTCAAATTTCCGGTCAAACTTCCAAACTTAACTTCCTATTTTCATCATTTCAAGCCTAATTTAGCTACAGACCTCAAAATAAATATCCGGACACACTTCTAAATTTGAAATAACCATACAAAACTATTGGAATTATCAAAATTCCATTCCAGAGTCGTTTGCTCAAAAGTCGAACTCCGGTCAACTCTTTTCATTTAAGCTTCAAAAATGAGAATTGTTCTTTCAATTTAAATTTTGAATCTTCCGAAAATCAAACGACCGCACACGCAAGTCATAATATGTATTACGAAGTTTCTCGGGACCTTAAGTAGCTGAATGGGGCGTAAATTCTTAAAATGACAAGTCGGTTCGTTACATTCTCCCCCTTTTAAAACTTACGTTCGTCCTCGAACGTGCCAAGAATTATTCTGAGGATATTAAATTACTGACTGTATTCTTACACACATACTCGTAGGTGATTCTATGTCACCGCAATTTAACATGGGTCCGACAACACCATCTCAGTTGAGATTATTCCTTTTATCCTCGTTTATAAACTTTAAAGCCAATTTCTTCCACTCCGATAAATTTCAAAAAGGTCTAATTTTCATATTAACACATCGTGTTAGTCTCAATCGGTTGTAGAATTTTCGTGCCTACACACACATTATACGTATGCCCATAACCACACCTCTGGTCATAATAGTTGTTCATAATTAATTCCAGCATCCTCAATTAATCTCATATTAACAAAAACCTTGCTTCAAATGTTTTTCAGAATATGGACAACAACACACGAGGCATGAAGACCTCATAATTATTTACTCGAATTAACGAGTCACATTTAATGCCACCTGGGAACTCACCTAGTAGGCTAAAACTCACAATTCACATCACGAATATGGCTAAATATGCATAAGAAAATACATACAAGAATTTATCAAATAAGCCTAACAGGCATGACCCCATATTAATACTATAGTACAAATTTAAATTTCACAAAGGCAGAATTTAAACACATAAAAGTTTTCACCACAAGGACCTCGTCCTTATATAACTTCCACTGCGGCTTGTAGTCCGAATTAAATATTTCACATCATATAAAAATGTGAGGATCTCATCCTCATATCTGAATCACAAGTATTTTGCACATCGTGCCAACTGAAAATTTTCCATTACCTTTCTTTCTTCTTTTTGATAAATTCTGTGAAATAATTTCAGAACACAAAATAAACCCCTGCAATGACCCGGCCGGTTGTTTTGAGAGTAATAGCCCTGATCCCCTATTAACTGCTTCCCCCGTATCTTTTTATGCTTATGTGACTTGTCGGGAGGTTTTGTTTTTAATTTCGGAGTGTTTTGGGACACTTAGTCCCTAAACGGAAGCTTAAGCCTTAGGATTTCGACCGTAGTCGGAACAGTGTAAAGATGACTCTGGAATGGAGTTTTGTCAGTTCCGTTAGCTCCGTTGGGTGATTTTGGACTTAGGAACATGTCCGGACTGAGAATTTGAGGCTTGTAGCTGATTTAGGCTTGAAATGGCGAAAGTTGAATTTTTGGAGAACCGGTAGTGAACTTTCTGATATTGGGGTCGGATTCTGGTTCCAGAAGTTGGAGTAGGTCCGTAATTTCAAATATGACTTGTGTGCAAAATTTGGGGTCAATCGGACGTGGTTTGATAGGTTTCAACATCGGTTGTAGAAATTGGAAGTTTCAAGTTCATTAAGTTTGAATCAGAGAGTGATTCGTATTTTTAGCGTTGTTTAATGTGATTTGAGGGCTCGACTAAGTTCGTATGGTATTTTAGGACTTGTTGGTATCTTTGGTTGAGGTCCCGGGGGCCTCGGGTGTGTTTCGGATCATTATCGAAAGCGTCTTGGACTTAGAGAAATGGCTGAAGTTCTGTGATCTGGTGCATCTGGTTTCCTTATACGCGATCGCGAGAGAGGGGCCGCAATCGCGTAGGCTTAGCTATGTCACGATCCAACTCCATGTCAGGTTGTGATGGCGTCCAACATCGTTGCTGGACAAGCCAACAGTGAACAACTTAGTGATTTCCCATTTTTTTGTTTATTAAGAAGTTCCAACATTTAGCTTTACTTACATTTAAAGCAATTGATAAATAAAGGATTTTTAAGGCAAACAAACAGAAACATCTAAAAGCAATCATAACTATTGAATTATAACCCAAAAATCAAAGTCTACTAATACGTGCCAAGATCTGGTGTCACAAGTGTGTGGGCAACTAGTAGAATATACAAAAGATGACTACCACACTGTCTGAAACAGAATAGACAGATAAAAATAAAAGAGAAACTCCGGCATGCTGCTGAACGGCTCAAAAGGGGTAGCTCACCGTGAAGTCTCGGTCCAAGATCAGGTATGCGCGTCAGGCGGGTAACTAGATGCACAAGCCTCAGATCCTGTACAATCAAGTAAAGAAGCATAGTATGAGTACATAAACAATATGTACCCAGTAAGTATCCCGCCTAACCTCGAAGAAGTAGTGATGAGGGGTCGACTTGACACTTACTAGGCCAATAATAATGTAATAAAAGTATTATGCTAAGCATGGATATCATGAATGATACTGTCAGTTCAACAACAAGAAGAGATAAGTCTTTCTTTCATAATTATAACTTAAATTTCAGTAATACCATTTAGCAACTTATATTTCAAGGCATTTAAGCAGAATAAATCATGGAGAATTTCCAAATAATTAGCATGCGCAATTATGCCGAGGTCGTACGGCCCAGTCCAACATAATATTAAAGTGTGCACTGCCGGAGGGTCGAACGATGCGAACCATAGATGCATATCTTTACTACCGAGGAGCTCGGCCCGATCCACAAATAATATTATTTTTTTTCAAGGAAACACAATTTTCTCATTTACAGTCAAGTATCTCATACAAACCTTCAAGTAAGTGAATTTATCCTTATACAATTCTTTTATCAATTTCTATCATGACTAAGTGATTATATTAGCAAGTAAGAGCACAAGCATTCCAAGTATAGCATGATACGGGTCCTAGACTACCCGGACAATAGCATAATAGTAGCTACGTACGGACTCTCATCACCTCGTACGTACGTAGCCCCCACAATTAGGTACAAACATTTATTTAACTCACCTATGGGGTTAATTCCCTCTTACAAGGTTAGAAAGGAGACTTACCTCATCTCAAAGCCTACTTCCCAATTCAAGAACGTGCTCAAACCTCCAAATTTGATGGCAAACGACTCGAAGCTAGTCAAACATTACATAAACTAATCAATCTATGCTCAAAAGTTCATAATTCCACCATTTAAGTGATTACCCAACCTAAATTGCATGATTCCTAAAATTCACCCTCGGGCCCATGTGCCCGAATTCCGGAAATATTTAAAGAAAGTTGTTACCCATAACCTTAGGAACATAAATATATGATTTTTACTAAGTTCCATAACGAATTTCGTGGTTAAATCTCATTTTTTATCAAAAACCAAGGTTTTCACCTAAACCCATAATTTTCACTAATTTACATGTTATTATCTACCCATAAACTATGTATTTAACTCACATTGTGTAGAAATTACTTACCTCCAAGTACCAAGTGAAATCCCCTCTCTAAGATCTCCAAGAATCGCCCAACGATGGAAGAAATGAGCTAAAATAGCCTAAGTCCCGTTTTTTAAAAGGTTTCTGCCCGGGTCTACCTTCTTCGCTATCGCGGAAGAGGCCTCGCGATCGCGAAGGCAAACGGCCCAGGCCCAAGAAATTTTACCCATCGAGAACACGACAGGAGCAACACAAACGCGGAGGCTCACTTGGCCTACCCTACGCGAACGTGAGGGCTTCTTCGTGAACGCAAAGAACTAACAACGGCCACCCAGCTCAGCCTCTTCTACGCGAATGCGAGCCAGGTCACGCGAACGCGAGGCTAGAGAACCCAGACCTCCGCGAACGTGATCCTGCACATGCGAACGCAAAGGGAAAATGCTCCCCAGCCCACAGTACCCCAAATCCTTCATCGCGAACGCGAGGGTCTAATCGCGTTCGTGAAGAAGGAAACCAGAAGCAGAAATCTGGTGTGTTTCAACTCAACTCCGGGGGATCTAAAGTGCAGCCGAGCCCCTCGGGACCCCATCCAACTACTCTAACAAGTCTATAAACATAATACGGAATTGCTCGAACTCTCATAATGTGCAAAAAAACAGCAAAACCAAGAATCACACCCCAAAAACAAATTGAATCAAACTTTGAACTTCAAGTTTCTAAATCGCTCCGAACGCGTCGAATCATACTTAGACTACTCGGATTGACACCAAATTTTGCGTGCAAGTCTTAAATGTCATTATAGAACTATTCCAAGTCTCAGAATTCCATTAGGACCTCGGTATCCCCAAAACCTATTCCAACCCAAATTTAAAGAACTTCAAAAACCTTCAAGAACCAACTTTCACTATTAGGCGCTGAAACGCTCCCGGGTCATCCAAAACCCAATCCGAGCATACGCCTAAGTCCAAAATCATATATGAACCTATTGGAACCATAAAATTCTGATTCCAAGGTCGTTTACTAAAAATGTTGACCAAAGTCAAACTTGGCCTTTCAAGCCAACCTTAAGGAACTAAGTGTTCCGATTTCAACCCAAACTCTTCTAAATCCCGAACCAACCATCCTCGAGAGTCATAAATAAGTATAAGAAAGTACGGGAAGTATTATTTAGCAAAATGGAGTTCTATAAAGCAAAACGACCGCGATCGCGTAAGCTTAGCTGGGTAGAGGAAGTTTTGTTCTTCGCGTTCGTTGGCAGAAGGATGCGAATGCGTAGTGGTGTGAAGTGGTGCTTCGCGAATGCATGGCCAAGGTCACGTTAGCATAGAGTTAAGGAGTCTAAAGCTGGGCCACACGCTTTGCTCATCACAAACGCATGAGGACGTTCGCGATCGCGTACGTCTAAGAGCCAGTACATCGCGTTCGCTTGGTGTTTTATGCATTCGCGTAGGGTTAAATCCCGGGGCATCTAAGTTGTTCTTCGTGATCGTGAGGCTATTTCCAGGATCGCGATTAAGGAACCACTGGGTAGACTTATATCATTTCAAAATGAGGGTTTGGCCATTTTAATCAAAACTTGAGTTAGAGAGCTTGGATTTGGACGAGATTTTGAACGATTTACAGAGACATCAATTGGGTAATGATTCTACACTCCATTTTGGTTATATCATACTAATCTATCATTAATTAATTCTTTAATTTCAGTTTTAGGGTTGAAAATTTGGGGAAAATGGGAAGAAGTTCTTCAACTAAAAGTTCGAGTTTTGAAAGGCGATCTAAGGTTGGATTTGAGTAATTCTTATATGGTTGGACTCGTGAGTGAATGGACTTTCAGCTTTTGTCACTTTTTCAGATTTTGAGACGTGGGCCCAGGGGCCGGTTTGAGCCAATTTCGGATTTTGGCTTATAATTTCGTGTTTTTCTTATGGAATTGATACCTTTAGCCTATATTAATATTGTACTGCTTGTGGCTAGATTCGGGGAATTTGGAGACTGATTCGAGGGCAGAGGCATATTGGAGTAGAGTTTTGCTTGGGTTGAGGTAAGTAACAGTTTTAAATCTGGTCCTGAGGGTATGAGACCCCGTATTATTGGATTATGTGAGTATTTTGGAGGTGACACACATGCTAGGTGACGGGCGTGTGGGTGTGCACCATAGGAATTGGGACTTGGTCCATTCCGTGAAACTGTAAAGTTGAATAACTTGTTGCTAGCTATATGCTCTCCCTGTGTTATAGAAATTTGACTGCAAATCATGTTAGAAATCATGCTTAGGCTATGTGATGGAACTGTTGGGACCATCAAAGGTCGCGTACTTGTTGAATTACTTGCTAATTGATGTCTTGTACTCAGTCATGGTTTTGCTTGCGTATCATATCTCAGTCTCTTCTTGATTCTTGTTGATGCACAATGTTATCTTTGTTTGGGCTGATCTTTGTGATTTCCGAGAGCCCGAGAGACTAGAGAGGTTAATGACTGAGTGAGGCCGAGGGCCTGTCTGTGAGGTATTGATATGATAGCATGTGAGTTGTTCGTGCAGCATGTGAGTCATCCGTGCGTATCCATATATTGATACTATAGCACGTGAGTTGTTCGTGTGGATATAGCGCTTGGGCTGAAAGGAGCCCCTCCGGAGTCTGCACACCCCCAGTGAGCGCAGGTACCTATTCAGTGTGAGTGCTGAGGAGTGAGAGCCGAATGATTTAGCTATTGTGACGAGTTGAGTGATTGTTACCCTAAGAGGTTGTACTTGTTTTTTATTTGTTGACGTACTTAGTTGCTATCTGTCATTGTTCTAAAATTTCTGAAAGATTTTATATCTGGATTACCTGAACTTGAACTGTATAAAACTAATTTGACTTAAACTGTTGGATTTGAAAATATGTCTATTCTTAGCTGGAATTCTTGAAAATGAACTGTATTTGTATAGCTCGTCACTACCTTCTCAATTGCCTATTTATTGTTGTTACTTACTGAGTTGGTTGTACTCACGCTACACCCTGCACTTCATGCGCATATCCAGGTGTTCTCGGTCATAGCGGGTGTTGATATTTGAGCAGTTGATTTCGGAGACTATCAAGGTAGCTGCATGGCGTTCGCAGGCCATGGCTCTCCTTCATTATCTTATTCGCATTTCAGTTCTTATTCATTAGATCTGGTATTAGACTGATCCTGGTATAGATGCTCATGTACTTAGTGACACCCGGATGTGGGGCTATTTTTCCGCACGTATGCTTTGGTTTTTACCCCATTTTATGAAAAACTCCGATTATTTTAAATGTCCTAATTCATTTCTGTTAAATGTTAAAAGTGTTTTGGAAATGTCGGCTTGCCTAGTATCGCGATAGGCACCATCACGACGGGTTAGGTTTTGGGTCGTGATAAGTTGTTATTAGAGCCTAGGTTACATAGGTCGCACGAGTCATGAGCAGGTTTAGTAGAGCCTTGCGGATCGGTATGGAGACGTCTGTACTTATCTTCGAGAGGCTGCCGAACCCTTAGGAAATTTCACATTATTAAATTCTTGTCGTGCGAATATTTTGATTCTGGTAACTAAATTTTTGTTGTTCTAATTCTCTCACAGATTGTGAGGACGCGTACTACGGGCAGGATGGACAGCCACCAGTACCACCAGTCAGGGCCATGAGAGGCCGAGTCACGGTAGGGGCAGAGGTGTAGCTCGCACCGCAGCTAGTGCAGCACATGCAGATCCACTAGTTGCCCCAGTTCTGGAGCAGGCTCCAGTTGTGGATAAGTATGTGGGACCGGCTCAGGCACCACCTGTGCCTATTCTGATTCCATGCCTTCAGGAGGCCTTAGCTCAAATCCTGACCACGTGTACCAGTCTTGCTCAAGAGGTCTCTGCTCCGGCCGCAGCAGCCACTTCCCAGGCCGGGGGAGGTGCTCAGACACCCACCGCCCATATACCAGAGCATGTGGTACAAGGATTCCAGACACTGCGGGCACCACCAGCCCAGCTAGTTACCGCTACTCAGGACGATGGGGTTCCTGTCATGCCTGATGATAAGCAACATCGATTGGAGAGGTTTGGGAGACTCCATCCTCCATCTTTCAGTGGTACTGAGGGAGAGGATGCATAAGGCTTCTTGGATAGGTGTCAGAGGATACTCCGTACAACAGGTATTCTAGAGACCAGTGGGGTCTCGTTCACTACTTTTCAGTTCTCTGGGGCTACCTTCAATTGGTGGGAGGATTACGAGAGGCATAGGTCGGTCAGCGTAGCACCCCTTACATGGTAGCAGTTCTCCGGTCTATTCCTGGAGAAGTTCGTGCCATAGTCTCGCAGAGAAGAGTTGTGCAGATAGTTCGAGCAGCTTCGTCAGGGTGATATGTCCATGACGCAGTATGAGATGAGATTTTTTTAGTTTGCCCGTCATGCTATCTGGTTGGTTCCCACAGATAGGTAGAGGATTAGGAGGTTGATAGATGGCCTCACTTTTCAGCTGCAATTGCTCATGACTAGAGAGAGAGTGTCTGGTGCTACTTTCGACGAGGTTGTCGACATTGCTCGTCAGATTGAGATGGTTCGCAACCAGGAACGGGTTGAGAGGGAGGCTAAGAGTCCTCGTGGCCAGGGTGTATTTAGCGGTGTTCCTTCTGGGAGGCAGTTCTATTACGGTAGGGGTCGTCCTTTCAGACATGCTTAGACGGCTCGCCCAGTTCACTGTGGTGCATCATCTGTCCATGGTTCACACAACTATCAGCAGGGCTAGTCTTCATTCAGTGCACTACCATCGCAGAGTTCTCAGCCTTCCACGTCAGCTAAGGTGTCTACGGGTAGTTCTTTGGGGTATCAGGAGCAGCAGTTCCGTCAGAGGAGGGGTTGTTTCGAGTGCAGAGATTTTGGTCATATTAAGAGAGATTGCCCTAGGTTGTTGGGTGGGACTCCACATCAGAGTTCTCGGCCGATGGAACTAGCACTAGCAGCTTCACCACCTGCCCAAACAGCTAGGGTGCGGCTCGGTTAGCTAGGGGTCGTCCTAGAGGGGGAGGCCGATCAGGGGGCGGCCAGGCTCGTTTCTATGCTCTTCCTACCAGACTAGATGCCATTGCTACGGATGCTGTGATTACAGGTATTATATCAGTTTTCCATAGAGATGCCTCTGTATTATTTGACCCTGGCTCCATTTATTCATATGTGTCCTCGTATTTCGCTCAATATCTGGATATGCCTCGTGAGTCTCTAGTTTCATTGATTCATGTATTCACTCCAGTGGGCGATACTATCATTGTGGACCATGTATATAGGCGATATGTGGTGACTATTAGGAGTCTAGAGACTAGAGTGGATCTCTTGATTCTTAGTATGGTCGATTTTGACGTGATTTTGGGTGTGGGTTGGTTGTCTCCATGTCATATTGTTCAAGATTGTCACGCTAAGACCGTGACGTTAGCGATGTCGGGATTGCCGAGGGTTGAAAAGGGTTGTTGTTGGTCCCCCAAGTACACGCACGTATATGTGGCCATCAAGTAATAAAGTGACTCAAAAATCGGATGTCGAACCCACAGAGACTTATATTAACCGTTAACTAAGCGAACTAAAATCAACTTACTGTCCAAGATGATCAAAAGTTTAACTTTTCTATTACAACTAATATTGCAAAATTCAAACACGTAACCAAAGGAGATATAGATTCTATGGTTGTGGTCGGTTTATCAATCCTATTGAGTTCGTAATTACACCTGTTAATCCAAATTATCTATGATTACTAGTTGATCGGATTATTTTTATAAATAGCATGTTCCCACAATACTATCCGTCTATCCATAATATATCAACCCTATATTCCTATGGTCTTGAATCTATCATGAACGAATATAATACAATATTCAACTAAGCAAGACTGTTAGGTATATTCCTATCCTAACCGTGAAATCTTTCCTCGTGCCACATGTTCAGAAACAAGCTCTCTCTAATTCTACTCTAATCTAAACATGGCTTTCCCAAGCATAGCATAGATAGTAAATAGAACTCAGCTGTTGGCCAAACAATTAAGCAATTATGCACATAATTAGAGAAATAACCAAAGATGATAACTCGAATTAACGGTAATATAATTAATAAAATTCAATATTCATGGCAACCACAACCTGAGAACGTGAAGTTTAGCTTCACGTAGACATGGTAGCAAAACAACAACTCATCAAGAAAAAGTAAAGATTACTAAGTTTGATGGAAGAAAGATCGAATCTGATGAATTCCGGCCTCCACGGCGGCTACGTGCTCTCCCTTCATCTAAAGTCTGTCCAAAATAGGTCTCCTCACTAAAAATAGTGTTTAGTGACTATTTATATGTGTAGAAAAAAGACCCAAATTAAATAAGCAAATCCAAAACCAAATAGGCGACAAAATAGGCTTTAAAGATCCGGAACACCCTCGCTACAGGCCTCGCCTCGCAAGGCAAAATGCCCGGTCCACCTCGCCTCAGGCCTTGCTTCACCAGCTCTGTAGCGAGCCACAAGGCTTGCATCGCCTTCTCTCTAGTGAGTAGAATGGCTCGTGTCGCCTGGAAGCTGCTTCATTACCTTTCCATTTAACGTTCCTAAATCTGTTCCCTTTTCAATTTTTGATACTGCCTAACTTTTGCAATTCTTTTCCTTTGCTTTCCAATTCTTAATTCTCTTTTCTTATTCTAATCATCAACCCATCATTATGTCTTCAATCATCAAATAATCACGAGCCATTCTTGTAGTGCATAAAATATACATAAAATCTCTACTTTGCACTCAATTTCGTCTTCAACGTACCTACACATAAAATAAGCTCAATTAAGCACAAATATAATATAGTTTAGCATTAAAACACCAAAATGTAAGGTAAGTAATGCAATAAAAATATATAATTATAGACAAACATCACTACCCCATACTTAAATGTTGCTCGTCCTCGAGTCAACCAACAATTCACACTATCCTTGAGCACTTTGTTTTTACACAATTGAGGCACACTACACCAATGACCATGGTTTATAGCAACAATTAAACTTTAGCATGTGCAATCACATACACTTCCCTTTTCTTATGCCATACTTCACTAATATTCACAACAAACCAACATGCTCCTAACAATCCTAGCCTCAAAAACCAACTCAATATTTCAATGCACTCATTTCTTGAACACCCAACATCATAGAGAGAAGTCTAATAACGTTACCTATCCCTTATGAAACCATGTGCCGTTACAACATGAACAAGAGAGTAAGTTGAATCCATACATTCAAATCAAATGCTCAAATATATTTTAAGGACTCATATATATCAAAGAAAATCTCTCACTCTCACAAAAGAAGTCACATGCATGCAATTGGCACCATAGGCTTGCCCTTAATGTAAATCTCTACTAATGTAGGGTCACTCAGTCTAAAATCAATTAGGACTTTTTTATGGTTGTAATGTGGGCTAAGGGACGGGAAGGATATATTTAGGAATAGTGGCTAACCCTCCTAAGCACTTTAACACATCACATAATCAACTGTAACCGTAAATTCTTCAATCGCAATTTTAATTTCACAAATAATATCATCCCTAACAATGTTCCATCTTTCTTTAAGCACTACTTTAATTTATTCCCACTAGCAAGAACAAAATATCAATTTATTCATCTAATTATTTTTTTCTTTTTCTCTTTTGCAATTTCCACTACTGGTGTATTCTTTTATAAAACAAGTGCACCTTTCTTCCTTTCACTGGTTTCACTCAAAAGCCACCCCACACTTAGTCCCTTCTTACTCCTTTTAGCGCTCATCTCACAATTAATGCACTTTAAGAGGTAAAAGGATCAAAACAATGTCAATTTAGAACAAAAGAGGTTTAGGCTTGTAATGTGGTGCCAAATAAAAGTCTGTAAGCTCAAAATGGTTAACTAAGGATATATTTTATTTATGATAAGTATTAAACTCAAAAAGAACAAAGATAGCCTAAAATTATTTTTCAAACCGAGTATCACCTAAAATTTCGCTTCGACTCACATACCGTGCAAGTTCTAGACACAAGTACAATAACATGGACTATACAAAAATCTCACCACACATGACACATAACTCACTAAGGACGGTTTCATTCCGACTCTCAAACTAATGCAAGTATTAACGGAGTCACGAGATGTTAAGCATTAAGCACAGAGTGAACATAAGTCAAGAAAATGAGAAATAGGCGTCACAAAACATGCTATCCAAATAACCAAGGCATCATAAGCACTTTTAGCACATAGGGAAGATACTACACATGCCAAAACCTTAATATACTACTATCAAACAAGTCAAGGGCGCCTAGGAATCTCATCTTTCTTCCTCCATTTATTCCCTAATTTCTAATCTACTCTAAAAATAAAAAAAATAAAAGGAAAAACTACTACCCTGTTCAAACTACATCCCATGGAAAAGAACCGAGGTATAAAGAAAAACTACATGGGATTATTGCTACCTAAAGAAAGCTAAAAGATATATTTTTGGATTTTTGTTTAGACTTTAATCCCTCAAGAAAACTGTCTAGGAGATCCATCGTCGGGAAAAGTCCAATTTTTCTACCTTTTTCGATTTTTTTTTATTATTATTATTTTTTCTTATTTTCCACTTTTAAAAAAATAAATTAAGCTAATAAAATACTACACAACTACGAAAATAAAAATAAGAAGCTAAAATCAAAATAAGAAGTTAACATTTTCTAACATACTACTACTAATTATCTAGAGAAATTCTCCCACCTCACACTTAAAGGAGTACAGTGTTCCCAATGCACAAATAAAGCAAAATAATAATGAGGGTGGACAAGAAACTCCCTGAAAGGCCAAAGGCCGAAGCAATAGCGGCTCACGGGTACTCAGACTTCTCCCATGCATTGTCCTTTGTATGGTCACCCCAAACTTAGTTCTCACCATCTAGCTCGTTTTTGCACTCTTCCAATGGCTTTGCCTCCTATGATTATAATCCTACAAAACAAAAACAGACACTACAACAATAATAAGATAAAAATAAAAATAAAAGAAAGCAGTAAAGATGGGTTGCCTCCCAACAAGCGCCTGATTTAATATCGCGGCACGACTTGTAGTAATTTTTGTCTCCATCTCAAACTTATGAATTGAGCCCCCAATAGGGCATCCAGTCCGTGGCTATGCTCCTTCGGTGGGGATACAAAGAAAACCAAGCCAAGCAATAAAATTGTCTCTCTACACCTATTGACCTTTAGATGAGGAATGTAATTTTTGCTTTTTGGCACAACAAATTCAAGAATATAGGCACCCCGTTCCTCGTCCATTGGCTCCTCCAAAGGCTCAGATGACTCGATTTGCATGTCATCATCCAAACACAATGTTGAAAAATGTATGGAATGAGGATCAATACGCCCTAACTCTAGAATTGTATTAATCTTTACATCCTCATATTTACATGCACTAGAATCTTCAAATATAACATTCAAGAGTTACTCAATGAATCGGTTGATTGGAATTGCGCATGGGCATCATCAACAAACATATGCTCGAATGATTGACACTCCACTTTTAGCTCCTCAATTTGACGTATAAGCTCCTTTTCAACTTCTCACAACTCATTACGCGTTAGACGCATCAACCTTTGCAATCAATTGAGCTCCCAAGTCGTGAATAGCAGTGCCAAATTTTTCGATCTCTTGTCCCAGTTCAGCTCTTCCTTTCATTAAGTCGTTTATCCCATCTGTAATTTTCTCACACTTAGCCTCATATATTTCTAATCTTTCAGCTTGTTCCACTAGCCAAGTTTGACTCATAATCTCCTCTTTTTTAAAATTTTCCTCTTGCTGGTACTCTCTCTCTTCATTCAATTCTTCCATATTAGCCTTCATTCTTGTGATTAACGCCCTCATACTTTTCATATATTTTTGGAGTTCGTTATGTTGCTCTGCTATTTGCCTCAGAATATCCTTAATATATGCATCACGTTCCATATCCTGCACTCTATTGCCCCTATCAAACTCACAAATATTGTTAGCAAGATCATAATAAGGGCTCAGAGAAGGATGAAAAGAATTAGGACAACCATCCCAATGGCCATCTTGACCACCACACATATTACAAATATTCCACTCAAAGGATTGAGATTGTACGCACAACTCGCTCCCGGGAATATTCTAATAATATTTCCACCAGTGGGATCCTCCACAATATGGACAAGGATCATCAAAATAAGAATAACCATCATTCGAACAATTTACATTCCAAGATGCCATGTGAAGGTAAGTAAAAGAAAAAAAAAACTAACAAAATAAGAAAATTAAAAACTTAAAAAAAATCAATTAAAAGCTTTACTTAGATAAACAATTAATAACTAAGTCCCCGGCAACGGCGCCAAAAACTTGTTGGTTCCCCAAGTACACGCAAGTATACGTGGCCGTCAAGTAATAAAGTGACTCGAAAGTCGGATGTCGAACCCACAGAGACTTAGATTAACCGTTAACTAGGCAAACTAAAATCAACTTACTGTCCAAGATGATCAAAAGTTTAACTTTTCTATTACAACTACTATTGCAAAATTCAAACACGTAACCAAAGGAGATATAGATTCCAGGGTTGTGATCGGTTTATCAATCCTATTGAGTTCATAATTACAATGGTTAATCCAAATTATCTATGATTGCTAGTTGGCCGGATCATTTTTATAAATAGCATGTTCCCACAATACTATTCGTCTATCCATAATATATCAACCCTATATTCCTATGGTCTTGAATCTATCATGAACAAATATAATATAGTATTCAACTAAGTAAGAATGTTAGGTATATTCCTATCCTAACCGCGAAATCTTTCCCCGTGCCACGGGTTCAGAAATAAGCTCTCTCTAATTCTACTCTAAATCTAAACACGGCCTTCCCAATCATAGCATAGATAGTAAATAGGACTTAACTGCTGGCCAAACAATTAAGCAATTATGCACAGAATTAGAGAAATAACCAAAGATGATAACTCGAATTAAGGGTAATATAATTAATAAACTTCAATATTCATGACAACCACAACCCTAGAACATGAAGTTTAGCTCCATATAGACATGGTAGCAAAACAATAATTCATCAAGAAAAAGTAAAGATTACTAAGTTTGATGGAAGAAAAATGGAATCTGATGAATTCCGGCCTCCACGGCGGCTCTGTGCTCTCCGTTCGTCTAACGTCTGTCCAAAATTGGTCTCCTCCCTAAAAATGGTGTTTAATAACTATTTATATGTGTAGGGAAAAGACCCAAATTAAATAACCAAGTCCAAAACCAAATAGGAGAAAAAATAGGCTTTAAACATCCGGAACACCCTCGCTACAGGCCTCGCCTCGCGAGGCAAAATGCCTGGTCCACCTCGCCTCAGGCCTTGCCTCGCCAGCTCTGTAGCGAGCCACAAGGCTTGCGTCGCTTGCTCTCTCGTGAGCAGAATGGCTCGCGTCGCCTGGAAGTTGCTTCGTTACTTTTCCATTTAACGTTCCTCAATTTGTTCCCTTTTCAATTTTTGATACTGCCTAACTTTTGCAATTTTTTTCCTTTGCTTTGCAATTCTTAATTCTCTTTTCTTATTTTAATCATCAACCCATCATTATGTCTTCAATCATAAAATAATCACGAGCCATTCTTGTAGTGCATAAAATATACATAAAATCTCTACTTTGTTCCCAATTTCGTCTTCAACGTACCTTCACATAAAATAAGCTGAATTAATCACAAATATAATATAGTTTAACATTAAAACACCTAAATGTAAGGTAAGTAATTCACTAAAAATATATAATGATGGTTGAGAAGGGTTGTCTATCTTATCTGGCCTTTGTGAGGGATGTTAGTGCAGAGGCCCCAGCTATTGATTCTGTTCCGGTGGTGCGAGATTTCCCATATGTGTTTCATGCAGATCTGTCGGGCATGCCGCCCGACAGGGATATTGATTTTAGTATTGATTTGGTGCCAGGCACTCAGCCCATTTCTATTCCACCGTATCGTATGGCACCGGCGAAGTTGAAGGAATTGAAGGAGCAGCTTCAGGAACTCCTTGATAAGTGGCTTATCCGGCCTAGTGTGTCACCTTGGGGTGCACCAATTCTATTTGTAAAGAAGAAGGATGGTACTATGAGAATGTGCGTTGATTACAGGCAGTTGAACAAGATCACAATCAAGAACAAGTATCTATTGCCGCGTATTGATGATTTGTTTGACCAGCTTCAGGGAGCGATGGTGTTCTCCAAGATAGATTTGAGGTCAGGGTATCACCAGCTGAAGATTCGGGACTCAGATATTCTTAAGACAGCTTTCAGGACCCGATATGGCCATTATGAGTTCCTTGTGATGTCTTTTGGGCTGACCAACACCCCAGCAACGTTCATGCATCTGATGAACAGTGTGTTTCAGCCTTATCTTGACTCCTTTGTTATTGTATTCATTGATGACATCCTGGTGTACTCTTGTAGCCAAGAGGAGCATGCCCAGCATCTGAGGATTGTGTTACAACTATTGAGGGAAGAGAAGCTTTATGCAAAGTTCTCCAAGTGTGAGTTTTGGCTCAGTTCAGTGGCGTTCTTGGGACATGTGGTGTCCAGTGAGGGTATTCAGGTAGACCTGAAGAAGATAGAGGCGGTTCGGAGTTGGCCCAGACCGTCCTCAGGCATGAAGATTCGGAGTTTTCTCGATTTGGCTGGTAATTACCATCGTTTTGTGGAGGGCTTCTCATCTATTGCATTGCCCTTGACTAAATTGACCCAAAAGGGTGCTACTTTTAGGTGGTCGGAGAAGTGCGAGGAGAGCTTTCAGAAGCTCAAGACTGCTTTGACCATAACTCCAGTTCTACCATCAGCTTCTGGTTCTTACACAGTGTATTATGATACCTCGCGGTTCGGTATTGGGTGTGTTCTAATGCAGGAGGGTAGAGTGATTGCTTATGCTTCACGCCAGTTGAAGCCCCATGAGAAGAACTATCATGTCCACGACCTTGAGTTAGCAGCTATTGTTCATGCCTTAAAGATTTGGCGGATCTTAACTTGGGTCAGTGGAGATGGTTAGAGCTTCTTAAGGACTACGATATCACCATTTTGTACCATCCCGGGAAGGCCAATGTGGTGGCCGATGACTTGAGTCATCGGGCAGAGAGTTTGGGGAGCTTAGCATATCTTCCAGCAGTAGAGAGGCCATTGGCATTGGATGTTCAGGCCTCAGCCAGCCAGTTTCTTAGATTGGATATTTATGAGCCTAGTCGAGTACTGGCTTGTATGGTCTCTCGGTCTTCTCTTTATGATCGTATAAGGGAGCGTCAGTATGGTGACCCCCATATTCTTGTCCTTAAGGAAACAGTCCAACACTGTGATGCTAAGGAGGTCACTATTGGGGATGATGGTGCATTAAGGATGCAGGGCAGACTATGTGTGCCTAATGTGGATGGTTTGCATGAGTTGATTCTCTAGGAGGCTCACAATTCGCGGTACTCCATTCATCCGGGTGCCGCGAAGATGTATAAGGACTTGAGGCAGCATTACTGGTGGAGGAGGATGAAGAAGGACATAGTGGAGTTTGTGGCTCGGTGTCTAAATTGCCAGCAGGTTAAGTATGAGCATCAGCGGCCAGGTGGATTGCTTCAGAATATAGAGATTCTGGAGTGGAAATGGGAGCGGGTCACTATGGATTTCATTGTTGGACTCCCACTGACTCATCGGAAGTTTGACGTAGTTTGGGTGATTATGGATAGGCTGACCAAGTCAGCTCATTTCATTCATGTGATGACTACCTATTCTTCAGAGCAGCTGGCTCGAATTTATATCCGCAAGATTGCCAGGCTTCATGGCGTACCGATATCTATCATCTCTAACCGGGGTACACAGTTTACATCATGGTTATGGAGGGTCGTACAACATGAATTGGGTACTCGAGTGGAGCTGAGCACAGCATTTTACCCTCAGACGGACGGATAGTCCGAGCGCACTATTCAGATATTAGAGGATATGCTCCGTGCCTGTGTGATAGAGTTTGGAGGTTCGTGGGATCAGTTCTTACCATGTGCAGAGTTTGCTTATAATAATAGTTATCAGTCCAGCATTCAGATGGCACCGTATGAGGCTCTATATGGTAGGCGGTGTCGGTCTCCAGTGGGATGGTTTGAGCCGGGCGAGGCTAAATTATTGGGTACAGACTTGGTTCAGGATGCCTTGGAGAAGGTTAAGGTGATTCAGGATCGACTTCGCACAGCTCAGTCTAGACAGAGCTTATCAGAAGGTTCGTGATGTTGCATTCATGGTTGGAGAGCGGGTCTTGCTCCGGGTTTCACCTATGAAGGGCGTTATGAGGTTCGGGAAGAAGGGCAAGTTGAGCCCAAGGTTCATTGGTCCATTTGAGGTGTTGCGGCGAGTTCGAAAGGTTGCTTATGAGCTTGCCTTACCTCCTAATCTAGCAGGAGCTCATCCAGTATTCCATGTTTCTATGCTCCGGAAGTATCACGATGATATATCGAATGTGCTGGATTTCAGCTCAGTCCAGTTGGACAAGGATCTATCTTATGTTGAGGAGCCAGTGGCTATTTTGGACAAGCAGGTTTGAAGGTTCAGTGGATGGGTTAGTCGGTCGAGGAGGCGACTTGGGAGACCGAGCAGGATATGCGCAGCCGTTATCCTCATCTTTTCACCACTTCAAGTATGTCTTTATGCTCATACGAGGAAGAACGATTATTTTAAGAGGGGGATGATGTAACGACCCGGTCAGTCGTTTTGAGAGTAATAACCCCGATCCCCTATTAACTGCTTTCCCCGTATCTTTTTCTGCTTATGTGACTTGTCGGTAGGTTTTGTTTTTGGTTTCGGAGTGTATTGGGACACTTTGTCCCTAAACGGAAGTTTAAGCCTTAGCATTTTGACCGTAGTAAGAACAGTGTGAATACGACTCCGGAATATAATTTTGTCAGTTCCGTAAGCTCCATTGGGTGATTTTGGACTTAGGAGCGTGTCCAGACTGTGAATTTGAGGTCTGTAGCTGATTTAGGCTTGAAATGGCGAAAGTTAAATTTTTTGGAGATTTTGAGCGGTAGTGAACTTTTTGATATCGGAGTCGAATTCTGATTCCAGAAGTTGGAGTAGGTCCGTAATGCCAAATATGACTTATGTACAAAATTTGGGATCAATCAGACGTGGTTTGATACGTTTCGGCATCGGTTGTAGAAATTGGAAGTTTCAAGTTCATTAAGTTTGAATCAGAGGGTGATTCGTGTTTTTAGCATTGTTTGATGTGATTTGAGGGCTCGACTAAGTTCGTATGATGTTTTAGGACTTGTTGGTATCATTGGTTGAGGTCTCGGGGGCCTCGGGTGTGTTTCGATTCATTATCGGATGCGTCTTCGACTTAGATAAATGGCTGAAGTTCTGTAATCTAGTGCATCTGGTTTCCTTATACGCGATCGCGAGAGAGGGGCCGCGATCGCGTAGGCTTAGCTGGGCAGAGGAAGTTTTGTTCTTCGTGTTCGCTAGCAGAAAGATGCGAACGTGTAGTGGTGTGAAGTGGTGCTTCACGAACGCGTGGCCAAGGTCGCGTTCGCGTAGAGTTAAGGAGTCTAAAGCTGGGCCACGTGCTTTGCTCATCACGAACGCGTGAGGACGTTCGCGATCGCGTACGCCTGAGAGCCAATACATCACGTTCGCTTGGTGTTTTACACATTCGCGTAGGGTTAAATCATGGGTCAATGAAGTTGTTCTTCGCGATCGCGAGGCTATTTCCGGGATCGCGATTAAGGAATCACTAGGCAGACTTATATCATTTCAAAACGAGGGTTTGGCCATTTTTATCAAAACTTGAGTTTGAGAGCTCGGATTTGGACGAGATTTTGAGGGATTTTCAGAGACATCGATTGGGTAATGATTCTTCACTCCATTTTGGTTACATCCCAATAATCTATCATTAATTAATTCTTTAATTTCAGTTTTGGTGTTGAAAAATTGGAAAAAATGGGAAGAAGTTCATCAACTAAAATTTTGAGCTTTGAAAGGCGATCTGAGGTCGGATTCGATTAATTCTTATATGGTTGGACTCGTGAGTGAATGGGCCTTCGGGGTTTGTGACTTTTTTGGATTTTGAGACGTGGGCCCGGGGGGCGATTTGAGCCAATTTCGGATTTTGGCTTATAATTGCATGTTTTTCTTATGGAATTGATTCCTTCAGTCTATATTAATTGTATTGTACTGCTTGTGGCTTAGATTCGGGCATTTTGAGACTTATTCGAGGGGCAAAGGCATATTGGAGTAGAGTTTTGCTCGGGTTGAGGTAAGTAACAGTTTTAAATCTGGTCATGAGGGTATGAGACCCCGGATTATTGGATTATATGAGTATTTTGGAGGTGATGCACATGCTAGGTGACAGGCGTGTGGGCATGCTCCGTAGGAATTAGGACTTGGTCCATTCCATGAAACTGTAAAGTTGAATAACTTGTTGCTAGCTATATGCTCTCCCTGTGTTATAGAAATTTGACTGCAAATCATGTTAGAAATCATGCTTAGGCTATGTGATCGTACTGTTGGGACACGCAGAGGTTGCGTACTTGTTGAATTACTTTATAATTGTTGTCTTGTACTCAGTCATTGTTTTACTTGTGTATCATATCTCAGTCTCTTCTTGATTCTTGTTGATACACTATGTTATCTTTGTTTGGGCTTATCTTTGTGATTTCCGAGAGCCTGAGAGACTAGAGAGGTTGATGACTGAGTGAGGCCAAGGGCCTATCTGTGAGGTATTGATACGATGGCACGTGAATTGTCCATGCAGCACGTGAGTCATCCGTGCGGATCCACATATTGATACTATAGTACGTGAGTTGTCCGTGTGGATATAGCGCTTAGGCTGAAAGGAGCCCATCCCGAGTCTGCAGACCCCCAGTGAGCACAGGTACCTATTGAGTATGAGTGCTGAGGGCTAAGAGCCGAGTGATTGAGCTGTTGTGACAAGTTGAGTGATTGTTGCCCTAAGAGGCTGTACTTGCTTTTCATTTTGTTGATGCACATAGTTGTTATCTGTCATTGTTGTGAAATTTTTGAAAGATATTATATCTGGATTACTTGAACTTGAACTGTATAAAACTGATTTGACTTAAACTGCCAGATTTGAATGCATGTCTATTCTTTGCTGGAATTATTGAAAATGAACTGTATTTGTATAGCTCGTCACTACCTTGTCAGTTCCTTATTTATTGTTGTTACTTACTGAGTTGGTTGTACTCACGCTACACCCTGCACTTCGTGTGCAGATCCAGGTGTTCCCGGACATAGCGGGTGTTGATATTTGAGCAGCTGATTCCGGAGACTATCGAGGTAGATGCGTGGCGTTCGCAGGCCTTGGCTCTCCTTCATTTTCTTATTTGCATTTCAGTTCTTATTCCTTATATGTGGTATTAGACTTCTCGTGGTATAAATGCTCATGTACTCAGTGACACCCCGATGTCGGGCTATTTTTCCGCACTTATGCGTTGGATTTTACCCCGTTTTTATGAAAAACTCTGATTATTTTAAATGTCCTAATTCATTTCTGTTAAATATTGAAAGTGTTTTGGAAATGTCGGCTTGCCTAGTATAGCGATAGGCGCCATTACGACGGGTTAGGTTTTGGGTCGTGACAAACCAATACCGGTCGGGCATATAATTCACACACTTTAACAAAATTATCCCGAATTTATATCAAAACCCACTATAGTGAGTAACAAAAAGTCACTTTTGGACTCTTAGCCCTCAATAGTGTACAAAACGAAATGCTAGACACGGGCTAACACCATCAAATATCCCAACAGGGATAAACACGTGAATGGTGTACAAAATCACTAACGCATCATACATGGAGCATGATAGAAGGTCTCACCACGATAATTGGAATTGAATCAAAATAAGAACAATGCTCCTCTATTACTAATTAAATCATACTTGTAATGACACTATCTGGTGTAGCGGCCTCAGCCATACCATATAAATTATATCAATGGGTCGGGCCTCCCTCTCTAGGTATCTCTCTACCCGCCTGTCCTCCACTCCTAGCTGACTGTGCGTGTGGGGTAGTAACTGGAATAGAGCCTATAGCCTGAGTATTCCGATGAAATCCGCCTCTCCCAAGTCTGGGACAATCTCTCATGATGTGCCTAGTATCACCACACTGATAAGAACCCCTCTGGGGGTTCGGCTTCTCATACTGAGTCTGTGCCGGATAACTGGACTAACCATTATAAGAACCTCGTGCCGGTGGTGCATTAAAAGAACTTACTAGAGCACCCCGAGTATTCTGAAATTGTTTCCATGACCCCACTGATACTGAAATGTAGAATTATTAAGGACGCGGGAATACCGCAAGTCCCAACATCATCCCATACAAATCTCAGCTCTTAATCATATACAAGTTTTGGAGAACCTTTCAATACCACATATATACATCTCAGGCCAAAACTGATATAACACATGACCCCGCAATCTGATCATTGATAGTGGACTCCCTCACTTGGCGCGAAGCCATAGGACACATTCCGATGATCCATAATACTAACCTTCATCGCTCGTAGGACACCAGTCATAAGACACATCAAGCCATTTATTAGGTGCATGTCATCCTCGTGACAGTCAAAATTGCTTCCTCGAGTGTCTTGACTGCTAGTATGTACCCTTCACTAAATGGAAATCCCATACGAACCACATAGTCTCTAATACTACCAACTATCTTCAGATCTACATCCACCTCGTGACCCTACCACGATTGTGATGATTAGGAAACTAATTAAACCTTCTTAAGATCGTACTTATCAACTAGATGTCAGAACCTGCTGTACCCCCATGTGCACAACTGAATGATCTCTCAATACTTCCACATCCTCGATCTGGATAACACGTTATAACAATGGTTGAGAAACCCTGGCTCCCTTATATCCCCTTTGTAGTATCACGAACCGTTGGGGCATAGTTGATACCGAGTGCACAATTTCATACATGAGTGGATGCAAAAGGACATAAGATATATGCTTCAAGCTGAATAAATGACGCGCGATAAGGAATAAAAGAAGTGGAAATTCTCCTACTAGCTCTGTAGCCTCTCAAAGATAAGTACAGACGTCTTCATACTGATCCGCAAGACTCTACTAAACTCGTTCGTGACTCGTAGAACCTATGAACCTAGAGCTCTGATACCAACTTGTCATGACCCAAAATCCAACCACATGCGTCATAATGGCACTTAGTCTCTAAGACTAGGTAAGCCGATTACAATTACATTTTGAGCCTTTTTTTAAAACATATAATTTAATACAAGTATCGAAATCAAAAGCGGAAACAAATATAAAAACCTTCCAAGACAGGTCATACTGAGTCACGAACTCTAATTAAGTACATGCAGTGATCCCAAGGATCGAATATACAATAATTTTCGAATAAGAGTGGAAAATACAATAAAAATGGAATGACTCCAAGGGACTCTGACGACCAAGCTGCCCTACCTTGAATCCTTGCGATCACACTCTAATCTCTGTCCGAATCTGATACCTCCAATACCTGGCTCTGCGCAAACATCTATAAAAGTGTAGTATGAGTACATCACAGTCGGTACCCAGTAAGTATCAAGACTAACCTCCGTGGAGTAGTGACGAGGTACAGTCAAGACACTCACTAGTCATTTAACTTGTGCAATATAGTAATATACATGAATAATAGAAAATAAGTAGCAGTGACGACAACAAATATCAATCAGGGATATGAAAAACAAGGCAACAAGAATATCATAAATATTGCTCAAACGAATAAGGAACACAAGTAGAACCAATTAATCAAGTTCTTCAAATATAAATCTTTCAAATATAAGTTTTTCAAATAAAAAATCTTTCGAATATAATTTCTTCACATAAATATCCTTCGAGTATAATATTTTCAAATAAAAGTCATTATGTGACACATCATTTTATAATCATAAAATACGGATCATAACCAACTTTCATATTTTCACTACACCTTGTGCCAATATCTATATTACAACCTCACGGACAACTCACGTACCAAAATATCAAAGTATATAAGATCTGCAGGATCAATTTATTTTCAATAAAGTAAGTTTACAATTTTTAAACCAAGTAAGAAATCAATAAAGAAATGAGTTTATATTTATTTCTTTGAACTCGTTTGGGTGAAGAAAATGACATTTCAATTAAAATGAAGCATCTGATAGCTACTAATTTAGATGTAAAATTTATTAAATTAAAATATAATAGCAATTACTTTTATTCGAAACAACTCAAACCTCGAAAACCAGTAAAAATCAGAAACACAAATCCTCAGAGTCTTGTACAAAGAGCCAAAGCGAATACAATACAACAAGGAATACAAAACACATAATAAAATCAAATAATAAATCACAGAAGAACACAAAAATTTATATATCACGGAAAAACAAAATAACCAAAGGAAAGTGCAGCCATAGAGAAATATGAATAAAGTGCACTTCTGAGGTACCGCCTCGTAGTCCCAAATCATAAATAAATTTCAACAGAGGGCATTCCCGAGGTACCGCCTCGTAGTCCCAAATCATAAATAAATTTCAATCTTTACTTATATCACCGCGGGAGCCTTCACATTTAGTTTTAAAAATTATTTTTTCCGAAATAGCATCTCACGTTTTAGCCACCCTTATCACACCACATGGCTTCTAGTAGTTCCCCTACTAGCCATGCGAATCAAGCCCCCCTTATCTCACCACATGCGTTTCAATACCCAGACCTTATACCACCACATGTGTATCAATATCACAATATATCACAATTCTCACGTCAAGTGCCCGATTATCACAGCATAACACAACTTGCATCTCAAGTACTCAAATATCACAACATATTATAAATTTGCACATAAGTGCTTAAATATCAAAGCATATCATAAATTGCAGCTCAAGTGCTCAAATATTACAAAATATCAAAAATTGCACATCAAGTGCTCAAATATTACAATATATCACAAATTGCACATCAAGTGCTCAAATATCACAACTTGCCACAGAAATCAACAATATATTATTTTCCACAATAAGGAGCCCATGGCTCGGCCATAATGTGCACAAAATCTTAACAAAAATATTCGGGAGTGAAAAACTCAACAAAATAATATTTTACAATTTAACACTTTGCCTCAATATGATTTACGGCCTTTATAACTCAATACCAATTTCAACACCAGGAACTGGAAAGTAATTCATCAAGGAATAACGCCTTCTTTAATCCAATTGTTTTTGCCAAATAGATTAATGTTGTGATGACCTAAAATATCATTTTTAAATTTAATAAGTAATTCTATATTCCTCGACTTGCGTGCGCAATCCGTACAATTTTCCAAAAAAGTTTTTATGTGAAAAATGGATTAAAATGGGAAATAGAGCTTTAAAACTCAACTAAGTTAACTTTGGTCAACATTTTAAGCAAACGGACCCGGATTAGTGTTTTGAAAATTTCGGTAGGTCCGTATCATGATTTGGGACTCAGGCGTATGCTCGGAATCGAATTCCGAGGTCCCTAGCCCAAGTTATGGAATTTTGATGAAAAATTAAAAGCTTGAAAGCTTAATGATTTTTAAGAAATTACTGAGGTTGGATTTATTGATCTCGGGTCCGTATTTTGGTTCCGAAGCCCAGTATAGGTCCACTATAATATTTATGACGTGTCTGCCAAATTTGGTGAGAATCGCAGTTGATTTGACATGATTCGGACGTCCTGTTGTAAAAATATAAGTTTTAAAGTTTTCTTGAAAACTTCCTTTTATTTGGTGTCCGATTCATAGTTCTAGGTGTTATTTTGGCGATTCGATCATGCGAGCAAGTTTGTATTATGTTTTAGGACTTGGGAGCATGTTTGGTTTGGAGCCCCGAGGGCTCGGGTTGATTTCGGGTGGTTAACGGACCATTTTTGGACATGGAAAAAGCTGCAGAAATCTGCTTCTGGTATCCTTCTTCGCGTTCTCGAGAGGTGGCTCGCGTTCGCGAAGAAGAAACTGGAGGTAGGTGAAATTTACTCTTCGCGTTCGCGAAGAGGGGGACGCGTTCACGAAGGGAAGAGGGCAGTGTTCATCGCGAACGCGTGGAAGCGTTCGCGTTCGCATAGAAGGCGAGGCCTGGCCGGGCACCAAGTATTAAAGCTTCGCGTTCGCGTAGGTTGTATCGCGTTCGCGAAGGCCAAATTTGGCAAGGCTTCGCGTTCGCGACATTGCCTTCACGTTCGCAAAAAGCAAAGTTTTGGCAGCACAAAAATGTGCTTCGTGAACGTGAGGCACTGACCACGTTTGCGAAGGGTAAAATCCCAGAAACGAAATAGGGTTTCGACCCATTTTCAATTCTTTCCCATTTTTGAGCTTGGGTAAGGCGATATTTGGGTGATTTTTACGGGAAAACATTGGGGTAAGTGTTCCTTATCCTATATTGATTATATTTCATGATTTCATACTCATTTATATCATGAATCCGTGAATTTATGGGGGAAAAATCAGATTTTTATAAAATCTTCCAAAAAGGAAAATTTAAGATTTGAAGGTCCATTTGATATCGGAATTTGACAAATTTGGTATGGTTGAACTCGTATCGGAACTTGCAAAGCGAAGTAAGTGTCGTGTTTAACCTTGTCTTGAGGGAATAGAATCCTTAATTTATTTGTTATGTGAATTGCATTTGAACGACGTATAGGCGAGGTGACTAGTGTCTATACGTTATCAAATTAATTATTTGTCTGCTACTTGAAAAATCATAAATTATTTTTAATCATAAATTAATTATTATAATAATTATTTCTCTCTTATTCTTTGTCAAATATTAATTCTTGAATTCCTGCATTAATTGTTACATGCTATTTGAATTATGTGATTTAATTGTTATTTGACATTTAGCATATTAAATATTAAACTACTTATTTTCTCCCCGATTTCTATAATAATTTGGTATTTATCATTTTTTGTTTCATAATTAAATCATAATTGTTGTATACTTGTTGTCTTATAATTTTATATTAATTGTTACATTTATTGGGGAAATTTCTTCTATAAGAATTGATTAAAATGGATACACTGGAGGATCGAGTTGCACGCCGCAACAGACTTATTAAAAGTTAATATTGGAGGATCGGGTTGCACGTCGCAACAGACTTATGAAAATTTAATATTGGAGGATCGGGTTGCGTGTGTGTGTGGGTTGCACGCAGCAACAGACTTATGAAAAGTTAATATTGGATGATCGGGTTGCACACCGCAACAGACTTATTAAAAAGTCTATATATATACTTGATTGAAATAAATATATAACAGACTTGATTAAAATGAATATATTGGAGGAGCGGGTTGCACGCCGCAACAGAACCGAATGTGAATAGGTTGTGAGAGCGGGTTGCACGCTGCAATAGAATTGAATGTGAATATATGTTAAGAGCGGGTTGCACGCTGCAACAGAATTGATGAAAATGATAATTGGTTATGACTGTTGAGTTGTCTTCAATTATTATAAATGAATTACCTGATTTATTTCTATTATTGTTGTTGTTGCTAATATTGCATACAGGTTAATGTAAGTGAACCGCCTTAGTCTCGTCACTACTTCGTCGAGATTAGGCTCAGTACTTACCAGTACATGGGGTCGATTGTACCGATACTACACTCTGCACTTCTTGTGCAGATTTTTGAGTTGGTCCCAGCGGCGCACCATAGACTTGCTCGGATTTCAGCTACCAGAGGAGACTTGAGGTATAACTGCATGGCGTCCGAAGTTCTGAAGTCCCCGTCTATTTTACTTTAGCTGTGTGTTTATTTCCAGACATCTTTATTTTTATTCAGACCTTTATTTGTATTTATTCTAGAAGCTCGTGCACTTGTGACACCAATTCTGGGATGGTATTTAGACACCGTTGTTATTATGGATTATTTCAAAATTACTTCCGCATTTGCTTCCTTGTTGTTAATAAATTTAAAATTGTTTTAAAAATGGATAATGTTATTCTAATGTTGGCTTCCTAGCAAGTGAAATGTTAGGCGCCATCACGGTCCGAAGGTGGAAATTTTTGGTCGTGACAGTTGGTATCAGAGCACTAGGTTACATAGGTCTCACGAGTCAAGAGCAAGCTTAGTAGAGTCTGAAGGATCGGTACGGAGACGTCTGTACTTATCTCTCAGAGGCTATGAAGTTTAGGAACAATATCACCTCTTTCATTCCTTATCGTGCGACATTGATCTTGCTTGAAACATATATCTCACATTCCTTTGTATCTACTCGTGTATGACATTGCACTCTCGGTATCAATTATGCGTCGATGGTTCGTGATGACGCAGATGAACTACGAGGGAGCCAGAGATGCTCAAATATTTCCTCAACGTGTGATTCCGACTGAAGATGTGGACGTATAAGGAGATCACCCAGTGAATAATGTGGGGGGTGCAATGCACCTTGGCATATGGTTGATTTATGCGAGTTGTGAAGGTTAATATTGTGGACCATCGGACGAGGTGAACTATGACTTTGCGCCGAGTGGGGGAGTCCACTATCAATGAATGGATTGCGAGTCATGTGTTATATCAGTTTTGGCCTGAAATGTATATATGTGGTACTGAAAGGTTCTCCCAAAATTTACGTGTGTTTAAGGCCCGAAATCCTGTAGAGAATAAGGTTGGGACTTGCGGTATGTCCGCCTCCGAAATAATCTTATACTTCAGTACCAAAGGAGTTAGAGAAACAACATTAAATTTACAGAAGGCCTACTCAGCGTGGACGTCACGGTTGTGGATTTTGGGGTGCTTTGGAGGAAGTACAGTAGTTGATGAGCTTCTGGACTAAGAATTGTCTGTATGGAGCTCTACTTTTGTGATCATTGTATATAATAAGGGTAAAGTTTAGCCCAAAGAAGAATTGAAGAGTATGTAAGAAATGGGTCATCTCAACAGTATTGAGTCAGCATAACAAAAGAAGAAATAGGCCTTGGGAGAGATAATTCTCCACAGGTGTCTGTGGCAAGACTATGAAGAGGGCAGACCAGCAAATACAACACCGCCCACTTGGCTCGGTTCTAAGGAATACTTTTGAAAGAGTTTGTTTCCCGGACTCTCCGTAATGCATGGCGCATAGGGTTTGAACGATTGCGTCTGGTCACCATGACGGTGTCATAATATGCTATCAGGCTCAATAAGTTTGCCCGTCATATTCCTACTTTGCTTCCTACAGCCAGAGAGAGGGTCCACATAATCATTAAAGAACTCAATTATGATCGTAAAATTTTGTATGAATCAGGAGCTACGGGCTGATATTTCATTTCCACTAGTGGTAGAAATTGTCAAGATATTAGAACGTGTTCAGGGTGAGAAAAAAGGAAACTAAGGAGACTAAGACGTCTCGAGGTTCTGGGGGATTCAGTGGATTCTACTCTGCGAGTATAAATCATTATGGCGGGGGCTCGGGCAGTCGGCTAGCCCAGTTCGCACATCGGATTAATCGAGGTGCTCCAGTAAGTTCTTTTAATGCACCACTGACATAAGTGTCCTACAATGGTTATTCCAGTTATCTGGCACAGACTCAGTATGAATAACCAAACTCACAAATGGGGTGTTATGAATTCGGTGATACTAGGCACATCATGAGAAAATTGTCCCAGACTTGGGAGAGACATATTTCATCAAAGCACTCAGTCTACGTGCCCCATTGCAGTTACTACACCACCCACACGACCAGTTAGGGGTGGAGGATAGGTGGGTAGAAGGCGTCCTAGAGGTGGAGGCCCAGCCGTTGATACAATTGTTTTATGGTATGGCGGAGGTCGATACATCATACGGTGTCGTTACAGGCACGACCTCGATTTAATATAAAGGAATAATTTCCTTAACTTGATTTGGTTCTGAGTATCGAGACGAGTCCTCCTATTGTGCTCCATTTATGAGTGAGCTTCGTAATTCTATAATCTACTTATGTGTTTACTCATGTTGGGAGATTCTATGGAGATAACTACATCTATCATTCCATATTGGTCACTAATAAGAGCTGTGAGGCTAAAGGTGGCTTTCTATTACTCATATCAATAAGTTTTGATGTAATTTCCGGATAATTAATTACAAATTGTGAATTATATGCCCTACCGGTGTGGGGTTCATTATGTGTTGCGATTTTGTGTAACTGAAATTATTTAAAAGGAGAAAATGGAAATTTTTGATTGGCAAGATGTGCATATTACTTGTGATTCAAAACTGAGAACGAGATCCTCGCATTTTAATATAAAATGATATGTTTAAACCGGGCTACGAGCTGCGGTGAAAGCTATATAAGGACAAGATCCTTGTGATAAAAATCCTTGTGTTTAAATCCTCCCTTGTGAAATTAAATTTGTACTATAGTACTAATAGGGAGTCATTCCTGCTAGGCTTATTTTAAAATATTTGTATGAAATTCTCTGTGCATACTTGCCAAATTCGTGTTGTAATATTTAGTTCTAACCTACGAGGTAGGTGCCCGCCCAGGTGGCATTAAATGTGACTCGTTAATTCGGGTAAACAATTATGAGGTCTTCATGCCTCTCATCTCGTTATTAGTATTATGAAGATTTGAAATGAGATTTTTGTTAACATGAAGTTAATTGACGATTCTGTAATTGATTATGCACAACTATTAAGACCAGATTGACCCAGAAGAGTGTTCCATTCAGAAGGTCAGACGAGTGTGAGTTGATCTTTCGAAGCTCAAGACCGCTTTGACAACGGCGCCAGTATTGGTATTACCCATAGATTCAGGATCGTATACGGTATATTGTGACGCATCTCACATTGGGCTTGGTGCAGTATTAATGCAAAATGGTAAGATAATTGCATATGTGTCGCGGCAGTTGAAAGTTCACGAGAAGAATTATCATGTTCATGACTTAAAATTGGCAGCCATTGTTCATGCA
The DNA here is from genome assembly GCF_000715075.1 of Nicotiana tabacum. NCBI lineage: Eukaryota > Viridiplantae > Streptophyta > Magnoliopsida > Solanales > Solanaceae > Nicotiana > Nicotiana tabacum. The sequence continues at coordinate 125,674,433 of NC_134088.1, read as the reverse complement.
CTGAAGATTTGGAGGCATTACCTCTACGGTGTCTCGTGTGAGGTATTTACTGATCATCGTAGCCTTCAGTATATGTTCAAACAAAAAGATCTTAATTTGAGGGAGAGAAGATGGTTGGAGTTGTTGAAAGACTATGATATCACCATTTTGTATCACCCCGGAAAGGCCAATGTGGTGGCCAATGCTTTGAGTGGAAAAGTTGTGAGTATGGGAAGTCTTGCATATATTCTGGTTGGAGAGAGGCCATTAGCTGCAGATGTTCAGACTTTGGCTAATCAGTTCGTGAGGTTAGATGTTTTAGAACCCAGTCAGGTTCTAGCTTGCACAGTCGCTCGGTCTTCTTTATATGAGCGCATCAGAGAGGGGCAGTATGATGATCCTTATTTACTTGTCCTTAAGGACACGGTGCGGCACGGTGATGCCAAACAGGTTGCCGTGGGGGAATATGGAGTTCTACGAATGCAGGGCCGTATTTGTGTGCTTAATGTGGATGGGCTTCATGAGTTAATTCTTGAAGAGGCACACAGTTCTAGGTATTCTATTCATCCAGGTACCGCTAAAATGTATCAAGATTTGCGGCAATATTATTGGTGGAGGAGAATGAAAAAGGATATAGTTTCACATGTAGCTCGGTGTTTGAATTGTCAGCAAGTTAAGTACGAGCATCAGAGACCTGGTGGTTTGCTTCAGAAGTTAGAAATTCCTGAGTGGGAGTGGGAGCATATCACTATGGATTTTGTTGTTGGGCTCCCACGGACTCAGAGAAAATTTGACGCAGTTTGGGTCATTGTGGACAGGTTGACCAAGTCAGCCCATTTCATTCCAGTGGCAGTTACCTATTCTTCAGAGAGGTTAGCTAAAATTTACATTCGTGAGATTGTCCGCCTTCACGGTGTGCCCGTGTCTATTATTTCAGATCGAGGTAAGCAGTTTACCTCACATTTCTGGAGGGCTATAAAGCGTGAGTTAGGCACGCGGGTGGAGTTGAGTATAGCATTTCATCCACAGACAGACGGACAGTCAGAGCGCACTATTCAGATATTGGAAGATATGCTCCGTGCTTGTGTTATTGACTTTAGAGGTTCTTGGGATCATTTCTTGCCACTTGCGGAGTTTGCTTATAATAATAGCTACCAGTCGAGCATTCAGATGGCTCTATATGAGGCATTATATGGAAGGCGATGCCAATCGCCAGTTGGTTGATTTGAGCCGGGAGAGGCTCGGTTGTTGGGTACCGATTTGGTACAGGATTCCTTGGATAAGGTCAAGATTATTCAGGATCGACTTCGCACAGCTCAGTCTAGGCAAAAGAGTTATGCCGACCATAAAGTTCGTGATATTGCATTCATGGTTGGAGAACAAATATTGCTCCGGGTTTCACCTATGAAAGGTGTAATGAGGTTCGGAAAGAAGGGCAAGTTGAGCCCTAGGTATATCGGACCCTTTGAAATTCTTGAAAGGGTGGGTGAAGTAGCCTATAAGCTTGTATTACCACCTAGTTTATCAGCAGTTCATCCGGTGTTCCATGTGTCTATGCTCCGGAAATATCATGGTGATCCGTCCCATGTGTTAGATTTCAACTCAGTCCAATTGGACAAAGATTTGACTTACGGGGAGAAGTCGGTGGCTATTCTAGCCCGGCAGGTCCGACAGTTGAGGTCAAAGAGTTATCCTTCAGTTCGGGTGCAATGAAGAGGTCAGCCGGTAGAGGCAGCTACCTGGGAGTCCTAGTCGGACATTCGGAGTAAATATCCATACTTATTCAAAAGCTCAGGTACTTCTTTCTAACTTTATTCAAGGACGAACGTTTGTTTTAGAGGTGGAGAATGTGATGACCCAAAATGTCATATTTAAATTTAATAAGTAATTCTATGTTCTAAGACCTCGAAAAGCACCGTTTATCATTCATCGACTTGCGTGCGCAGTCCGTACAATTTTCCAGAAAAGTTTTTATGTGAAAAATAGATTAAAATGGGAAATAGAGCTTTAAAACTCAACTAAGTTGACTTTGGTCAATATTTTGAGCAAACGGACCCGGATCAGTGTTTTGAAAATTCCAATAGGTTTGTATCGTGATTTGGGACTTGGGCGTATGCCCGGAATCGAATTTCGAGGTCCCTAGCCCGAGTTATGGAATTTTGATGAAAAATTAAAAGCTTGAAAGCTTAATGATTTCTAAGAAATTACTGGTATTGGATTTATTGACCTCGGGTTCGTATTTTGGTTCCGGATCCCGGTTTAGGTCCACTATAATATTTATGATGTGTCTACCGAATTTGATGAGAATCGGAGTTGATTTGACGTGATTCGGACGTCCGGTTGTAAAAATAAAAGTTTTAAAGATTTCTTGAAAACTTCCTTTGATTTGGTGTCCGATTCGTAGTTTTAGGTGTTATTTTGGCGATTCGATCGCACGAGCAAGTTCGTATGATGTTTTAGGACTTAGGTTCATGTTTGGTATGGAGCCCCGAGGGCTCGGGTTGATTTCGGGTGGTTAACGGACCATTTTTGGACTAGGGAAAAACTATAGAAATCTGCCTCTGGTATCCTTCTTCGCGTTCGCGAGAGGTGGCTCGCGTTCGCAAAGAAGAAACTGGAGGCAGGTGAAATTTACTCTTCGCGTTCGCAAAGAGGGGGACACATTCACGAAGGGAAGAGGGCAGTGTTCATCGCGAACGCGTGGAAGCGTTCGCGTTCGCGTAGAAGGCGAGGCCTGGCCGGGCACCAAGTGTTAAAGCTTCGCATTCGCGTTAGGTGTATCGCGTTCGCGAAGGCCAAATTTGGCAAGGCTTCGCGTTCGCGACATTGCCTTCGCGTTCGCAAAGAGCAAAGTTTTGGCAGCACAAAAATGTGCTTCGCGAACGTGAGGCACTGACCGCGTTCGCGAAGGGTAAAAATCCCAGAAACGAAATGGCGTTTCGACCCATTTTCAATTCTTTCCCATTTTTGAGCTCGGGTAAGGCGATATTTGGGCGATTTTCACGAGAAAACATTGGGGTAAATGTTCTTTATCCTATATTGATTATATTTCATGATTTCATACTCATTTATATCATGAATCCGTGAATTTATGGAAAAAATATCAGATTTTTATAAAATCTTCCAAAAATGAAAATTTAAGATTTGAAGGTCCATTTGATATCGGAATTGGACAAATTTGGTATGGTTGAACTCGTATCGGAACGGGTGTTCGGATTTCGCTAGTTTTTACGGGATTTGAGACGTGGGTTCCACTGCCGAATATTTTAATAAATTTCGTATTTTTATCCGGAAAATTTATAAATTCCTATGATTAGTATTGGATATATTGAATTGTTTGTGAATAGATTTAAAGCTTTCAGAGGCAAATTTAAAAGGAAAAGATGTGGTTGAATAATTGATTTGGAATTTGCAAAGCGAGGTAAGTGTCGTGTTTAACCTTGACTTGAGGGAATAGAACCCTTAATTTATTTATTATGTGAATTGCATTTGAACGACGTATAGGCGAGGTGACTAGTGTCTATACGTTATCAAATTAATTATTTGTCTGCCTACTTGAAAAATCATAAATTTTTTTAATCATAAATTAATTATTATAATAATTATTTCTCTCTTATTCTTTGTCAAATATTAATTCTTGAATTCCTGCATTAATTGTTACATGCTATTTGAATTATGTGATTTAATTGTTATTTGACATATAGCATATTAAATATTAAACTACCTATTTTCTCCCTGATTTCTATAATAATTTGATATTTGTCATTGTTTTTTATAATAAATTGTTAATTGTCATTGTTTGTTTCATAATTAAATCATAATTGTTGTATACTTGTTGTCTTATAATTTTATATTAATTATTGCATTTATTGGAGAAATTTTTTCTATAAGAATTGATTGAAACGGAATATTGGAGGATCGGGTTGCACGCCGCAACAGACTTATGAAAAGTTAATATTGGAGGATCGGGTTGCACGCCGCAACAGACTTATTAAAAAGTCTATATATATACTTGATTGAAATAAATATATAACAGACTTTATATATATATATATATATATATATATATATATATATATATATATATATATATATATATATATATATATATATATATATATATATATATATATATATATATATATATATATATATATATATATATATATATATATATATATATATATATATATATATATACATACATACTTGATTGAAATAAATATATAACATACTTGATTAAAATAAATATATTGGAGGAGCGGGTTGCACGCCGCAACAGAACCGAATGTGAATAGGTTGTGAGATCGGGTTACACGCTGCAATAGAATTGAATGTGAATATATGGTAAGAGCGGGTTGCACGCTGCAACAGAATTGATGGAAATGATAATTGGTTATGACTGCTGAGTTGTCTTCAATTATTATAAATGAATTACCTGATTTATTTCTATTATTGTTGTTGTTGCTAATATTGCGTACAGGTTAATGTAAGTGAACCGCCTTAGCATCCGTCACTACTTCGTCGAGGTTAGGCTCAGCACTTACCAGTACATGGGGTCGGTTGTACTGATACTACACTCTGCACTTCTTGTGCAGATTTTGGAGTTGGTCCCAACGGCGCACCATAGACTTGCTCGGATTTCAGCTACCAGAGGAGACTTGAGGTATAACTGCATGGCGTCCGCAGTTCTGAAGTCCCCGTCTATTTTACTTTAGCTGTGTGTTTATTTCCAGACATCTTTATTTTTATTGAGACCTTTACTTGTATTTATTCTAGAAGCTCGTGCACTTGTGACACCAATTCTGGGATGGTATTTAGACACCGTTGTTATTATGGATTATTTCAAAATTACTTCCTCATTTGCTTCCTTGTTGTTAATAAATTTAAAATTGTTTTAAAAATAGATAATGTTATTCTAACGTTGGCTTGCCTAGCAAGTGAAATGTTAGGCGCCATCACGGTCCGAAGGTGGGAATTTCGGGTCGTGCCAAATGCCTCCTTTCAAATTTATTTAATAAATTATTTGCAAATAAATAATCCATAATGAAATTATCTCCAGGAAATATCAACTCAACAAAAATACGGGATTTACATAAAAATCAGGGTGGAAATCACACCAAATTATCATATAAAAATAAATTCAACAAACAAGGATTTAGTAAGTACCCCAATGTAACACATAAAAATGCCTAAAACTTTAAACCAATAAAATTTGCACATATAAGCCCGAGTACGTACTCGTCACCTCGCGTACACGACTTTCACATTACATAAATGGCATATACGACTCAATGCCTAAGGGGTAATTTCCCCCACTCAAGGTTAGGCAAGATACTTACCTTTTTGAAGTTATGCCGATATTATAGCCTTCTTGCTTGAATTGACCTCCGGACAGCTCAAATCTATCCAAAATAATTGTATAACTTCATTAAAATTTATCGGAACCAATTTCGGATGATAAAATGCCGACTTCAAATTTTATTCTAAAAAGTCACGCGGGGCCCGCCTCTCAGAATCCGACAAAATTTTTACGAAATCCGAAAAACCATTCCGATACGAGTTCAACCATACCAATTTTATCAAATTCCGATAACGAATCGACCTCTAAATCCTAAATTAAAGGTATAGAAAATTTCTACCATTTTCAACCCAATTCACTAATTTCATGATAAAAACAACAATAGATTCATGCATTTTAACCAAAATCGAGTTAGGAATTCTTACCCCAATGTTTTTCTTGAAAAACTCTCAAAACATCGCCTCACCCGAGCTTCCTTGGTCCAAAAAGGGAAGAATGAGACGAATTTGGACACTATTCTGCTGCCCAGGGGTTTGTTCTTCGCGTTCGCGACCCACCCTTCGCATTCGCGATGAACAATTTCTTCAACCACGATTTTCAAACTCTTCCCAGACAGTCTCTAGTATAATGGACATAACTCTTTGTGAAATGGTTTAACTTTCTGAAAACTAGACACCAAGGTCTATAAATTTCATTTGTTGCTCATCTCCCAATTCCTTACAAATTGCGAGATATAAGCTTCCAAAATCAGCCTTGTGCAGCAGAGATTTTCAAACTCTTCTCAGATAGCCTGTAGTGTATCCACCATAACTCTTTGTACACAATTCCAAATGATAAATGGTTTACTTTTCTGAAAACTAGACACAAAGGACTACAACTTTTATTTTTGGATCATCTCCAAACTCCTTATAGATTGCAAGATATGAACCTCCAAAGTCAGACCTATGCAACATAGATTTCCTTCTTCGAGAACGCGAGAGTCTCTTTGCGAACGCGAGAGTCTCTTCGCGAACGCAAAGAACAAAATCCCAGAAGCCAAAACGTTCTTTGCAAACGCGAGAGGCTCCTCACAAACATGAAGAACAATACCAGACATCAGAAAATTAGCATCCAAAGTAGCCCAAATTGATCTGAAACACACCCGAGGCCCCTCGGGACCCCAACCAAATATACCAACAAGTCCTAAAAATATCATATGAACTTATTCGAGGCCTCAAATCACATCAAACTTCACTAAAAACATGATTCACACCCCAATTCAAGCCTAATGAAACTAAAAAATTTCAACTTCTACATTCGATCCCGAAACCTATCAAATCAAGTCCAATTTACCTCAAATTTTGCAAACAAGTCATAAATGGCATAACAAAGCTATTCAAATTTTCAGAATCGGATTTCGATCCCAATATCAAAAAGTCAACTCCCCGGTTAAACTTTCAAACTTAACTTCCTATTTTTGCCATTTCAAGCCTAATTTAGCTACGGGCCTCAAAATATATATCCGGACACACTCCTAAATCCGAAATCACCATAAGAAACTATTGGAATTATCAAAATTCCATTCTAGAGTTGTTTGCTCAAAAGTCAAACTCCAATCATCTCTTTTCATTTAAGCTTCAAAAATGAGAATTGTTCTTTCAATTTAAATTTTGAATCTTCTGAAAATCAAACAACCTCACACGCAAGTCATAATATGTATTACAAAGTTGCTCGGGACCTTAAGTAGATAAATGGGGCATAAATTCTTAAAACGACATGTCAGGTCATTACATAGAGACCAGAAGTTCTCAAAAATAGATCGTTTCGTAGTTGTGGAATGTGAAGATGTGACCAAAGCTAGCCAGGTGATACTATATGTTATGGTTCAGTCATTGTGGACTTTTGGAGGCTTATGTATCTATTTGTGGGTGACCAGAGTTCATTGGGGGGCCATTGGTAGGCCCAACGAGGATGTTTATTCTACACCGGGTCAGATTGGTCGACTCTGTAATGCTATTATTAGGGGATGTGCCATTCGGATAGGGTTGAGCTTATTCATGTTCTGATATAATCTATGTGTTAATCCTATATGCTACGGGGGGTTGTGATTCGTTGGTTATAAGCACACATGGTGCAGTTTTATTTGGGTCTTGTAGCGGGGTTTAAGCGAGATGGTTATTGGGGTGTTGAATGGTTGATTGCGCCTTTGTTATGTTCTCTATGGACTGTGGTATAATGTGCTATTTTCTTCTCTATGGTTGTGGTCATACACTTCGTGTATTTGATGTCGAATTGTGTGTAGTTATTGATTTTGAGCATGGTGGCTTGAGGTATTTCATATGGACCCATGTTTGGATGGGGTCACGCATTGCAGCTGGGTTATGTAGGGATATGATCCTTTGTGTTAGATTCATGTATCTTGGTTCTACTATGTAAGATGGGCTTGTAGCCTTGAGGTTGCGGTGGTACATGTTGAACTTGCGGGATGGTTCTCTCGTTTGAGTCATTTTCCATGGTTGAATACATTTAGGTTTTGCTTATTGGTACACGAACTGCGTGGGTTGTGGTTTTAGGTTGTATTGATATGGCATGTCACTAGAGTGGTTGTGTGATGAGATGAGGTCATCAGACCTAGAATGGGTGCTATCAGATTTGTTTGAGGTGTATTTGGAAGGATAATATCGTTGATCAGATTAGAAATTGGCTATAGTTCTTGTCGAAGGAGAGGGAGGTCCATTACTTGTTGATATGATAATTGGTTATAAGGTTCTGCGTGCTTCTTTCACCATTGGCAGTGTACGAAAGTTTTAGAACCAGGTTTGTTTGATATGAGGTTTATTACGAGTACCAGGTTTGTTTTGAGCAGTTATTGTGGTCAGAAGTTATTGCTACAAGTACGTGAGTTATGCGGTATATCATGAGATTACATCTTGGGTTATGGTTATGGCTCGATACAGCTTGTTCAGACTAATGCAGTGTGTAGATGCGAGATTCAGATCTTATAGGAAATTTCGGATGTTGGGAATTGGGTTCTATGGTTTACGGGATAAGGTTGAAGTAATGATCTTTAGTTATGTTGCGTTGTCGGGCCTATATGGAATAGGGTGACGTGAGATCATCCCAGGTATGTGCGTGGTAGGTTACACGACGATTTGATGACTTGGGAACGACTCTCGGCACATTCGAGGATGAACATATGTTTAAGTGGGGGAGGATGTAACGACCCGACCGGTCATTTTGAGCAATGGAACTTCACTCGGTAGTTTGAGGGCATGAGTAGATTCGTATGATATATATTATGACTTATGTAAATCGTAGGTTTTAGTTTCCAGGTCATTCGGAATCGATTTGGAAGAATGAATTTCATCGTTGAAGCTTTAAGTTGGAAGAGTTGACCAAGTTTGACTTTTGTGAATTTGACCCCGGAACAGAGTTTTAATGGTTCCGTTAGGTCCAGATGGTGATTTTGGACTTGGGCGTATGCCCGGATTTGCATTTAAATGTTCTTAGAAGGATTCGGCACAAATTGGCAAAAAATTAGAAATTTGAAGGTTTGGAGAGTTCATAAGTTTGACTGAGAGTTGACTTTATGGATATCAGGTTCGGATTGTGGTTTCAGAAATTAGAATAGCTTCATTATGTCATTTGGGACTTGTGTTCAAAATTTGAGTTAATTCCGAGTTGATTTGTTATGTTTCGGCGCGAGTTTTGGAAGTTGAAAGTTGAAAGTTCATTTAAGTTTGATTTGAGGTGCGATACGTTGTTTCGATGTTGTTATGCATGATTTGAGGCCTCGAGTAGGTCCGTGTTATGTTTTGGAACTTGTTGGTATGTTTCGACAGGATCCCGAGTGGCTCGGATGAGTTTCAGACGAGGTTCAGATTGTTTCGGATCATTTTTGTTAAGGCTGGGCAGGTCTGTTCTGGTGTGGTCGCACCTGCGGACCATTGTGCGCAGGTGCGATGGCCGCATGTGCGAAGCTGAAGGCGCAGAAGCGGAATTGGTATCCCAGCGTGAGGCCGCAGAAGCGGGTATTTTGGCTCGCACCTGCGATTGCGCAGAAGCGGAAGAAATTCCACAGGTGCGAAGGTTGGCTGTTGAGTGTGGATCTGCAGATGCGGGAATTGGATTGCAAATGTGAGGCCGCAGGAGCGGAAGTTTTTACGCAAATGCGAAGAGGCCTGGACAGAAGATAAAATCGTGGGTTTTAAGGCTATTCTCATTTTCGGAATTTGGAGCTCGGATTGGGCGATTTTGGTGAGGGATTTTTCCACACGACTTGGGGTAAGTATTCTTGACTCACTTGTTATTATATTTCACGAATTAATCTTCGTTTTCGGCCTTGGATTATTGATTTTTAAGAGAAATCGGAGGAATTGTCTATAGTTTCATAAAATGAATATTTGAGATTTGAATGTCGATTCGGAATCTGATTTGAGTGAAACTATTATGGTTGGACTCGTAATTGAATGGGTTGTCAGATTTTGTGAGTTTTGTCGGGTTCCAAAATGCGGATCAGAGTTTGGCTTTTTGGTTCATTTTGGGTTTTTGATTAAAGATTTGACCTTTATTGATCGGGTTATTCCCTTTGGCATTATTTGATGTATTTGAGTTGCTTTTGGCTAGTTTCGAGCTATTCGGAGGTCGATACGCGCGAGATGGCATTTTTGGAGCGTCATTTGGCTTGCTCGGTATTGGATTTGGCTTGTTAGAGGTAAGTAACACTTCTAAACTTGGAGCTGAGGGTATGAACCCTGATTATACGTGTTATGTGATTTGTTTAGAGGTGACGCACATGCTAGGTGACGGGCGTGTGGGCATGCACCATAGAAATTGAGACCCAGTCGATTCCGTATAGATGTGTAGTCAATTAACTTGTATTTTTCATGTGTTAGAGAAACTGAGATGTGACTCATGTTAGAAATCATGCTTAGGCAAATGCTGGTATTATTGGAAACCACTGAGGTCATTTCTGTTGTCGAATTATATGTTTAAATTGTAATTTTGTACTCAGTCATATACATTCATTGCATATCATATCTCAATCTCCGTTGTTATTTATTGATACATCATATCATCATTTTGGGCTAGTTTCATGACATTGTGAGCCTGAGATACTGGAGAGATTGATGACTGAGTGAGGCCGGCGGCCTGATTGTAGGATTATTGATACTATGGCAAGTGAGTTATCCGTGCAGCACGTGAGTTGTTCGTACGGATCCAGATATTGATACTATAGCACGTGAGTTATCCGTGCAGCACGTGAATTATCCGTGCAGATCCAGATATTGATACCATAGCACGTGAGTTGTCCATGAAGCACGTGAGTTGTCCGTGCGGATTATAGCGCTTGGGCTGAAGGATCCCCTGCGGAGTCTGCACACCCTCAGTGAGCACAGTTGCTAGAAGTTATTATGTTTGGGCCGGATCTCCCCTGTACAGTACTAAGTGACTGAGTGTGCTGAGTATTGAGCATGATGAGTGAGAATACGAGGCAGTGATATTGAGTACTCTGAGAGAGTGTGAGTACATGAGTTCATCATTGAGATGCATTGCATTTAACATGCGTACTTGAGATACAGGCATAGATATGCATTTCCTCATGCTACCCGGTTTTAGTGACATTCATAATTTCACTTGTCCATTGACATGTAGGCATAGAGATGTATTTTCCTCATGCTATCTGCAAAATGAAACATCTTGTTTATTGTTGAAAAGTTTTGGGAAAAGTCACAGTTTTACAAACCTACTCATATTTTGATGATTTCGGTAAAGGATTTGAGTTTTACTGTATACTTGAAAAGAAACATTTATTTTTCGAAATTTTATACGACCTGAGAATTTATTTATTGAGTTATTTCTTGCACTATCTTTACTATATTGTTATGAACTGTTGCTTGTTAGTGGAGTTGGACTCTGACCCTTATCCCAGCTCGACACGACTTTCAACCTAAAGTTAGGTTTGCTACTTATTGAGTACATGAGGTCGGTTGTACTCATACTACACTTCCATACCTTGCGTGCAGATGTTGGATGATGAAGTTGTTGTGTTCGACGGGAGCTGGATTTGAAGATGTACTTGTGTTCCGGTTATAGGTGCCTCTTGTTCATGGTAGCTGTAGACTTATGAAATATTTGTTCATGTATATTTCAAATAGATGATGTACCTTATTTTATACCAACTTTGTAAATTCTAAATCTTAGAATCTCATGATTTGTACTACCAGTCCTTGGGAAATTCTTGTATAAAGCAGTTGTATTTTTATTTCTTCTCTTAATAAATATCATTTGAACTGGTTTATTGTTAACTGACTTACCTAGCGAGTTGGGTTAGATGCCATTACAATAGTTGAATTTTGGATCGTGACATCTGTTCCTTGGGGTTATGTATCATTTAATTTTTATGTATGAGTTTTTTTTTCAATTGTTAGAAATATGATACTGCAAAATTATTTCATAGATGCCTTTGTTTTCTTGCTTTTCGGAAAGGTGGAGATGAACCTAATGTGGCAGCAAAAAGAACTAAGAAAATTTTGCAAGGCAGAGGGAATTCATATCACTATCAAACACATATTCTGGAGACTACATTTTCAAGGTAACACTATCAAACCAATTGCTCTTTAAGAAATCTATCGTTTACCAAAATATATGAATGATAATTAAATCAAATAGTGATGAATAATTTAAGTACTCAATTAAAAATTAATTATTTTTAACATAAAATAAATTCTTGTACTTAGCAAAGATAACTACCAATCAAACTAAAATGTAAAAGCAAAAAATTAGATTATTATAATAGCAAAAAACTAGACTAAAAATATAAACGACTAATATGTACCATAAAATTTTAGAAACTTTATATAAAATTATACATATATATAGGTGTAATAATAAATTTAAATAATTACTTCTATAGTCGGTTTAATTCGGGTTTTTCGATTATTTTTTTATTAAAACTAAAACCAAACCAAATTTCATCGGTTTTTAAAATTCAAAATCAAAACCAAACTAAACCTAAAAGTATCGATTTTTTTGGTCGGTTTGATTCGATTTTTCGGATTTTTATGAACACCCCTAATTGGGGGATACATATAGGAGTATAGGTACGATTCTTAAGGTACAAGAATTAAATATCTATTACGACATTTATAAGTATATATTTCAACAATAATGATTGAAGTTATTAAATTATAAGCTCGTAAAATTAAATTCTTGGTAAGCACTTAATATTTATTCATAAGTTATCTGTACAATATCAAAATGTTTTAATACTTTTATATAAACATAAATCTAGTACCCAAGCTAGGTTGACTAAATCTAGTGCACATTTCACGCCCACACCCAAGATGTGAGCAATTACCTAGCGTGAGCTATTAGACCCTATTTATGGGACATAATTGCCCAGTTAGCAAATGCATGGCTACCTGGTCACTTGTACTAGTAGTCAAATCCCAATATTAGAAGAGCATAATACATGTGATCTTAGGTGCAAATAGAAAGTATTCTCAAATTTTCTTTTTCATAGACAGGTAAAAGGCTACATCACTTTGCCACTTGGAAAAAAATAATTTCTTTTTTTGTTGACTTTTGGAGAATTCGGAGGGAAATTAAGGTCGAAATTTTTTCCACTTTGATGAGATCTGATTTTGTAGTTTATTGCAAATTTTGTTATACTTTTATGATCCATTTCGCAAGAGATTAAATAAAGTAACACATGAAATATGTAAATTAAATATAGGAGATTTTGTAGAGTCATTTTATTCTATTCAAATTATAAGTGGGTATATATAAGATATATTCCCATGGATTTCTAATTTTAGTCTATGATAATATAAAAAGAATAGGATACTCAAAATAAGTCTTTGTAAACTGCAAATTATAGTGGGTTCACACAAGAACGACAAAATTGTAAAAAATGAACAACTTGGAGTTCATGAAGCTGTTCTTGTATTGATAATAACATCCAAGGTTTTTTTATATCTTTTGCGTGGGAAAGGAGGTAAAAACTTATTTGTATTTTGTGTTTAAATCAAACGTGTATTCTATATACATATTTCTTTAAAAAAATTGGAATTAACTACAACTTCTCGCTAAAAAAAAAGGGCAGCCCGATGCACTAAGCTCCCGCTATACGCGGGGTCCAGGGAAGGGCCGGACCACAAGGGTCTATCGTACGCAGCCTTATAACTTCTCGCTGATTTGTCTTAAATCGCTCGTAGTTAACAGATTTCTTTATAATTTATTGCTAAATAGAATTAGCGATAGATTTGTTTGTTAAGCTACAAAATTTGACACTAATTTTTATATTTTTAGTAGTGATCGAGGAGGGGAAGGGGAGGGGGAGGGGGAGGGGAGAAAGAACTTTATTTGAAAAAGAAGATAAGAAACAACGAGAAAGAGTATATCAATTCAAATCTTTATGTTCACTTTTCCCACAAAATAGTCTACTACCTTTCTTATCACCTAAATTTTTCTACATTATTCTCCTCCTTTTTCAATAGCATTATTCATGGTCGGTTCCATGTGGCATTTTCTTTAGATCACTCACTGTACGTTAGTGAAATCTAAGCCATGAAATTTAAAATTCAAAAATTTTGGAAGCATACAAATATGTGGATAATAATTTAGTACTACTTTAGTATATTCAGCTGCAATTTTAAGTTATACAATATGCAGAATTGCATAATAATTTAAATAATATGAGGCTTAAAAGTTATATATATAGTACATTAATAGTTAGTAGTGAGCTCTTTATAGTTTGCAATACATGGTTTTTCGTTCTTATATCTGATTATTTAAATAAATAACATGTTAAAATAAATTAAAATACACTCATAATATAAAAAATTTATTATAAAAAACAATCCATAATAAACCAAAAAATCAAGAATTTAACTAAACTAATCCTGAATTCCTCTCAAATATCCATCTTCACTCCAAAAAACACCTTTGCTTCTCATAGTAAAAGCAAAAACTAGTTGATTCTAGAACATTTCAACTCAAACCCTTAAAACCCTTTAATAATTCAGCTTCATTTCCTCACTTTTTACATATAAAAACCTTATAATAAATCTCTTCCCTTCATCATTATTTCAACATTTTCTTGATTATCAACCATGGCTAGATATTACAACAACTACTCTTATTATGACTACCTAGAATACTTCTCTTTACCTCTATACTTCACCTTTTTCCTTGTTATCGTATTATTCTTCTTGTTCTTCACTTGTTACATCAACTACGAGCCGATTTTCAAGGATTTTATGCATCAAGTTAAGATTTTTCTCATGATTTTCCCTTTGGTTCTTTTGCTTGTGGTTCATTTGTTGAGCAGTGAAAATAAAGAGCGCGTTCCGTTGTTTATTTCTTTACCAGAAAAAGAGTCGTTTCATAGAGTTGGTGGATCGCCTGTTGGTGTGGGAATTTTTCTTGTATTTCTTGTGTTTATGATTTCTTACCATAGTTCTTTGCAAGAACGTTGGTTCCCTTTGTTTAGTAGAAGATGATAAGGGTTTCTTTGTTTTGGAAATGGTAGTCCGTAAATAAAAGTGTTGGTTTTATTTTATGTAAGGATTTAACTTTGCATATTCTTGGTCGTGTAAGAAGGGAAGTGTAACGGTAAAGCTGTTTATATGTGATCTATAGGTCACGACGAGTTTGAGACGTGGAATCAGCCACTAATGCTTGCATTAGGTTAGGCTGTTTACATCACACCTTTTTGGGTGCGGCCCTTTCCCGGCCCTGCATGAACGCGGGATGCCTTGTGCACCGGGCTGCCCTTTATTCTTGGTAGTGTAATTAATATTCATACTATCGATGTATCTTAACACGTTGTAGTCATAGGCACAGCCAGAATTTAAAGCTTAAAGATTCGAGCTTCTAATCATTTTAAGCTACTATATTTTAAATTAATAATTACTACATATTTAATGAATTCTCATGACAAATATAAAATTTGGATCAAAACTACTGGATCGGGCCAACCCGTCCCTTATAGACTAGCTCGGCCCCTGGTTGTAGTAAGACATGTGTTATTCGTCTTGTTTCATTTTACTAAGTCTACGATGTTAGGTAGATTTTTTTCTTATTATTTTAACAGAAGCATTTATCAAGCCCAACTTCTTAGGCATGCATCGGTATTTTGCCCGTAACAGTTTAATTTTTATACACCGATAACAATATAAGTGGGATCCAAAAAAGATAGTGTGTACGCAGACCTTACTCTTACCTTCAAAAAGGCATAGAGATTATTTTCGATAGACCCTCAACTTTCTATACACCGATAGTGTAAATAAGAGCCCGTTTGGATTGGCTTATTTTAAGTGCTTTATAGCCAAAATTGCTTTTAAGTCTTTTTGTAGTGTTTGGATATAGTAATAAAGTTCTTTTAAGAACTTGTTTTTAAGCTAAAATGAAAAAATAAACCAAAAACTAGAATTCCTAACTTATGACATTTGACTTAAAAGTCACTTACAACAAGCACATCCAAACGGGCTCATAAACTGCTCTTAAGGAATTTTTACATATTAGTGTATTTTAACATATCATTGGAGGTAATTTGCTTTATTTTCTCGATTACAGATCCGCTTTTTACCTAAGGGTTACTTGTAGTTATCTTTTAGATAATCTAAAAATATGAAAATTATAAGATAAATCTTAGTTTTAATAGGATACAACAAAAGATGTCACTCAAAGGACACTATCTTCTTGTTTCTTGATTTCTTCCTCATTGTCCTCTCTTTACTCTCCTATTCTCCGCAATGTAAAAATTGATTTCTCCTTAACAACCTATCTAAACTATATAGTTTTGCATGTCTGTATCATTGTCTACTGAAATCAAATTATCATCCTTATCTCGGCACTTAATAAGAAAAGCCCAGTCCGCTAATAATATTGTTCGCTCTAGGACTAGGTCCTCACGGATTTAAAACGCGTCAATAGGATCTAAGGTTTGTTTATTTATATACCCAGCATCCTCTTATATTTTGCCGACGCGGGACTCTGTCTAAAGTCTGGGTGTTACATCATCTTTGTACACAACTTTGACTATAATGGGAGTTTCGTCCAGTACTTCAATAGCCTGCAGGCTCTGGACAAGAGCAGAACTAGGATGTTCCGTGGAAGCTGAAATAGCTCTTGTCTGATTGTTCTTACCATATTCAGTCTTGCATCTCTTGGCATCCCAACCATCAGCCTAAGTTAGTAAATGCTTTCTTACATTATGCTCGACCATGCCTGTGACATCCGGCATCTTGACATTATGTTCCATCATGTTGACCCGAAAAACGAATAGAGTTGAATTTATACGTAGTTTTAAGGATATGTGGTATAACTCGACACAAATCGTAAGAGTAAATAAGAATATCGAATATTGACTGTAAGGATGAAAAATAAGCAAAGTTGAAAAGAGGATGATTTATGGATTAAGCAAGATGAATCAATCTTATGAAGCTAAAAATGGATAATTCTTCAATATGAGAGTGTATGATATCTGAGTTACAATGTATGCCAAAACCTGGTCCTTTACAGAAATATAGCCACCCCTCTTATAGTAGAGGGATCTTACTTTAGATATAATTAAAAATACATAGTGGGGAACCCATGATAAGTCAGCTTTTTCTTAATTCCCGCTGAGGTTCTTTCCCTTAGTGCGGTTGTAACGGCACTTGTTTACGAGCTCGATTTTGATCGGACTCGGTATTGGTCAATTTCCAATTTTAGAGATCGATGCGGGTTTGAGCTCGATGTTGACTCGGGGCCCAGTATTAGGCTGGTATTGGTTGGCCTTTGGCCCTTAAACTCGATTCCACCGCTTCTCATCATAGTTCGATTTGGACTCGAGCTCAATAATGACTTCGAGCTCGGTATTTGACCTGTCCCTGAAACTCGAAGCTCGTTTGTTCCTTCTTCGAATCTTATCTCGATATTATGAAGACTTTCTTCGGTCCATTATGTTCCTATCTCAATCAGTCGTACCAAGGCCGAAATCAATTTCTACCGTATATAGATAGTCCCCTCGTTTCTCGGAAAGGATGTTGCGAGAAACGATATGATTTCACAACAGCTCGATTGGATGTACACTGACGTTTGCATCGAGTCTGACCATGACGTACATGATAGTTGTCCCGTCGGTTCAGTTTACCGAGGCATTTAATGCGTGTCAGACGGTGGTCGGCTACCGCTGATATTGAACCGTCATCGCTCAATCTATAAATAACCCCTCCTTTTACCATTTATCACTTTTACATCTTCAATCTTCAATCTCCAAATTTTCCAAGTTCTTTCTCGCATCTTCTGAGTTTATCTGTAAATCTGTGATTTTTCTACAAATATCTTTCTTCTGTGATTTTTACTGAAAAATCTTTCTTCAAAACACCACATCTTTGTCATCTCCTTCTATTTTCCATTTCAAAATCAAAAATGGCGAAAACATCTAAAACTGTTTCTCAAAAAGAAAAATCTTCTTCTTCACAGCCTACCGTCGACAAAACATCGGTGGAGCCAAGGCCTGAGGAGTATGTTCTCAGGGCGTGTGTTCTTACCCCCGATTTTAAGGTCGATAAAGGCTCGTCGGTTCCCGGTCGATGCGAGCCAATATCGAGGTATATGTGCTCGATAACCGAGGGGCATATCGAGCAGCTGAGGAAAGACTGTAACTGGGAGAAAATAGAAGTGATAATCCCGGCTTCCGAAGAAGATATCACCACTTATGTGAAAGGATTTTTAGGTGTGTATACTTACCCTTTCACATTGGTCCCACTCGACCCTATCGTCATCGATTTTTGCCGTCAATACCGGGTAACCCTAGGCCAAATCCATCCTTTATTTTGGCGGATCATTATTCTGATTCGTTTCTTCGTGAACAAGATCGAGGGAATGCATTTCGCCCTCGACAACCTTATTTGATTGTACAGCCCGTGCCTCTTTCGAGGCGGGTTAATAAAACTTTATGCCGGGCCACCAAGGTTCTGTTCTCGAGTATAGACGAGGACAAGGATCGAGGTTGGATGGGTAGGTTCATTCGAGTGAAGACTTCGAACCTAATACCGGCCGAGAAGATGCCATTTCCCGAGGAGTGGAACATGAAGTGTAAGTGTAACTCTGCTGTTATCTCCTATTGTTTTGTTCCTTCGTCTCTTTCTTACTGATATCTCCCTTTGTGATGCAGCGGTTCTTTGGATCCGGTGCAGTTCCTGACCTTAAGAACTGGGTACGGGGCCTGGCTTCGACCTCTACATACGCCGAGCGCTCATGGCGTGATTTGTCAAAGGGCCGATGGGAGGATAAAAATCATGGTAAGCCTTTTTTCTCATATCTTTGATAGTTCGAACGAAGCATTTTCCGTATACTTAATCAATTTTCTTGTGTGTAGGCCTGGGCAAAGATGCGGTTTTGAGGTCCCTGTCCGACGAGAAAGAGGCTTCGGCCTTTGTTCAAAAACCGGTGAAGGATAATAAGAGAAAAGGGGTCTCTGCTTCCGAACATCCAAAATCGAAGACGAGTACGGCTCGTAAGCCGAGGAAGGATTTTATCCCTTTGACCGAAGAATCAGTTCAGCATCTAAGGGATAACGATGAGGAAGAAGAAAATGACGGGTCTGTACTGGTGGCCCGAGTGAAGAGAACCATTGATGCCTCAAATGCAGCTGGATCGATGGTGGTTCGTTCATCTACGCCTCGAACTGAGGTGGTATTAGAGAAGGATTCGGGCAAAGTGCCCGAGTTAATGGAGGTCGAGGATGCCTCCCACCGAATTCGACAACCGGTGGGTATATCCGAAAGGGCCGATCCCGAGGC
This sequence comes from Nicotiana tabacum, assembly GCF_000715075.1. NCBI lineage: Eukaryota > Viridiplantae > Streptophyta > Magnoliopsida > Solanales > Solanaceae > Nicotiana > Nicotiana tabacum. The sequence goes on along the minus strand of NC_134088.1, from coordinate 125,655,377 downwards.
TCTCCAAACAGAGGAGAACGCCCCAAGCGAGTCACTTGGGGCAATAGTAATCGGAGACTCGCCCACTCTCTCTGCTTTCTCCGAAGGGGCGATTCGGGAATCCCAAGCTTTGGGGGCCCTCGAGATAAACCGGTCTCATGAAGGAGAGAACCCCTTCTGCGATTTTTTTACTGGTGTCGAGGATGTTGTTGGCCCTAGTGAGTGATGTGTCGAGCCTTTTCTGTGAAGTGCAACAAGCTCTAAATCGGGTAAGCCCTAATTCCCTTTGTTGATATGACTTTTATGTTTGCTATTCTTTTCTAACTTCTTTTATTCTTTCTTCGTAGGCCACAGCAGTTCATCAAGAAGAATGTTCTCGGTCTCGAGCTGAGCTGCATCAGTTTGAGGCCGACCTCCGACGGGTCACGGAGGAGAGGGGCGCTCTTAGACTCCTTTTTGGGCAAAGGGAAGAAGAAATCAAGGGCCTTCGAGCTGAGTTGGCCAAGGCTCATCAAGACCAGACCGACCTGACTAAGCAGGCAATGATAATCTTGAAAACTCATGGGATTGATTCAGGATCAGAGGCTAATATTTCAATCTCACAACTGCAGCAGAAGCTCGAGACAATCGGGCAGCTTCGTGAGGAGTTGATATAATAAGGGCGGAGACCATGGGATGGAAAGATGGCATGGACCGCCTTCTACAGAAAAGGAAACTATTCGGGCCCAATTATTATCAGCCGAAAGTCAACTTCGAGGTCTAAAGGAGAGGAGCTCAGTTCAAAAAAGAAAAATAGAGGAACTCGAGGCTCGGTTGGCCTCCGAACTTGCTAAGGCCAAATCTGACGCCGAAAAAGCAAAGGCTAATACGGATGCATTTGTGGCCGTCTATCGTCCCGATGCTGAAGCTGCTCAGGTACAGGCAAGAGAGGCAGACGAGACTGCTAACACTCGAGCACATTGGGTTGCTGAACTTGCTAAATGTCGATCTCGGAGGGAGACCCTCGAAGAGATCCATGCTCGAGGTTTCGATCTCACAGAAGAAATAAAAAAAGCTAAAGAACTCGAAGATGATGCTGAAGCCTTGGCTTCTGATGATGATGATGATGGGAGCAAGTATGGGTCCAAGAGCGGGGAGGAGCCTGATGGAGAAGAGACCGCCCCCGAAGATAACCAAGAAACTTAGCCCTTAGTTTCCATTTTGGTCTTTTGTGTGTAGGGTCCTGTTCTGTGTGTGTGTGTGTGTGTGTGTGTATATATATATATATATATATATATATATATATATATATATATATATATATATATATATATATATATATATATATATATATATAAAGATCTTTTATTTTCTCGACTTGCCTCTATTTTATTCTCTGCCTTGTGAAGATTTTGTTTCATTCTTGCCTTATGCAAAGTTTTTCATAAGTTTGAGGCTTTAGGAAATTTGATCGAAGTCGGACCTTGTAGTCTTTATAACCGAGTGAGCGTTTGCTCGAACTTGAATAAAAAATAGCCCCTAGGCTTAATAATCGAGTGTATTTGCTCAGACTCGGGATTATATGGCCCGTAGGATTAATATTCGAGAGAGTGATTCGAACTCGAAGTAAGGTAGCCCGTAGGCTTTATAGTCGAGTGAGTGATTGCTCAAACTCGAAGTAGAGTATCCCGTAGGATTTTATAGTCAAGTGAGTACTCTGCTCGAACTCGAAATAAGAGTAGCCTGTAGGCTTAGTAGTCGAGTGAGTGATTCGAACTCGAAGTAATGTATCTTGTAGGCTTAATAGTCGAGTGAGTGCTTTGCTCGAACTCGAAGTGATGTGGCCCGTAGGCTTATTAGTCGAGTGAGTGATTCGAACTAGAAGTAATGTAGCCTGTAGGCTTAATGGTCGAGTGAGTAATTGCTCGAACTCGAAATAAGAGTAGCCCGTAGGCTTAGCAGTCGAGTGAGTGCTTGCTTGAACTCGAAGTGATGTAGCCCGTAGGTTTATTAGTCGAGTGATTGATTCGAACTCGAAGTAATGTAGCCCGTAGGCTTAGAGGTTGAGTGAGTGATTGCTCAAACTCAAAATAAGATTAGCCCTTAGGCTTAGTAGTCAAGTGAGTGATTGCTCGAACTCGAAATAAGATTAGCCCTTAGGCTTAGTAGTCGAGTGAGTGATTGCTCAAACTCGAAATGCTGTAGCCCGTACGCTTAATAGTCGAGTGAGTGATTCGAACTCGAAGTAAGGTAGTCCGTAGGCTTTATAGTCGAGTGAGTGATTGCTCGAACTCAAAGTAGAGTAGCCCGCAGGCTTTATAGTCGAGTGAGTGCTTTGCTCGAAATTGAAATAAGAGTAGCCCGTAGGCTTAGTAGTCGAGTGAGTGATTCAAACTCGAAGTAATGTAGCATGTAGGCTTAATAGTCGAGTGAGTGCTTGCTCGAACTCAAAGTGATGTGGCCCGTAGGCTTATTAGTCGAGTGAGTGATTCGAACTCGAAATAATGTAGCTCGTAGGCTTAATGGTCGAGTGAGTGATTGCTCAAACACGAAATAAGAGTAACCTGTAGGCTTAGTAGTGGAGTGAGTGCTTACTCGAACTCGAAGTGATGTAGCATGTAGGCTTATTAGTCGAGTGATTGATTCGAACTCGAAGTAATGTAGCCCGTAGGCTTAGTAGATAGTCCCCGACTGAGAATGGTTGCTCGAACTCGAGTCGGTGTAGCCCTTGGGCTTCGTAGATAGTCCCCGATTTATGGGGTAATGGTCAGCCCTTAAGCATGTTTGCATAATAGATCATGAAATAGAGGATGTGTTATGAGACATGAGATATGGGCAGAGAAGCTTCTTTTCATGTCATTATACATGTGTTTATATTTTGTACCAGGGATCGAGCAACCTACACGAGCATGATTCGGTTTGACTATTTGGCTCTTATAAGTTTTCCTATCGGAACCCTGTTGTTATAAAGTAACTTTCTTGCATCGAACTTGATATATTTGAGGGTAAGGTAATGCCCCCCTAGTATTCGAGGTTGATTGTAAAGAGGCCTCGGATACTGTTGAATTATTCTAAGTTAGCTTGATCAATGGTTGTCCCATTAAAAACCTTGCCAAAAAACCTATTTGGGATAAAATCGGTCTAAGGGAAAAAGAGTGCAACGCGTGCTTTCAGACCTAAGGCTTCGTGTTGAATAATCCATCATTGTTCCTGATCGAACTCCTTCAAGGGTTAGTTTCAAAATATAAACGAACATGGGAGGGTCGTACCTTAGCAGTAGTATCGTTTTAGGTGCGACACATTCCAATTGCTTGGTAGTTGTTTGCCTTTTATAATACCGAGCTTGTAGGATCCTTTACGTTTTCGAGTACCTGATACGGTCCTTCTTAGTTTGGACCCAGTTTTCCTTCATTTAGATTTCGGGTGTTGAGGGTGACTTTCCTTAGCACTAAGTCCCTGATTTTAAAATGGCAAAGATTGGTTCTTCGATTATAGTATCTGTCGATCCGCTGCTTTTGGGCGGCCAATTGGACGAGAGCAGCTTCTCATTTTTCATCCAATAATTCGAGGCTAGTATTCATAGCCTCGTGATTTGATTCTTATGTTGTATATCAAAACCTGGTACTAGGTTCCCCGACTTTATCTGGAATCAAGGCTTCGGAACCATATACTAAGGAGAACGGGGTTGCCCACGTACTAGATTTTGATGTTGTTCGATATGCCCAACGAACTTCGGGTAGAATTTCTCTCCATTTTCCCTTAGCGTCGTTCAACCTTTTCTTTAGGTTTTGAATGATAGTCTTGTTCGTCAATTCGGCATGTCCGTTCCCACTAGGGTGGTACGGTGTTGATAATATCCTTTTTATTTTGTGGTCTTCGAGGAATTTCGTTATTTTGCCGCCGATAAATTATTTCCCGTTGTCACACACTATTTCAGCGGGTATCCCAAATCGACATACGATATGATTCCAGATGAAGTCTATAACCACTTTCTCTTTTACTTTCTCGAACGCCTGTGCTTCAACCCATTTAGATAAATAGTCAGTCATAAATAAAATGAACTTAGCTTTACCTGGGGCCGATGGCAGAGGGCCGACGATATCCATTCCTCATTTCATGAATGGCCATGGGGATAGGACTGAGTGAAGTTGCTCTCCGGGCTGATGGATCATCGGTGCAAACCTTTGACATTTATCACATTTTCGAACAAACTCCTTTGCATCTTTGTCCATATCGATCCAATAATATCCTGCTCTGATTATTTTTCGTACTAATGAATCGGCACCGGAATGATTTCCACAAGTACCCTCGTGAATCTCACGTAGGATATAGTAGGTGTCTCCTGGTCCTAAGCACACTGCCAATGGTCCATCGAATGTTCTCCGGTATAATGCCCCATCTGCAGTCAATGTGAATCAAGCAGCTTTGGTTCGTAGGGACCTCAAATTTTTAGGGTCCGATGGGAGCTTTCCGTTCTTCAAATATTCAATATACTTATTCCTCCAATCCTAGGTTAAGCTTGTAGAGTTTATCTTGACATGACCTTCCTCGATCACGAATCTCGAGAGTTGAACGACAGTCCCCGAACCGATCTCATCTTTCTCGACCGATGACCCCAAATTTGCAACTGCATCGGCCTCACTGTTTTGTTCTCGAGGTACATGCTGTAAAGTCCATTCTTCAAAACAGTGCAAAGTTACCTGTAGTTTATCCAAATACCTTTGCATTCTATCCTCTCAAACTTCGAAGGTTTTGTTTACTTGATTTACCACCAGTAAAGAGTCACACTTGGCTTCAATGACTTATGCTCCCAAGATTTTATCTAGCTCGAGGCATGCAATCATGGCCTCATACCCGACCTCGTTGTTAGTCAACCTAGTAGTTTTGATAGATTGCCTAATAGTGCTACCCGTGGGTGGCTTCAAAACGATGCCTAGCCCGGACCCCTTCACGTTCGAAGCCCCGTCTGTGAAAATGGTCCATACCCCCGATGATGTACCCGATTTCAACAAGAGTTCCTTTTCAACTTCGGGTACGAGGGTTGGCGTGAAATCGGCCATGAAGTCCGCTAAAAATTGAGAATTGATGGCCGTCCGGGGTTGATTTTCGATATCGTACCCACTGAGTTCGATGGCCTATTTGGCCAATCGGCCTGATAATTCGGGCTTGTGCAAAATATTACGAAATGGGTAAGTGGTTAGTACGCATATGGGGTGACATTGAAAGTATAGTCTTAACTTTCTAGAGGAGCTTATCAGTGCAAGTACCAATTTCTCTAAGTGTGGATATCTAGTTTCTGCTTCCCATAAGGTTCGACTTACATAATAAATGGGAAATTGCGTACCTTGCTCTTCTCGAACTAGGACACCACTTACCGCTATTTTCGATACCGTAAAGTACAAGTAAAGTTTCTCATCTGCCTTTGGAGTGTGAAGCAGTGGTGGGCTCGATAGGTATCGCTTCAATTCCTCTAATGCATGTTGGCATTCCGGGGTCCACGCGAAATCGTTCTTCTTTTTGAGTAGAGAGAAAAATCGGTGGCTCCGATCTGACGACTTCGAAATGAATCGGCCTAAGGCAGCTATCTTTCCGGTTAGCCTCTGTACGGCTTTTACATTATCTATGATGGTGATGTCTTCGATGGCCTTGATTTTATCAGGGTTAATCTCGATCCCCCGATTTGATACCATGACGACAAGGAACTTGCCCGAACCGACCCCGAAAGCACATTTCTCGGGGTTGAGCTTCATGTTATATTTCCTTAAAATATTGAACGTTTCCTGCAAATGAGCTAAATGGTCCTCTATGCGCAGGGACTTAACTAGCATGTCATCAATATAAACTTCCATTGATTTACCTATTTGTTCCTCGAACATTTTATTTACTAGGCGTTGGTAAGTAGCTCCTGCATTTTTTAGCCCGAAGGGCATTACATTATAACAATAGTTTCCATACTTGGTGATAAATGAAGTCTTTTCACGGTCCTCCGGGTTCATTTTGATTTGATTGTACCCGGAATAGACATCGAGAAAAGTAAGGATCTCGTGGCCGGCTGTGGCATCGATCATGCGGTCGATGTTAGGCAGTGGAAAAGAATCTTCGGGGCACACCTTGTTTAAATCCTTATAATCTACACACATTCTAAGTTTGTTCCCTTTTTTAGGAACTACGACTACATTGGCTAACCATTCGGGATATTTCACCTCCCGAATGGACCCTATTTTGAGAAGTTTAGTTACCTCATCCTTTATAAATGCATGCTTTATCTCAGACTGGGGTCTCCTCTTTTGCTTCGCCGGTTTGAACCCGGGGTCCAGGCTTAACCGATGCGTCGTTATCTCCGGTGGGATCCCTGTCATGTCTAAATGGGACCAAGCAAAACAATCTATGTTATCAATAAGGAATTGAATAAGCCTCTTCCTGAGTTCGGGGGTTAATCTCGTTCACAGGTATACCTTTCGCTCGGGCCGATACTCGATCAATATAACATGTTTCAGCTCTTCGACCGTTGATTTCGTGGCGTCGGAATCTTTGGGAACAATAAAAGTTCGAGGGGTCAGAAAGTCCTCCTCTTCTTCTTATATCTCCTGCTTTCCCGATTCGGTCGAGGATGATGGTTGTGATTGCTATTTGACTTCCTCTTTTCCTTTGATGCTCGACCTCTCCGAGGTTGATAGTGCCGATATCAGTGTTACCTCGTTTGACCGCAAACATTTCCTTTGCAGTGTGTTGTTCCCCGTATATTTTTTTTACACCGTCCGACATCGGGAATTTCATCACTTGGTGGAGGGTCGAAGGGACTGCCCTCATATTGTGGATCCAAGGTCCTCCGAGCAGGGCGTTGTATCTCATGTCACCCTCGATTATGTGGAATTTGGTGTCTTGAATCGTTCCAGCCACGTTCACCGGTAGAAAAATCTCTCCTTTAGTTGTTTCACTGGCCATATTGAAGCTGTTTAAAACCTGAGCTGCGGGTACGATTTGATTCTGTAGGCCGAGCTATTCCACGACCCTCGATCGGATGATATTCGCTGAACTACCTGGATCCACTAAAACACGCTTAACTTGAACTTCACTTAATAGGATAGAAATTACCAAGGCATCGTTGTGGGGCTGAGAAATGCCTTCTGCTTCTTCGTTGTTGAATGACAAAGTGCCTTCGGGCACATAGTCTCGGATTCATTTTTCTCTAGTGGTTGATACCTTAGTGTGTTTGAACATGGGTCCCTGTGGAACGTCGATCCCACCGACGATCATATGAATAACATGTTGGGGTTCCTCCTGTTCATTTTTCTTGTTGGCGTCTCTTTCTCTGAAATAATTCTTGGCTCGATCACTGAGGAACTCTCGAAGGTGGCCCTCGTTGAATAGACGGGCTACCTCGTCCCTTAATTGTCTGCAATCCTTGGTTTTGTGACCATGCGTGCCATGATACCTGCACATCAAATTTGGGTTTCTTTGGGAAGGATCGGTCTGTATGGGTTTTGGCCACCTAGTATCTTTGATCCTTTCGATTTCCATTACAATGCCCGATGCATCGATGCTAAAGTTATATTCCGATAATCGAGGTGCCTCTGTGGGAACGGCATACTTGTAAAAACCACTTTTGCTCATAAGTCCCTGAGAACTCTATCCTTGATCACTTCTTCGATTGTTCCGGGCGGAATTGCGTCCTGAACCACTGTTCCTTCGATCTGTGGTATATGGTTGATATCGATCTCTGTTAGACCTTCGCTCCCTGTCGATGTCCCTCTGGTTCTTAATTACCGACCTGTTTGGATGTACTGAATCGGAGGGGGCTCTTAGTTGATCTTCCTTCACCCTGATCTTTGACTGATATCGATTGTGCACATCTGCCAGGTCACGGCCGGATACTCGATCAAACTTTGTTTCAACTGATGTGATGCTATCAAACTCCGCTAGTTTAACCCTTGGGTAAAAGCTTGGACGGCCCAATCATCTGTGACCGTGGCAATTCCATGCGTTCTATTTGAAATCGGGACACGAACTCACTCAGCATTTCATTATCCCTTTGTCTTACCTTAAAAAGGTATGATTTCCTCGTTGCGACCTTTATGGCACCCGCGTGTGCCTTTATGAATGAATCTGCTAACGTGGCGAATGAGTCGATAGAATTTGGCGGCAAGTTGTGATACCAAATCATTGCTCCCTTCGAAAGGGTCTCTCCGAATTTTTTCAACAGCAGAGATTCGATTTCGTCATCTTCTAAATCGTTACCCTTTATGGCACACGTGTAAGAGGTGACGTGTTCGTTAGGGTCGGTCGTCCCATTATATTTAGAAATCTCGGGCATGCGGAATTTTTTAGGGATCGGTTTTGGAGCTGCACTCGGGGAAAAAGGCTTTTGCACAAATTATTTGGAATCCAACCCTTTCAACACTGGTGGTGCCCCTGGGATCTGATCGACCCTTGAGTTATATGTTTCCACTTTTTTATCATTTTCTTCGATCCGTTTTGTGAGTTCCTCGAATATCTTAGCAATTTCGGGATTAGTCCCTGATTCTTGCTCATTTGACCTTACTATAGCTGGCTCTGTTCTGTGGGTGATTTCTCGGGGTGGACCGGGCTCCGGTCTGCTCGGTACCTGGGTTTGACTCTGCAACTAAGTTATCGCTACCTGTTGAGCTTGCAACATTTTGAAAATCATACGCAAGCTGATTCCTTTTTCCTCAACATTATGGGTTTCTCGAGCTGCAGGTCAGGTACCACCATGAATGCTATTTTAAGGTTCAGAACGTAGGTTTGCCTCAATGGCCACATGCGAATTAACGTCTAATGGTACTTCGACTCGAGCTCCAACTGCGTCGACAAGTGGAATTCCAGCCCTGGGCATCAAGTTGTTGTTCTCACCTTGAAGGACAACTTTGTTTTCGATAGGTAAGGCCATTTAATTGAGATCTCATCGTTGTTAATCCGAAATCAAAGATACTTCCAAAAACAAGCGTAAAATGGTGTATTTTTTGCAGATTCGTATCAAATAACCACTGTTATCCTTAGCCCCACGGTGGGCGCCAAACTGTTTACCCAAAAAATGGATAAAGTTGAATTTATACGTAATTCTAAGGGTGTGTGGTATAACTCAACATAAATCGTAAGAGTAAATAAGAATATCGAATATTGACTGTAAGGATGAAAAATAAGCAAAGTTGAAAAGAGGATGATTTATGGATTAAGCAAGATGAATCAATCTTATGAAGCCAAAAAAGGATAATTCTTCAATATGGGAGTGTATGATATCTGAGTTATAATGTATGCCAAAACCTGGTCCTTTACAGAAATATAGTCATCTCTCTTATAGTGGAGGGATCCTACTTTAGATATAATTAAAAATACATAGTGAGGAACCCATGATAAGTCAGCTTTTCCTTAATTCTCGCTTAGGTTCTTTCCCTTAGTGCGGTTGTAACGGCTCTTGTCTACTAGCTCGATCTTGATCGGATTCGGTATTGGTTGGTATTGGTCGGTTTCCAGTTTTAGAGCTCGATGCGGGTTTGAGCTCGATGTTGACTCGGGGCCCACTATTAAGCCGGTATTGGTTGGCCTTTGTCCCTTAAGCTCGATTCCACCGCTTCTCATCATAGTTCTATTTGGACCCGAGCTCGATAATGACTTCGAGCTCGGTATTTGATATGTCCCGGAAACTCGAAGTTCGTTTGTGCCTTCTTCGGATCCCATCTTGATATTATGAAGACTTTCTTCGGTCCATTATGTTCCCATCTCGATCAGTCGTACAAAGGCCGAAATCAATTTCTACCGTATACACATGGTAGTACTAATTTGCTGTTCTTTTGACATTTTTACAGTGATTCTTTTTCTCTAGAGGGCTTACGTCTTTTTGTTCAGCTTTCAAGGTTATGGAATCGACTGACTGCACCATCTTTTGTCCATGAGGCGAGAGTTCAGCGACTGGTAATGGCCTAACCAACCTTTGCTTGGGACCAACCTGATTTCTCCTGTTCGTAGTGTCCTCAGCTCCATCAGTTGATGTGTTGTTTGTAAAGTTTAATAGCAACCATTCTCGACTTTCTACCTTCTCCACCTTAGGTTCAGACCTGATGGTTTCGGATATTATAAGGGCGTCAAGCTCTTCATCCTTTGTACTCTTAAGAATTTCAACTGGAATCTTAGTTCCAAGCTCATCTCCAGATGCGACCTTAAATCTATGGAAATGCTGATTTATTTTGGCTACAAGAATGCTTAGATAGATTGATGGATCTCTTTTAGCTCTCTGGATGCACAAGGCATCCCGCGTTAATACAGGGTCTGGAGAAGGGTCGTACCTCAAAGGGTGTGATGTAGACAGTCTATCTTAATGCAAACATTAGTGGTTACTTCCACGGTTAGAACACGTGACCTATAGGTCACACAGAGACAAACATTACCGTTTGCTCCAGTGACCTATTAGTTCCCCGGATGGTTAGAAAGAATTCTATCACGTAAACATCTGCAGTACCAATATCCTGCAGACAAATAGCAAAACTGAAACCTAAACCAGCTGTACGTGCACCGGTTACTAAGGGATACTGAGTTACATTCAGCTGAGTAACATCGTTCAAAAACACGAAGCACGAGCTGAAAATGCCCTTCCAACAACCCCCTGCCCTTCTGCAGCGGAAACCGAATGCAGTCCTCTTGGAAAGCAGAAGCCTTCTTTACTAACATGCATGATCCTTTTTGGTAGTTAATAAAACACTTCCTGTACAACTTCCACCACTACTAGTCTACTAGCAATCCATGTCTGAGCAAACGGTAACATCTGTCTATCACATATCAACTCCAAAACCTTTTCGATTTCATCAAGTGCATAGTTCAGCCTTTCAGTACCCTGCTTTCAAGGTGTTATCAAGCAAAGGAATACTGAGTTTTATAAATTAACTTCCTGCCAAAAAACAAGAACATAAAAGCAGAATTAAAAAAAGGAAGATCGATATGGACATATAGACTGAAACTTACCCCTGCAGTATTTTCAGGTATGTAACTTAAGTTTGCTTCACTTCTGCAGGTAATGCAGCAAATTTTACTTTTCAGAAGCGAATAACATTTTATGCTAGCTTAAGCCACTTTAGGACATGAGAGTACTCGTCCACGTAAATCAGAAAGAATAGTTTTTTCTTCTTTTTTGTTCATATTTGGAATTGAAATCTTTAGTTAATAAATTTTTAATAGGAAAACACATTTTCTCCATTTCACAAGAGACAGATATCAATAAAGGATTTCTGGATTGCAACCTATATTCACCCTTAGTTTCTCTCTGAGCTCGACTCTGCCTAAGATTTCAACCAACACTAGTTTGAACTTTCTTCAACTTAGAGAAACACAAGCAACAACCCCAGTTTATTCAAACTAACAAGCAGATAGAGCTCTAAGCAAATTTATTAATCAAAAACAATTTATAAGTTAAGACCACATGACCCCCTTTACAAAAACAATGCCAAATAAATTCATGTTATGATCCTAAAAAGATAGAGCTCTAAGTAAAGCCATCAATCAAAACCAATATATGCAAGTCAATAGCAGTACTAAAATCTAAACTCTTTTTCTTCTGTCAAAGTGAATATTGAGCAATATTCTTTAAGGTACAAACCTTTAGCATGCCATCACAAATGGACACAAACTCAAGCACACTATACACAGTTATAGCCAAGAGGCTCCAAAACAGGTAAAGCCAAATATCCCCAAATCCCACAATCTTGAGCAAAATCCCTCAAAGGGTACTCATTTTTGGTGTAAAACTTCACATATGGACTAAATTCAAGAACCCCATTTTAAAAAACTCTGCTAGGAAGACCAAAATCAACACTGTAATTGTACTCTTCACAGTGTTTTCTATAAAAACAAAGCCCCTTTCTAAGAACACTGACCCAAAGTCTGATCTTTAAAAGCAAGAAAACACTTCCCTTGAGTTCTAAAAGACTGCACGTAAGTTGGGATTGAAACAAAATCTAATAGCTGAAGAAAAAAATTGATCTTTTCCTTGAGAAGATCATCAGCTCCATGGCTCCAGAAAATCTTCAAATGGGAAATTGAATCTCTGTCTTTTGAAGAAAGAATCAACCCCTTTTGCATATTATTCAAGAAATAGGACATGGAAATAGGCTTTGAAGCATCATTAGCTTCAGCTGCAGCCATATTTGATCAGTGAATTTCTAGCAATTTAGTTAGATCCTAAGCAGAAGCAAAAAAGTAAAGATTGAGTGAAGGGGACCAAATAGCTTTTGGTTTTATGTGCTCTCTTAGCCTGCAGCAAAAAGGTTCAAGAGTTCTTTCAGTTCAAGTACTTTGACTTTTTGTTGAGATTCCATTTCTTGAGTCAAGATCACAGTTCTCTTTCTTTTTTCTTTTTTTTTTTTTTTTGGGTAAACAAAAATAAATTGTCTTTTTTATTTTTTATTCAGTATTCGATATTCACTTTAGAACTAATTAATCTGAATTCTGAATTCATACAAGAAATCTTATCTTGAAGGTAAAGGCTGCTACCAAAAGAGACTCCATTTGCAAGAGCTTTGGTTAAAATAGTTTGAACACGCAAGCAACTGAGATGGTGATAATCTATTTTCATTTTGGAAAGTCAAAGTTTTTTTCTTTTGAAACACTGAATAATATTTTAAAATGTTAAGAATATGGTGTTAGTACTTTTATATAGTTTCTAATAATATAAGTTTTATTTAAAGTTTGACAAAATAAAAGTCGGAATTCACACTATAATTAGATGTATTGACCTCGAGCAGGAGTCCAATTGTTATTTTTTACGAAAAAGGCCAAATATACACTCTACTTTCACGTATTGTCTGCATTTAACCTCCGTTATACTATCGGGCCAAATTTATCCCTACAATCAGCAAACTTTTAAAAATACCCATCAATCTGTTAAGTAGTCCAAAATCTCTCAAATATTTTTTATTTAAATCACTTGTTGTTTTTCTTGCTCCATTATTTTCAAAAATGACTATTGATATGAATGTTAAAGTTACTAGACTATACAAATTATTCATAATTTATTTTTAATTGCCAATGCACTCATGTCTCTTCTTGTAATAAATAAAATTAGTTTAGAATTTTATTTATTTTTCAATCATATACGTACCATAGAATTTAGTGGGTCTATTTATTGTATATTATATGCAGTTGATCATCATGTATGTACATGTATATTCAAATATATTATGTCATTGCCCGGTTAGTATAGAGTTCGATCGACTAACTTAAGAGTGCACAATGTGTAGGCATTTAATTAAAGCAAAGTTGAATTAGACAATGTAAAATTTTCGAGGAACATCAACTTCAATCACTAATACTTGCAAAGTCTCCATACATTTGGTGCAATGAATTTATTAAAATTGGGATGTTGTAAATACTTTTAGAATTTAGAAAAGCTACTTAATTTAGATTTTTTAATTTACTATACTTTGTTTATTCGGTTGTATTATTTAATATTTTTTTCTCTTATTTTTTTTTCTCTAATTCAGAAAGCATGTAAATGCCAATTATTTCAAAAATAGTGGACCAAGAAGAACAACAAATAATTTAAATAAAAGGAATTTGGGAGATTTTGGATTACTTAATAGATTAATGGATTTTTTTAAAAGTTTGCTAATTATAGGGGTAAATTTGGCCCGATAGTATAACGGTAGGTGTAAATTTTATCCGATAGTATAACGAAGGTTAAATATAGACAATATATAAAAGTAGAGGGGTATATTTGGCCTTTTTCCCTATTTTTTATGACGGGGTGCTGAGATGATTGTTTTTATTGATCTAACTCATTCGAATTTAGTCCAACTCGTCCATTTAACATCGACAATATAGGACAAAAGGGTGAAGAGTAGGGTTGTTGAAAACCAAACCGAAATCGTTAACCAAACTGAATCGATGGCTTATTGGCTTATTGGTATTGGATTATCAGAGTAATGGATGGTGAATGGATTGAGATTTTATAATTAACGGCTTAACGGTTTGGGGGAGGATTACTCAATTTTCTTATCGGGTAAACCGTTAACCCGTTTAAAATTTTTATATTTATACTTTTACCCCTATGTGTATAAACTTGTTACTAAATTGTTGCACAAGTAGTTGTACGTAGAATGATAGAATTGTCTGTAGCTAATGCCAATCATCTCTGGCTTCTCATTAATTATGAGTGGACATGAATTGAATTCCTTTCTGGGCCATAATATTACCTTTGTGGATAACAATGCTAATGGTATTAATTGTTCAAAAACTAACAGAGACAGTTTGAACTACGCATTTGCCCGTTTGGTATTGATTGTTCAAAATTTTCTATTTGGTTTAGCAGATAAACCGCCCAATAATCGTTAATCCGATATCAATCCGCTCGTTATCTTATTGGACGGCTAGCGGATTACTATATTTATAATCCGATAACCGATAAGCCAAATCGTTAAGCGTAATTATCCGCCCGATAAGCACCCCTAATGAAGAGAGTTAACATAGAAGGAAGTAAGAGGGCAACAACCGGAAATTTGGAATGCTGAACGATAAAACAACTTAAAACCCACTGTTGAGCAAACTACCCTCAATGTATTCGAGGCTTGTTTGCTTTCAAAATATAAGATATAATTCTTTAAAATATGAAGCCAAAATCAATTCTTTTTGTAATTTTTTTCTGAAAATTCATAGAGTAGCAAAAACAAACTAGGCAAAAAATGAGAGATTGGGAAAAGAGGAAAGAGAAGGACAATTTTTGTATTATCTACTCTCGTCCCCAAAAGATTATATTTGATGTAGAATTGAAAGGTTGATGTTGGAGACAAGTCAATGCTCTTCGGTGTCTGAAGTCAGTCCTGAATGCTTCTCACTAAATTTATCCAAACATATTATTCAAAATACAAAATTAAGAATACTGAACTGATACTCAACCTCTCGAAATAAAAATAATGTACATTGTACAACAAAAAATATTAATCGATACTGAACTATATACCAAACCAAACAATTTAATCTTAATAGTGAATATAGTCACTATTGAGAAGATATTCTTTTCAAGAATAGCCTCAACTTATCAAAGAAGAAAAACCTCTCATTCATCAAACCCTGACTCAATGTCACACATTCTCATGTTATTTAAAAACTTCTAACTAGGCACGTAACGTGCACGGCCAGTGATCATATATCTCGTTTATGGACTACTATCAAATTTGGAATAGTTAAAACATAAATAAAATATTTTAGATCATGTAATACCCTTTTTTTTCTAATAACCATGTCAATTTAACCATGAAATGAAAACTTATCGGCCCAAAAAAAAAACTTTTTGTAGAGGATGATCTTTTATCAACTTATCTAGAGATTAATAACTTTTGTATTCGATGTCTTGTTTGCTTTCAAGGTAGAACACTTTATCTCCCAAAACACTTAAGTTTATGAAGCCAAAATCTATACTTTTTTCTTTCTTTCTGAAAATGCACAGAGTAGCAAAAATAAACTAGGAAAAAGAATGACGTTTGGAATTTGAGTGCAATTTTTCGTATAAAATCAAACATTGACTCGTTATACTTTTAAAAGTAAAATTTACATATTTAACAAATACAAGAAAAAGTCATCTAAGTCAATACAATTAAACAAGAAAAAGTCTTCTAAGTCCTGAACATATTGCAGCAAAGAAACTACTATGTTATACTCTCCAAAGGTCTAGATAAGATATTACATATAAGTACAATCTCAAACCATCTAATATTTTTAAGAGCAATAAACCAATTCTCATACAATAGAAAAATGATACAAATAACTCAATTTCCCATATTATCGAGTCAAAATTGTTACAATAAAAATAAGTTCTCAAATGATAATACAATACCAAATAAAAAAATACAACATGACCTTGGCTTTAAATAAGTTCAATATAAGAAGACATGGTCCATATTATAGGAATTTGAGGTGAAGAATTTGAAATCTTGGTGGTTAAAGTTAAGCTGCTTTAGCCAAGAATCAGCAGCACTATAAAGATCATTAAATTTTTCATAGGCTTGTGCTTTATTTAACCAAATGTCATCTTGCATCTTGTATGGTATAAGCCCAAAAGGTGGAAGAGGAATTCCACCTTTTTCTTTCTTTTCAATAGGAAGATCTTTACATATGTCATCATCAAAGTCATCTGCAATATAATGTATAAAAATTAGAATATATATATATATATATATATATATATATATATATATATATATATATATATATATATATATATATATATATATATATATGATTAAGTACGAGAAACTAAAGATTTGACAAGCACATATATGTCACGAACCAAGCACATAACGTGCACGGTCAAGAACCAGATTTTACTTATATTTACGCGAATAGGAAAATTGAAAGACGTACCTTGAAATGATGCTGATAATGTATGATAAGTAAGGAAGTATGTTGATATATTTTGGGTAATTCCCTTCATTGGTACATGGTAGATTGGGTACCTAACAATAATATTAGAGAAAATTAACTCAAATTCTCTAAATTGAATAAATAGATGAATAACGGAGAGAATTTTTTCCTTAATAATAATTTCTAGAAAACAATTATCATTAACATCAATTCCAAATTTCTATATGATATTGAATTGATAAATTTTATTGCTATGTGGAAAAAATAAATTTAATTGTTTCATCAATGTATTATTGGAATTTCACTTGAAATTATTACAAAGGTAAAAATAGGAAGAAGAAAAAAAGAATACCAAGCAACAACCATCCAACTTGCAGGAGACAAGTCAATGCTCTTCAGTGTCTGAAGTCCTGGATGCTTCTCACTAAATTCATATATCTGAAATATCCAAAAAAAAATCAAAAAATATTACTTTAAAATACAAAATTAAGAATACTAAGTGACTATTAAAAATATATTCTTTTCAAAAATAGTCTCAACTTATCAAAAAGTAGGAAAACCTCTTGTTCATCAAACTCTGACCTAACGTCACACATTCTCATGTTATTTTAAAATTTTCTAACTAATTATTAAAAAACTTAAGTTTACACACCTTTTCCACCAAGGGAATTCTCCAACAGGGAGAGGCAATCTCAGAATGTTGAAAATACATATAGCCAAGGCGATTTTCATTAACATTCATTGAAGGTGCATAGCTTCTTTGAATGTTTTGTTGATTGGCTACTACATCTCGGGACGGGACTGATCTCGAAAGAGGATCTCTTGAGCCCTCTACAGGCTCAAAAGTGAAGTCTGTTGAGTTATTGCTGGAAGTCCTCGAGAGGTTTTCACTACCACTTACTTCACTCACTGACTCCAGCTCAAGATCAAGTCCATCAATAGCATGGTCTTCTAATAAGTTTCTACAGAAAATAAAAGAGTATCAGTAATGACATATCACTATTATATATTGATTCAAGAAGCCTAAAGATTTGACAAGCACAAATATGTCACAAACCAAGCACGTAATGTGCACGATCAGTAACCATATATCTTATTTATGGACTACTATAAAATCTAAATAGTTAAATACAAATAAAATATAAAAAAATAAACTTATCGGCCACAACAAAGAAAAAAGATTGTAGAGAATTAATCCATCCATTGCAAAAGAAAATTTATCTCAGTTTTGGTTTGTTATGTTAACCATGATAAAGAGAGCAAAAAAAGCTTATTTTTTTCTTATAGTTTAGTTTCGTAACTAAGCAAAATATAATAGATAAACAAATAATTAAAAATAACTTTTTGAGTTGGCTGAGTCGATTTAATCATTTTTTCCACCATCAAACACGTGCGCGCACGAGAGAGAGAGAGACGTATCCATTGTGTTCCTTTCAATCCAAACATCATAAACATCAGCAACAAAACAAGCTTTTAGCAGTATTCCTTGTGTTGTTCTTCGTCTAGCTTTCTTTAGTGTGTATTGCCTTTCTCCCTTTCCCAAGGCAGTACATCTCTATTCCACTTTAACCAGCTCAAAATATTCTGCCAGAAGCCTCTTGAGAAAGTGCAGTCAAAGAAAACAAGTGTTGGGAGGTTTTTGGGCAGGTTTTGCATAGCACACATGATGGGC